>NC_046155.1:92632128-93232128 GCF_011064425.1 Rattus rattus
CTGATATATCTTTTTAAAATATCTGTCCAAGGGCATTGAAATTAAAATTAACCATAGTTTATTTAAAAGTATATAAAATTTCATACACCAGGGAAGAAATAATGATCTCTTTCTTCACACACAAACACTTGCAGCATATTACATCTGCAGATTCTATCACTCTACCAACCATGATTGAAATATATTTATCAGGTATATGATATATATTTCAATTTGCATATATGCATTATATGTAATATTTTCATATATATTTCCCTTAAGCTAGTCATATGGTATTAGTATTTTATCACACATAATCTAGAGTTTATTTCATTCATGTAGAGAGAATATCTTGTATATTGTATGAATGCATCATCACCCATCATTTAAAAAAATCCTATGGCCTATAGGAAAGGTTAGAATAGGAGGTGGGGCATCTGAGAGACAGAAAGAATTCTGAGATAGAACCAGGCATGGGAGATTGACCCTGAAAGATGTGATGAGATTGATATATATATATATATATATATATATATATATATATATATATATACACACACACACACACACTACCTAGCACAGGTCGCAAGACACAAAAGCAGAAGGCAGGTTAAAATCGTTGGGTTATTTTAGTTATAATCTAATTACAGTAGAGCTATATGGCCATGGTATTTGGAAATATATTTTGAGTCTGAGTCTTATTCTGGAAGCAGTGGGCTGGGAGGAAGAACCAAACCAAACTTCTACACATGCATACAGAAGATTTTAACAGGTTATATAGTAATATTACCCCACTTTATAGTTGGTACATGAATAACAATGGATGGGATTTCCACAAAAGAGTAAAAAAGATCTTAGAATCATTCTAATGGAATAGGTCATGTTTGATTCTTCATAAAGAAATGGTAACACGTCTGCATATATTCTAGAAAATAAAGTAAATATAAGTAACTATGGTGAAAATAAATGAGTATATCTACTCACTTTTCCACTGGCTGCTGTATCATTGTTTATAGGAAATTAATGACCTAAGAGAAAAAGACATCAATTTTTGAAGAACTTTCAACATATGTAGAAAAACTTGTATAATCTGTATGTTTCTTTAGATGGAAGTTATGCTGAAATTAACTGCTTTAAGTATTTAAAATTTGATTTTTTTACCCCTAATTAGGTAGGAAAAAAAAGCCTAAAGGGAAAATAAATTGGATCCTGAAGTTTCAAAAGTTGATCTGTCCTCCCAGACACTTTCAAGAAAAATTCAGCGTCAGTCTAGGAAGGTCAAAGAAAACATTTTCAGAACTTATTGTGGTAGAACCACAATCACCCAAATGAGGTAGGCACAGCATTAGTACCATCCAAAGCTGACTTTGAACCTGTCTGTCTAGACTCAGCATCTATTTCCTCATTGAAGGTGGGTTAACACAGAGCACTTAAACTAAAAGAAGCTTTCATTCAGTACATTTGAGTCTCTCATTAAGGGAGATTTGCTGGCAGGTGGGTGTTGGAGGGGTACAGTCAAGCAGGTTACTTGGCCAGTCATCTGGCTTTCTGAAATTACTTTCTTGGCAAGTGCTTCAGAGTCAGGTTCTGTAGATGACTTCTTTGGTTTTAGCCCCTGAGAGCGGCTCTTCTGAAATCCTCCCATGCATTGTTGGCAATTTCACTGCTCTTGTGGAAAAGTGGCAAGGCACATCTGCATATCTGTAACCCTACTGCTGTCGTCTGTTCAGTTTGAGGGGGTGTGATATTAGTTTTAGAGGAAGCAGTACTCCATAAATTGCCCTAAGTGGATACCTTACTTCAGGTTTGACATGTTCTGGGACAAAATTGAAATCTGGAGACTCTAGCAAAAGTGGATTTAGCACCAACCTCCTTGGCACCTTATGCTGGGAAGTTTAAACTATCGTCTACTAATTCTTGGTAACACTTCAGTGAGATCAGCATTTACAATTTCTTGTCAAAAGGAACTAAGAGAAAAGTCCATTACTGAGATTAAAGCTGCATTGCCAGCAAGTGGCTGAACCCAGTACACAATGGCTTCTATAATTTCAGAAAAAGTCATACCATCTTTAATAAGAAAATCATAATAAGGCAAATTAAATATTTATGGGACAATTTCTTTTAAGTTAGACACTTGAAAAGTTCATGAATTATTTCATTTAAAAATGACTTTAAATGACTTTCTTGTTAAAAGGACAAGTAAACTCTGATAGGTTTTATTATGTATTATTTCACTCTTGTGTCTTTTTATCCTTCTCCCACTCCTTGTGTTTAAATCTACATTAAACCTTTATTCTGAAAGTAGACTTGACAGGCTAGAACGATGGCTCAGCAGTTAAGGGCACAAAGTACTATTTAAGTACTTAGGTTTACTTCCTAGCACTTGCACAGTGACTCACAGCAGCATGTAACTACCACTAAGTTCTAACCAAAGCAGGTACCAGACTTACTTGTATTCAATACATGCCTACAAACAAAACTCCCATATGTATATTTTTAAATCTAAAAATAAAATTAAAAACTGGTCGCATATGGCACATCAAACAACTCTCTCTCTCTCTCTCTCTCTCTCTCTCTCTCTCTCTCTCTCTCTCTGTGCGTGCGTGTGTGTGTGTGTGTGTGTGTGTGTGTGTGTGTACATAATAGAAACTATAACTTAGACCATATTGTTGCAGATAGTATAATTGGGGTTAGACTCCACATGAGATTATGCTCCTCACAGAAGCATAGGTTGCAAAATCAAAAGCCCAGTGTGATGTATGACACACCAATTTTTTTTAGTTCTCTCAAGTTATTGGATCAAAGTGCTGTGGAGACTCCCAATACAAAATGGAAAATTAATAGAGTTAACAGAAAATTGCTCTTGGACACCCAGTAGAAAGTGATGGTGAGACCCTGTGATGACTAGTTTCCTGTCAACGTCTGAAAGGAAGGAAGCTAAATAGAGACAATGCCTTTGTAAAAAGGTCCATGGGCCAGCCTGTGGGACATTAATGTGATTAATGGTTGATGTGGGAGGGCCCAGCACAAGACCGATGGTGATAACACCAGGCAGGAGGAACTGGATGGTAAAGAAAGCAGGCTGAGCAAGTCATATGACAAGCAATTAAGTAGTATTCCTGCATATTTTGCTTTATTTATTACCTCCAGGTTTCTGTCTTGAGTTCCTGTACTGACTTCTCTTGGAAATGTACTGTAAAATGTAAGATGAATTAAACTTTTTCTAAAGTTGTTTTGGGTCATGATACTTTTTATCACAACAGAACAACTAGTGAAGATGGACCCTACAGCTGAAGTATCATACACTTGGGTCACAGAATATAGAGATATCTACTGATAGTGACCAGAAAATTCCCTTCTCACTAATTAAATTCCATATCCCCAGAAGTTACTCTGTAAGCTGATTGGGTGGAGGAAGTCATTCAAACTTCTATTTAGCTGTGAAACCTGTGAGCTGCTATATTGACTTAGAGAGGAAAATGGAATGATGGCTGCAATGGTGCCATGAATAAAGTGAGAGTAAACAGCTCCTTTCTTATTGGGCTAAGGAAAATTCTGTAAGAGGAAATGTATGTAGATAATGTAAATCTGACAAAGAGCCTGTAACTGAGGATCTTACAGGTCCCATAATAAACCTGTTACTATTATTTTGCTCAATGCAAATCATATCTAACTGTTCGCTGAATTTGTAAGTATATCCACCAAGATTAACGTAGCTCCTCAGATACCAACAATTGTTTTTTGTGCAAGGGCGGTGTTTAGGCGCAACCCTCAAGCGATCAGAATAGCTAATGACAATGAATGACTATGGGAAGCACAGTGAGACACTGGCAAACACAGCCAGGTCTCTAACGCTTAGAGAATATGTTAGAAAGGGTGGAAAGACTGTGAAAGCCAAAAGCAAGGACTGGCCAGAAAAATTATCTTCTAGACATGACAGGATTTCTGCCCTCATACATTCACAGCAGCTGTGATTGCCTGCAGAAAACCTACACAAGATCATGCCAGTCAACCTTCCATTCTTGACAGGAGAGGGGCTCAAGAAAGTTAATTACTACTTGGGGAGATATTTCCATGTTGACATCTCTTCGGTAGAGAAAATAATTTTTCTTTATGTATGTGACCCTGGTAGGTCAGCCAGGCATTGGTGGATGGCACCACTGCCAAGTGTACGTGAAGATCTAAACTTAAATCAGTAAGCTATAGAAAAAATTGATAACAGGGAGTTAGATGAGTTGGTGATAGAAATTGATCTGAGATTCTTTAGAGGAAGGACTGGGATAAAAATATGATCACGATATACTGCATGCATCTATGAAAGCCTCAAAACATAACAAAATATATTTTAAAAGTCAACTCCTGCTTTGATTCGTGAAAATAGTACTTTAAGTTATTCATTTTTTCAGCATTAGATTTTAATGAAAAAGAAATTGAGGAATGCGCTATCGAGATTCCTAACTCAGTAAGGTGCTCACTTTCACCCATGATAACTTGACTTTGATCCCAACCACTCACATAACAAATACCAAGTGTGTACTTGCAATTCTGCACTGAGGATTCAGATACAGGAGGATCCCCGCAGTTCATTAAGCAGTTAGACCTGCCAAAAGGAACATCTATCACAAAAGAGATATCCTGTTTCAGAAGGGTTTAAAAGCTTTCCTAAGGATGCTATTGTTTTCCTCAGTTTCACACACATGCATGCAGCTTCATGTATACACACAAAAAAACAAAACTATCTTTGTGCCATTTTGTCTACGTACCAGTCTCTACAAATATAAATTGTCAAAAAGTGTATCAAAAGCCGTGCAGTCTGGTCCCCATAGCTCAACTCTGTAAGACATCAGCACTTCAAATGTCCAGAGGATAAAAAGAGCAAAATCCTTTGGTTAACTTTTAAAGAAATAGTGCAATAATTGAACACAATCTATTCTACTTTAGTATCAAAAGATTCACTAATGGGCGGCAGCAAAGAATGAAGAAACTTACTCAAATTAGAAGCTATGGCTGACAAACAAAAATTTGAATCAAAGTGTTCTGACATCAAATCTCAAACTGTTTATTAGATTGAATGTCATTGGTGCAGTGGAAAAAGAACTCATTATCTGGGCATGGAATTTATTTCATTTAATTCCTTTCAAGCTTCTGGAATTGCAGATTCTCTCATTTGATATGGTTCAAAGAGACAAACTAATACGAACGCTTAATATTTGTTCAATATTCTATCTTTGAAACTCGTGATTTTCTCATTCTATCTTATAACATATGTACTTGGAAAATAATTTCAGTCTGAACTCCAAATTTTCTATTTTTAATGTCTATGTCTGTCTTATCCTCAACTGCTTCAGATTTGTTTGTTTGTTTGTTTGTTTCTTAAATGTGTGCCAATTTGTCACATCTTTAAAAATTTGTAAGGCTATCGGCAGGATCTATTAATCAGCACTTTGGTAGGAGAGACAGCTTAAATATTTTTCAGTGTGTACTGTGTGTATAATCATTACCAGTTGAAACAGGATGGAAACTATGAGGTGACAAATGCAAACTATGGTCAATGTCTTAGGCATCCAATGGAAAGTGGCATGAGCATGAGTTCTTTGAATGACCCTCATATGCCATGTTCTGGATACACAATCCAAAATCAGTGGCTAGAGTTTGATTTGCATTAATCCATGGGTGCTAGATTATTAAATTGTTTGTACATGGATAAGAGTGAATCAGTAGAAATAAAGATGAATGGCATAGTGTGGGATAAAGGAAAGAATTAAGACCAGGAGATTCAGTCCTATTTTTAACATTGTAGCTTGTTAAGTCTACTACTATTGTTGGTAGTTTCTGTCACTCATAACTGTGTGGAATCTGGTTCTCTTTTAAAGCAACAAGTGGACCTACCTAATTGTCTGGAAATTCCATGGCCTTCTCATATATTCTATATTATTTAGTAGCATTAAATTCATCATTACATGCATATAATATACATATTAATATAATAATACATAATTATATTTTATGTACTCTTAAGTATTATAATATAAATATATGTAATACCATAATAGATGTCATTACATAATATATTTTAATATATTTATGGATAATTTTATAATATAAATATATAACAATAATGCATATTTTATATTTTGACAATCATAATGATATTGAATAGGATAAAAAATATGAGTGGTCTGGGGAAGTGGCTCAACAGTCAAGGCTAATTTCTGCTTTGTCAGAGAGCCAGAATTTTAATTCAAAACACCCACATTAAGTGACTTACAGTTGCTTAAAATTCCAGTTCTAGCAAAATGAGATCTGACATTAGGTTTTGGCTTCTCCAGTCTCTGACCTACATAGATAGAAGATAGATAAAAATGAAATGAATATACATTTAAATAACAAAATGAATATTTTAAAAATTATATAGACTAGATTGTTTAACAGCAATTTCCTGAGAATGGCCTAGTATAAATATATTAATACAAGTGTGTGTCTCTGTGTATGGGGTGTGTGTGTGTAAGTTGTGTGTATGTGGTATGTATGAGTGGTGTGTCTGTGTGTACAGAGAGTCTATCCTGTTAGCTTTAAAATGTCAGTTGATTTAAAATACTTCTCCATAAAATGATGTGTCCCAGCTATATTTTCATCAATGGAGAATGCATTTATCAAATGCAAAGTGAAGCCATACATGAGGCACATAGTGAGCCATATTATTAAGTATTTACAAAGCCCCATTTGCATATCAGTGATTTACTAAGTATTGGCTATAGAGTAGTAGGAAAAATAAGCAAAACTAATTTTTGTGTGACTTATAAAGGAGTAAATGGGAAGTAACTAATGTAGGCAACTTTAGTTTTCATGACTATTAATGTTTATCAAAATAATGCCATAAAAAACCTGCTAGAATAGAGGCATTTCAAAAAATGATCAAAACATCTGCAAGAAGGGACTTTTTTTAATGAGTTCCTGAATAAGGTGAGTTTGTTGATGGTATCTAGAAGAATGTTAATTCTGGTAGAGCCTGGGCAGCAGTCAAAGAATGGTGTTGAGGGAAATCTAAAAATCTCCGCAGGTGGCTGAAGAGTGACTTGGACATGAGGTGAAAGAGATGAGGACAGATGCTAACGTGAGATAACTGATCACTTCTTACAAAATAATTCAGTGTTTTCTGTGGTGAGGTAGGAAGTTTCTTCATGGCTTTCAGCCGAGAAGATCATCAGCTCTCTAGTGCTTTATGTAGAAATATATCTTCATGTACTGTCTCAGTTCCTTATAAAAACCAAGCAAAACAAGCAAGCAGAAAATCTCTAAAGAAAATACTGTATGAAAAGCAATGGGGTTTAGACATCATGAAGCAAACCTGTAAAAGTGTGGTGCAGGCAGAAAGATTCTGTGTGTTCTACTAAAGAGGAACACGTCAGGTTTTTTGAACCTTACTTCCTATAGATGTACAACAATTATTAATGCCTTCCGTCTTAGTCAGTGAATGCTGTGAAGAGACACCATCAACATGGAAACTCTTATAAAGGAAAATATTTAGTTACGGCTGCCTTACAATTCTCGGTTTGAGTCTATTATCATCATGGCAGGAAACGTGACACAGTGACAGACATAGTACTTGAGAGATAACTGAGAATTCTAGATCTGGATAGGTAGGGAACAGGAAGAAACCTTGACACTGGACCTTACTTTAGCATTTCAAATGTCAAAGTCCAACCCTAGTGACAATGTTTCTTCCAATAAGGCCACACATACTTCAACAAGACCACAACTCCTAATAGTACCATTCCCTGGTGACTGAGGTTTGGGGCCATTCCTCTGCAAAATACCACACCTACCTACTCCTGTTTCAACTAAAAGTGTTACTAATTCTCATACAGTTTTTTGATATAGCATTCATATATATATATATATATATATGTGTGTGTGTGTGTGTGTATGTATATGTATATGGGTATTTGGGTATATAGATATATAGGTATATAGACATATAGACATATACATATGTAGATATATAGGTATGTATAGGTAAATAGGTATTTAGGTATATAGGTATTTGGGTATATAGATATTTAGGTATATAGGTATTAAGTATATATATATATATATATATATGTAGATAGATATAAAAATATATATATATAGACAGATATATAGATATATAGATATATAGATATATAGATATATAGATATGTAGATATATAGATATATAGTTATGTAGATATATATATATATAGTTATGTAATCTATATTGGTATATAGATTAGATATATAGATATATAGATATAAATTTTCTCAGCAATGTTTCTGAGAAAAAAATTTCTCAGCCCCTAAGATGGACACTCTTCTTGTCTGCCTCTGTGGTGTCTCAGTGCCTCTCGTTCTCCCCTTTCAACTCTGTGAAAGTTTCTTCCCAAAGAGCCTCAACATCACCTAATAATTGCTTTAGCAAGGTCTTCTTTCTCAGACAATTAACAGAGTCACATCTGCAAGTTGCAGAAGCTAGAAAATGAAGGGCCTCAGTTACTCCATCCATCCTCCATCATAGTATCTTGTCAGTTTAATTTTCTAAAGCCATCTTAACTTTGACCCCTATTTGCTTTATTTATCCTCATCAGGCCACACAATTTAGGTTTTATTCCATTATTTTATTTACATTCCAAAAGTCATCCCCCTTCCCAGTCCTCCCCTACCTGAGGTCTTCACCCCACCCCCTCCCCTCTCTCTGAGAGAGTATTCTTCCACCTGCACACCCACCCCCACCTCACCCTCAGCAGTGTCCCTCTTCCCGGGGCATCAAGTTTCCACAGGATTAAATGCATCCTTTATCACTGAGGCCATACAAGGCATTCCTCTGCTACACACGTGCTTGGGATCATGAACCAGCCCATGTATGCTCCTTGTTTTTTGGCTTAGTCTCTGGGATCTCTGAGGGATCGAGGTTAGTTGACCTTGTTGTTCTCATGCGGTTGCAATTCCCCTCAGCTTCTTCAGTCCTCCCTCTAACTCTTCCATATTGGTCCACGACCTCCATCCAATGGTTGGCCGAATGTGTCTGCATTTGTCTCAGTCAATTGCTTGTAAAGCCTCTCAGAGGCAGACACCTGTCTGCACGAACAACAAGGAAACAGAAGGCCACCCCATTTATAACCCTGAAACTGTGGCAGTATTCCCACTCCAGCACATATACTTTTCCTGGTACTTTTTGGTTTACATTTCTATGCAAAGTTTATCAATAGCAGAGCTGTAATTGTATTTTTCAAGTATCATTGTTTGTAATAAGATATAACTCAAAGTTGCTCACTTGATGTATAATGAACTAAAAATATGTTTTAACTACAAAAAGTTCTGTGGATGATGTCTGTTCATCTCTATCTCTTGCTTTCCAAATCTTCCTGAGTGAAGCCTCTCATCTGTTAACACCACAAATGAGGGGTTCCCTGCAGGTGTGAATCCTGTAAGGAGAGAAGAATAAAACCTTATTCATTGATAAGCAGATTGACTTCAACAACCTGCATTAGACTTTGAGAAGGCTAATACCAACACTGTATCCACAATGTATTTAAGCCCAGTGTGATTAGGAAAAAAAAATAGTTTCCTGGTGTATAGCAACCCCATTGCACAGGAAGCACAATTACATCAACACTCACTCAAGGTATATTGTCAAAGAAGATGGTTCTAGAGAGAGGCTACCTGTATAATCTCTGCCGTACAGATGGCATAGATGTCATTTGGGCTATTAGCCACCTCTGATCCTTTTTGTGGCAGCTTGAGAAGCCTCTGAATATGAGTCATTTAGATTATAATTATCTCTGTTCATTGTTGGAGGACCTTGATATGGCCTGAACGAACAAATAACACAGAACACCAAGGTGCTAATCACTCTCAAGTCTCAGGTTTCTGGATGGAAGAATTAGATTTTCACTGTTCCATTTGGAAAGACAGTTCTGTGTGCTTACAATTCCTTGTTTCTCTGGAGATCTGTGGGATCAAGGCCCTTCATGCTATGTTTCCAATATTCCTGACATAGTCTTTGACTTCTAATGTTCCATCTTCCAGCAGGTAATTTTTCCTAATTGATTTCTTTCTTCTATATCAGATCTTCAATTAAATACTTCATTCCAAACAGCATTCCATCTCTATCTAGGATGAGTCCCTATCTTCCTACTGTCCATTTGGGTATTATTACTTCAAACCTTTGTAGTTCCATGCTTCATCACCTTCAGTAGGTTTTAGTTTGGTTGTTACTCTTTTGTTTTGGGGGGGGGCAGAAACCTCTGGATTTCCTATTCCCTAACACATCTACAGGAAAGATCTAGTTAGTATTACATCCATGAATGAAGAGTACTCATGAAAGTTATTAGAAGTACTGGTCGTGATACTTATTGTATATTATGTAACTGGTGACAGCATCGTGACGTTTTTCATTATATTCCTTAAGCAAATGAAGGCTCGTGAAATATTAATTTTATTTTTAAATCAAGCCAAATGGATAATACTGTTCCACTTTATTGTAAGACTTCTGTTATGTCCTAAATTAGAAGACATATCTATTTCTGTATCAAGACTGTTGATTGTAAATATTAAATCCTGCCCCAGGCTCAGGCTTCCTGCTTTCTCCAAGATTCAGTATGAGTTCCTGTTCTCCTACTTATTTTAAATGATTTCACATGATCCTTTGAGAGTGCTCACAGCAGCTCCCATAGGTTTTGTTTGAGTTTGTATGTGAGTATTCAAAACATCTGCCTGCAATTTTTATATAAGTTCTATAAGTTGATTTGAAAACACAATAAATAAAACATCCCTAATGACAATGTGATATTAACTGTAAATATAAAAGTATTTGTAAGAGCAGATTTGTTGACTTCTGCCTTCAAAATCCATCATCATAGAGCAGAACATTTTGACTCACTATTGCTCCAGCAGAAGATACTTTCCAATCTGTACCAAATATAGACATTTTCTTCCATTCTCCAGTTATTTTTTCAGAATCGTTGTCCTCTACCTAGAAGGCATTTACCTCTCTTTGTTAACTTGATCACCTTTAAATTTTAGGTCTTAGTCTTGCTACTATTTCTTGTGAAAAATTTACAAAACTGTAACCCAGGCCTGACAAAATGGGTTTTCACTCAGTTCTCAGGTGCTTCTGCAAAAGAAGCCAGATTCGCTGTACTCATTTAGCAAGAGCTAAGTACCTCAATTTTTCAGCTGTATTTTGTACTGAGTAAAGATGAATGTGCCAAACAAAGGAATGGAAGGTTGATTCACTTTTAACCTGTTTTCCGATTAATTTTCATAAAGTAGATGTCATCAAAGCATAAAACGTATGAAGGCAAGAATAATCTTTGTGTGATTTTTATGTATTGTGTCTCTCATGGATTCAGAAAATTCCAAACCACAGACCAAATGCTTAATCAAAATCACCATTAAGTGTATTGAAAAACACACATGGATAGTATTGGTTTCTTTTATCTTTGTATACCTATCTATCTAAATGTAGGTATGCACATATGAGTGCAGTTGCCTACAAAGGCCTAGAGAGGGAGTCTGATCTCCCATAGCTGAGGTATTGGTAACCTTTAGCTGCCAGAAGTGGATACTGGAACTGAATTTAAGTTTCATAGAATAGCAGCACTAACAACTGAGTGATCCCTCCAGCCCCATGTTCCCTGACAGATAGATTGATGATAGACAGGTAGGTTTGTAGATAGATAGAGATAGAGGGATATAGATAGGATCTAATGTATACATTTCCTATACAAGCATTTTTCAATATATATTTTAAACTATTTAAGTTAAATATTTTAACATGTTTTATAATATTAGAATAAAAAAAGGTTGTATAATTGGTGTATTAGGAGTAATAACTATCCTAATGGAGCTTTTTGGAAACTGATATTGTGATTGAGGGAATGTGAAAATAAATCAAGAGGTTACCTCTAATATAATTAGCCCTTGCAAAGGTTCTGAGAGAAGCAGCAGAAGGCCTCGAAGGTAGAAGGGAGAGTCTAAAGCAAGCAGCTAGGTGCAGTGAGGCCACAGACTGCAAAGGTCTGAGGCCAAGTGAGAGCCTGACAGTCAGTGATGAGTGTCTGCATAACTGTTTTACTATAGTAGGATGCTTCCTGGAGATTTTTAGCTGTGAAAACAACAATTCTGGCATCAATAAATAGAATATATTTGATGCAGTGGTGTTTAGGACCAGAGTATAATTATAAAAAAAATAAAAACAAGAGAAAGAAAAATCAAGAGTTATGAAAGGGAGGTGGGAAGGATGGAGAGAGAAGGGAGTAAGGATGGATATGCTAGGAAGTTCTATCTGGGGGTTCTTTGTTTCTTTTTCTTCCTTTTTCGTCTTCATTCTTTCTCTCTTGAAAGATTGAGCCTAGTATTCTGCCCTCAATATATTTTGACACTGCAGAGCCTCAGCTGATTCCTATAAAGTTTCTCATTTTAATACTCAGTACTGAAATATAACTTCACCAGCCCTGGAGCTGAAAAAAAAAATAGAAAAAGAAATCCAGGGTAAAGATTAGGAAGAGAGTCAGGTCAATATTGTGTCTGTGCAAAGTTTCATTCTAGGTAAGGGATAATTCTAGGTAACGAAACTTATAGAACAGTTCTGTGTCTGTATGTTTAATGCACATAGTTGACACAAAAGTTCCTGAAGTAAGGTATCATTAGAACTTTTCACAATGGGGGTGGACAGATATCATAGAAATAGATGCTACTTGTACCATGTCATTCAGCTAGAAAGACTCACAACCATATCTACGCTAGCTCAGAATCCATAAAGTACTGATACAATATGAAATTATGGAAAGAAAATGTAGTTCACAATGGGCGAGCATGCAGTTGAGAAGTATGGTTGGATAGTGTCTGAGTTAGGGTTCCCATTGTAAAGAATCATGGCCACAGCAAGTCTTATATGAGAAAACATTTAATTAGGGTTGGCTTGTAGTTCAAACATTTAGCCTGTTGTCATCATGGGCAGGCATACAATGTACAGAAAAAGGAACTGAGAGTTTGACATTACCATATAGGCAACACAAAGTGAATGAATCACACTTTCTCCAGCAATGGTAAACCTACTCAAACAAGATCACACCTATTAATAGTGGCATTCCCTAGTAGCCGATAGGGGCCGATGTCCTTCAAACTAATATAGGTAGTCATGGAGTGACCCATGGTTTTATTCTGGGCCTTGGGAGTAGGTAATAAAAATCATTACTGGGTGCACTATGTTTATAGGTCTGATTAGTTGATGTATTGCAATGTTTCAATAATTCAATGAAAATTTGAATTATAAATGATTTGAACATAACTTTTGGAGGAAAGAAGCTAAATGGCTAAGGGAATATGGCTTGGGGTTTAAGATTACTGACTACTTTTGTAGAGGAACAAGGTCAATTTCCAGAATACAATTGATGGCTTACACCATCTGTTTCTCCAGTTTCAGGGGATTCAGGATCTTTTGGCTCCTATCAGTTTGTACATGCATGTGGGGAACAAAAATTCTGCAGTCACACATACATAGACACAAAAATAAAACTAATTAAGTTTGTAATTATTAAAAGCATAACTTTCATACACCAAAATGTATCCTAGGAAACATGCTTTTTAGAGATAACATTGGCTAGACAGAAACCATTACAGAAAGAATAAAGAGTCATTTAATTTTTAATGCTGACTGAATATTTCTTATTATCCATTTGTCTTTAGTATGTATTATACAACTATGTGCATGGTCCAATTACTTTTCAAAAATGTGTTTTGATTGAACAATTGTGTTAAATATTTCCTTGATATTGAAATGACACACTTATCTCAGAATGTATATCATAAACAAATAAACCTTTAACCATGTCCTAATAAATATATCCACGTGGCCTCTAGATCTTCTAGTTCCACCCGGAAAATACTTGCTCAGACACGTTTGACTGCTCTTTCAGATGTCAACTTTATTCGCTGGATCCTTTGTCCTCAGTAAAATAAGGCAGAGATTAGACATTAAGTAAGTAATGGCTTCTGGCTGGTCAGTTTACAGAGTCAATTGTCATTTTTTATTTTATTTTAACTTTTAGTTTTATTTGAGTTTTTAGTTATGTGGTTTGTGTGAATGTGGAAGTCTTAGACACCCCAGGATGTGAAAGGCATCAGATCTGCCTGCAGATGGAGTTACAGGCAACAGAGGATCACACAACATTGATACTGGGGACAGAATTCTAGTCCTCTCTAAGAGCAAGATGCACTCTTAACCATGGAGTTAGCATTCCAGAATATTTATTCATTTTAATTGAAGCTTCCAGAAGTATACACATCATCAAATGCATGACTACACAAAAGTGGTAAGTGGAATCTGGTAGCAAAGAGCTGTGTTTTGCATTTCTGGAGGACTTCAGAGTTATGGTGGTCAGGACACTTAGAGAAACTGCCTTAGTTCATCTTAGGAGTTCTCCCTGCTCTACATAACTCTAGCTGAGGACTGAGATATGTAGCATATATCTTGTCTAAGCTAAAGTGAAAAGTCAAAGCATTAACTTTGCTGTCTCAGACTGCTTCTCCTGCTAGGGATTTACTGGTGAATAGACCCTATCAGCGATATTACTAATAGTAAAATTGGGCAGACTAAAAGTCATTAAGTATTCTTGATGAACAATGAAAATAGTGTAAGAATTTTGATTGAAAATATAACTTCTGAGTTCTAATTTGTGTGTCTCAAAACATGACTCTGAATTTGAACTTCATTCTGAGTAATGAGAAGTAAGGTTTTAGGGTAAAGAAATTCTTCGTTGTGTCCTTGCATCATTTCTCTCTCTCTCTCTCTCTCTCTCTCTCTCTCTCTCTCTCTCTCTCTCTCTCTCTCTCTCTCTCTCTCTCCCTCTCCCTCTCCCTCTCCCTCTCCCTCTCCCTCTCCCTCTCTCTCTTTCTCACCTATCCATTCATTCATCTGCCTGCCCATCCGCCCGTCCATCCACCTGTCTGTCTGTCTCTCTACTGTTTGAAAGAGAATCCCTGTCTGCTATGGAATGGCTGTGTACAATGAACCGGTCTGCAGTGACAGTAATCCTCCATCCTGTTGCTTGAGTGCTGGGAATACAAGTATAAATTACAAGATACTGGTAACATTTCCTTCTACTCAGTATTTATTGGTCATCTATTTTATTTAAGGTGTAATCATAAAGGAATCACCTTCTCTAGTAGAGAGGCCAGTTATGTACACATTTTCTCCCCTACACTGACATGCATATATCAAAGCTTTTAAATATTTCTCCATCTACAAACTCCATTCCCAAAACATCATTGCTCTTATGGACAGCCAATGTGCCCTTTCTGATTCTCTTGATTGTTAATCTATACAGCAGTTAATCATAAAACTGAAAATGTTTGTGAATACATGAAATATTTACCATATCTCTAAATAAAATCTCAGTTGAAATGCTTCCAGATATTCAGATTCTGCGATCTTTATCAGCTTCATTCCTGGTCAATGGCAAAATCAAATTTTGAAGCTTAAACAATAGCCTCTGTATTATTTCTAAAAGTATTTTTAAAAAATATTTTTTATGCACCTACAAGTAGTTTAACCCTTTTTCTTTCTGCACTGAACTTTATCATTCTGGTCCTTTGTCTAGTCTATACTCATTTGCTTACCAACTAATAAACATCATACATAGCCTAAGGGAATATTTCTTTGGCTAATCAAATAGGGTCCACTATCAGTCATGTTATTTTTCTTGCTGAACTGGCCTGCTTCTTTCAGCAAAAGCTATCCCAATTTACCTCCATGGGCCTTTTGTCTCTCTGTGTTACTAATTCATAAAATTCAAAGCCAAAAAGGCTTTTCTATTCCTCAGTGTTTATTTAGAGGGTTGGATTTAATAAATATTTATTAAATTGATTTGTAACACATTGATTGTATACTAAAGATAGCTGATTGTCAAAGAAAAAAAAGCTAGAAGCCTAGTCTACTATATCTACATTTATTATTCTTTCATTTCTAGTTTTAACATTGGGAAAAAATAAAGGATCAAAAATGTGTAAAGTTTCATTTATTCCTTCAATATCTTTGGGATAATGGCTGAGGTGATGTACAACCTAGAGCAATCTTAATGAAAAGAGATACATTTGGTGAAGTCCCGGTTCAACGAGAGACTCTGTCTCTGTAATAAAGATAGAAAGTGATCTCGAAATATCAACTTAATATCAACTTCTGGCCTTCACAAGCACATGCACAAAGTCTCTCTCTCTCTCTCTCTCTCTCTCTCTCTCTCTATCTCTCTCTCTCTATATATATATATATAGAAGAGAGATTGAGACAGACAGACAGAGACATAGACAGAGAAGGGAGATACAGAGACACAGAGAGAGTTTACATTATTTTTATCTGTAATACTTGTTTACATTTAATAAAATTTTCAGGTGAAAAGAAGATTCATGCTAGACCTGGAGGCTCACATCTATAGTCTGAGCTCTGAGGAAGCAGATAGGAAGATCCATAGCTTGCAGCCAATCAGGGTTATAAAGGGGTACCCACCTTAGAAGCTACAACATATTGTATACTTTCTTTGTATGGCTATACTTCAAAGTTTTCAATAACTTTGTTAATTACTTTGTTAATTACTATTCTTAAAATTTAAGTTTATATAAATAAAGCTACATTGGCTTGCATTCATTTTCTCAGTCTCACCCTTTACTTTTCACATATTCAGTAGCAATGAGTGATTCACTGCTGCCATGTACAGCAGTGCAATGGAAAGCAAAAAATGTGTGAGTGAATTCACGTACAATTTGTTTTCTGAATTTACAAAGGGTCGAATTTTTGATAAAACTATTTGTATTTCAAGCATTCCCAATAACAAGTCCAATTTTCCTCTGTCATCTTATGCCCAATGAAAGCCACTGTAATGATGAGAGCGTGTACAAAGAGTTACACTGATTATAAAGTAAGAATGGTTTCCTAGGAGAGACAATTGCATATCGATTGATTCAAATCAGATGCCCACGATTGTAATGCCAGATGAACAGCTGAGGTTCCTCTTCCCGAATTTCTGCTGTTGTCTACTTAACCACCACAGAGTGTCACTGTGGGCTGAAAAGCCTACAAAATCACAACCAGTCCTGGAAAGAGAGAACAAAGATGAGCGATGATCAATTGAACTCCCCAGGGTTTCTGGCTCTTCTCCTCATTTCCGACACTAGCACACTTCAAAATCCATAACAAGTGCATGAACGAAATTAAATCAGAGCACAAAACCACTAGGACTACCGAGTAGATAAATATCACCATTTTTGAAGAATCTGAAATCACATATATTAGTCAATGCCGAGTTGATTAATGTCACAGGAATGAGATGAACTCTTGGAGTAAGATGATGCCAGAATGAAGAATAAGATCATGTCTTGAAGTTTTTCTTGTGTTAAATGGTTGATCATTTTGCATTTGATTCTTTTGACTTTATGCTGTAGGACAGGAGTTAAGATTTTTTTATTATGTTGTTCCTTTTGTAATTATCATTTCAAAATATACTTGAGGCAGCTCAGTGTGGAATATCAAATTCATTAATTTAGGCTGTTCACATGGAAGGAAATTATATGTCTAATATAGACTAACCTATGAGTGAACATTGACAATATTTCTATAACTTTTGTTTTTAGTTTCTGAGTGTGTGCGTATGAAATATAGATTTTCCATGAACTCACAGAAATTCTGCTATCTCAGACTCTTGCACTTTGAGATTATAAGCATGTCTATTTTCTTATAACACTGAAGAACACTGGCCAAGGATGTTAACATCCAGAACCACCAGCCCAGGATGGCACTATCCAAAGTTAGATGTGCCCTTTGATAACAATCCTCAATCTAGAAAATCCTGGATAGGGCTGCCCACAGGCCAATTTGGTGAGAGCATATATTTAACAGATGCTTTTTCCCCCCAAATGATTCAAGCTTGTGTCAAGTTGACATAAACTAGACAGAAACACAGATGGAGATTTACCCCAATTCTATGTTCCAACATAGCAATAACTTAATGATTATTTACAGTAAAAGAACAAAGGAAGTCATAAGTCGATATTTGCTTTTCAAACAAATTAGTGAAAACATTAAGTTGGAGTGGTAAAGCCAAACTCAGAAATCTTAGTGACAGGTCCCTGATGATATCTGATGACATTCATCAGCTTTTTTATTGGTTATTTTATTTATTTATATTTCAAATGCTACCCCCTTCCTGGTTTCCCTTCTGAAAGCCCACTATCCCATCCTCTCCCCCTGCTTCTGTAAGCTTCCCTTATCCACTCACCTATTCCTGCCTCACTGCCCTGGTATTCCCCTACTCTGGGGCATCGAGACTTCACAGGACTAAGGGCCTCTCCTCCCACTAATGCCAGATAAAGCCAATCTCTTTCTACATATGCAGCCAGAGCCATGTGTACCCTTTGGTTGGTGGTTTAGTCCCTGGGAGCTCTGGGGGATCTGGTTGGTTGATATTGTTGTTTTGCCTATGGGGTTACAAACCCCTTCAGCTCCTTCAGCCCTTCCTCTAACTCTTCCATTGGGGTTCCCATGCTCAGTCTGATGGTTGGGTGCAAGCGTCCATCTGTGTTGGTCAGTTTGTTGCAGAACCTCTCAGGAGACATCCATATCAGGCTCTTGTCAGCAAGAGCTTTTTAACATCAGCAATAATGTATGGGTTTGGTGTCTTCATGTGGGATGGATCCCCAGGTGGGTCAGTTACTGGATGGCCTTTCCTTCAGTCTTTGCTCCACTCTTTGTCCCTGTTCTTTTAGACAGAAGCAATTCTGGGTTAAAATTTTTGAGAGGGGTGGGTGGCCCCAACCCTCAACGTTGGGTGTGTCTAACCTCTGAGTATAGTCTATACAGGTTTTCTCTCCCCTTGTTGGGTATTTTAGCTAATGTCATGCCTGTCCGGTCTTGGGAACCTCTTGCTTTCCTAGCATCTGGGACTTTCTAGTGGCTACTGCCATTTCCCCATCCTCCACTGCTACACATTTCTGTCCAATTTCCTATCAGCTTTCGATTAGGGAAAACAAGGGTTTCTTAACTGAATACATTCTAAAGAGTTTTATGTTAGTCACAGAATAGCATTAGGTCAGAAGGTTGTTTACAAGAATTGGATATTTAGGGAACAAAAGATAGCACAAGATAAATAGTACTTAGCTTCTGGATGTACAACATTCCAACCTCTCCATGGTCATTGAATTTCTAGCCAAGCAATCAGCACATTTTGTAGAAGTCACAATGTCTTTGGGAAAACTTGTTATTAACACATATAAAAAGCTACATTTTTCCAAGAATTGCAATCTGTCTGAGTCTATCTCAGGAGATATTCTCCTCATCTATTTGCTAGTGATCAGAAATTTTTACATGGTATCTGGTTGGAGAGTTAAATATTATCCAAATAAAGACAAACTGAACTTACTGTATTCACATATTTAGATACATGACAGAACAATTTGATATTATATATGCTAAAATGTTAACTCTAGGCAAATTAACTTTAAATTAGTTCACATAATTGACTTCTAATATGTGTAGAAAAAGTAGCTAAAAATCTCTCCAAGCTGGATATATTACTTTGAACTATGTCCTGTATACTATATATTAGGTCTACATAGCTACTAATCCTATATGAGTTCAATATCATGACCCTTGAAGGATTGTCCATATTTCTGTTTTCTCATTTTATTATTAAAAACAGTTCTTTAATTTTTTTGTTGAAAAACATAATACAATTACATTATTCTCCCTTCACTCTCCTCCCTCTATTCCCTCCGTATGTTCCCCTTGCTCTCTTTCAAATTCATAATATCTTTTTCTTTAATTGTTAAGATACACACATACACACATATCCACTTAAATATATAAATACAACCAACTCAGTACACGAAATGTTACATTGTTATGTGTATTCATGTGGTTTCATGAATGAACGCTTGCTATTGAAACACGGACCAGAATGCTCCTCTCTGTACAAGACTATTTTTCTTGTTTTCAGCATTCCTTAGCTGCCTGTGGTTCGTAGGTGATCAGTAATCTTTTCAACTTCCATGTTACTATGTTTATTGCTGTCATCTGTGTTTTGCTCTTTTTAAAGCAACCACATATATGAGACTTTGTCACTGCATGGAGACACAATCTCACATCAAACATTCCTTTCTTTTGGATCTTTAAACCTTTATGCCCCCTCTTCCACAAATATCTCTGGACTCTAGAAACAAAGGGCATGTTGTAAATGTATCAATTTTGACTGGACACAACATGGTCCTTTGTTTTCAATTGTTTGTGTTTCTTATAGTGGACTCCAATTAAAAAACGGAATTTTATGAGTTGTGAGAATGGCTAATCAGTGGCTAACAAAATAAACACTTTGAATGTAGTCGGTGATTATGCTACTTTAATAACTGATGTTTATGAGTTCTCATTCATGACCTGTGATTTCTAAAGCCCTATGGTTACCTCCAAGTTATGTCTGCCACTATTGAAACCTGAAATTTATTTTTCTATGCTTCTTCTTGTTGTGGTTCCTAGGTGCCTTGCTTGGGTATGACTATGAGTTGGTCCCCGAAGGCTTGAAACTTTCTTGGTTTTCCTGTTTCTCATTGGGGGAGTGTGTTTATTTGTTTGGTTTTTAGTATCTGGTGGTTGAAATAAAACTAGAAATGAGATAACAAAATTTAGATGTCATGTAAACCAGACTTGATGCCCCAGGGAACAGAGATGCTGGTGGAGTTGGGGTGGAAGTGGGGTGGGTCAGCAGGTGGGGTGCACCCTCTCAGTGGCAGGGGGAGAGGGGATGGAGAGAAGAACTCAGAGCAGGGGGACCAGAAATGGAGGGAAACTTTTGTAATGTAAATAAATAAAATAATTCAATAAAAATGAATTTAAATGATATGCTTTACTTTCTGAATATGTATATCTCTGTGTGAGCTTGCTTATATGTGCATGTGAGCACAGGTACCTGCATAGACCAGAGTACTGTGGTAGATCTTCTGGAGTTGGAGAGCACTGACTTGCTTTCTGCTGATATGATAAAACATTGTCTTAGTTTGAGTTTTCTCGCTGTGATGAGACCACCATGAGCATAGCAACTCTTAGGAAGGAAAAGACTTATTTGGAAGTGGCTTATACTTGAGAGGTTTCTTAATAGTGTCACACCTTATTGACCAAGGATTCAAACATGAGTTTATGAGGGACATTCCTATTCAAATCATCACAAGCACTACCAGCAACTTGGGGAGGAAATTTTTTATGTTAGCAAACAGCTGACAATCCACTATGAAAGGATGTCTGGGGAGGAACCCAAGGCATGAACCTAGAAGCAGGAACTGGAGCAGGGTCTACAGAGGAAAGCTGCTTACCAGCTTAGTGTTCTTTTTGTTTGCAACACAAGACTGCCTGACTAGAAGGGACAGAGCTATCAATAAGATGAACCTTCAGATATCAATCATTAATCAAGAAAATGCCGCACAGACTTGTCTACAAGCTAATTAGATGGGGGCATTTGATTCCAGCCTGACAAGTTGACAGAACAAGAAAAAACAAAAAAAAGTACTAGTATACTTTACTAGTTACACGAGTTATGATGCTTCTAATGTGGTTGGTGGAATGAAGTTCTGGTTCTCTATAGAAGCACCACATGCTCTTAACTGCTGCTGTACCCTTACTCTGACCACCAAAAGCTAAATGACTTCAATAGGAAAAATGTCCAGTCTTCTAATGGGTTGTCTACGGGGCCATGAAACCATATAGTACAATAATGATCAATCCTTATTCTTTCTTTACCAGTTATAGCCTTTTACTCTAAGAACTGGAAACCACCTTTATATTTCTTTTTAAAATAAAATAATGAAAAGATTCTCTGCTCCATATGTGAGTTGAATCAGGGTGATATATAGCTTCTTAGGTGCTTTCATTTATGAAGTGATAGGGGTTTCTTACAAGTGGGTGACATATACTATGTGGAGAAAAATTGTATCTCAGCTAGCTCTGCCCCATTGCTCATCTCTGATCTTAGCTTCATTTTTGCCTGTTAGAAAAAAAAAAAAAGAGGACTCTGGATGTGCTTTATGTCCCGAACAAAAGAGACAGCACTGTCATCTTCAAAAAGGCTCCTAAATCCCCAAGGAAGGATATATTGGCTGTCCTTTCTCACCTATGTGCTATTCCTTGTATGTTCAAGGCACTTTCTTAAACAGAAACTCAGCTTGCCTGAGGAGGCTTTGTCCAGCATCTCTCTGATTAACAGGCACCACAGAATTTCTTCAGGTTTGGCAATAAGTATCTAGTAGACATAACATATTGAAACTTAAAGTGGACAAAAATCTTTTGTAACAAGAATCTAAGTATTATAAAAAGAACTCGTTGGGTATATAACATGTTATTTTTGCAAACTATTTTCAATTTCTATAATATCTACTTTAGAATACACGTATCAATTTTGGATCAGTGAGGATAAAATAAGACCAATTCGTCTATTGATTTTATTAAAAGAATAACAAGGAATGAAGGTAAAATACTTACACTGAATGAAAGAATGATAAGTGTTCAACTATAAATGAGACATCTATATCATGCTCCCATTTCCTAAGGGTCAGACATCATTGTGGATATGAGAATCAAAAGATCATATGAGACAATATCTTTAGATGCCTACAAGAAAAGCTTTCCAGAAAACAAGTTAGTTAGTTACCCATATGGACTGATACAGTTATGGCACCTGTCCAAGGTCAAGCTAGACAAAAATCCAGAATGGAAAGAAAAGGTAGGCACAAAATCCCACACTTAAATGCAGTGCTATTGGTAATGAATTCCTGCTGGGGATGGGAGAGACAGTAGTGTTAAAGGTATGACTCTGTTCCAGCAAAAGACCGCATATCAAAGAGCATATAGACAGTACAAACTTGCAACTAATTGACTAAAACAATAATAAAATGGGTGCAGAGGGGCATGGGTAGGAAAGGGGAGCTGATCTCAGAGACACTGGGAGACGAAATGGTTATGATCAAAACCTACCATATGAAATACTTAGCTAATTAATGAGGGGGAAATAATGGATAGAGAACAAATATTTTTTGAATGTCCATAATATTTTAGAGCCCTTAATATATATATATATATATATATATATATATATATATATATATATATATATATATATATATAAAGGAAAGACGTTGCAGCAATATAAAGGCCATATTCCTGTCATCTGTGTCACACGGCATCCTGCTTATATGTATTGCTTCCATACTTATCTTATCAAACATTAACTAACATTATATAGTAACATTTCAAATACAGTTCTTAGACACTCAAGAGTTTCTCTTTATACCTTAAGTTTTAAAGACAGAATACTGTTTATTTTACCCTTAAGACTTAGTATTTGACTATCTTCCTTTTAGCACACTTACCCAGATACCATCACAGTCTATAATGATGGCAGGAGTTTTATCTCTATTCCCAAGTAAGTCCCAACATCTGCAGCTCTATTAATAATAGTGTGGTATCACTTCCTGGTCATAATGTCAAAGGTCTTATGTTCTTTTTTTTTTAATCTTTATTAACTTCGGTATTTCTTATTTACATTTTGATTGTTATTCCATTTCCCGGTTTCTGGGCCAACATCCCCCTGACCCCTCCTCCTCCCCTTCTCTATGGGTTTTCCACCCCCCCCATTACCACCCACCCCACAACAATCACGTTCACTGGGGGTTCAGTCTTGGCAGGACCAAGGGCTTCCCCTTCCACTGGTGCTCTTACTAGGCTATTCATTGCTACCTATGAGGTTGGAGCCCAGGGTCAGTCCACGTATAGTCTTTAGGTAGTGGCTTAGTCCCTGGAAACTCTGGTTGGTTGGCATTGTTGTTCATATGGGGTCTCAAGCCCCTTCAAGCTCTTTCAGTCCTTTCTATGATTCCTTAAACGGTGGTCCCATTCTCAGTTCAGTGGTTTAATGATGGCATTCTCCTATGTATTTGCTGCATTCTGGTTGTGTCTCTCAGGAGAGATCTACATCCGGTTCCTGTCAGCCTGCACTTCTTTGCTTCATCCATCTTATCTAGTTTGGTGGCTGTATATGTATGGGCCACATGTGGGGCAGGCTCTGGATGGGTGTTCCTTCTGCCTCTGTTCTACACTTAGTCTCCCTATTCCCTCCCAAGGGTATTCTTGTTCCCCTTTTAAAGAAGGAGTGAAGCATTCACATTTTGGTCAGCCTTCTTGAGTTTCATGTGTTCTGTGCATCTAGGGTAATTCGAACATTTGGGCTAATATCCACTTATCAATGAGTGCATACCATGTGTGTTTTTCTATGGTTGGGTTACCTCACTCAGGATGATATTTTCCAGTTCAATCCATTTGCCTATGAATTTCATAAAGTCATTGTTTTTGATAGCTGAGTAATATTCCATTGTGTAGATGAACCACATTTTCTGTATCCATTCCTCTGTTGACGGGCATCTGGGTTCTTTCCAGCTTCTGGCTATTATAAATAAGGCTGCGATGAACATAGGGGAACATGTGTCTTTGTTATATGTTGGGGCATCTTTTGGGCATATGCCCAAGACAGGTATAGCTGGGTCCTCAGGTAGTTCAATGTCCAATTTTCTGAGGAACCTCAGACAGATTTCAGAATGATTGCTGATGAAAGTCTGCAATCCCACCAACAATGGAGGAGTGTTCCTCTTTCTCCACATCCGCCAGCATTTGCTGTCACCTGAGTTTTTGATCTTAGCCATTCTCACTGGTGTGAGGTGAAATCTCAGGGTTGTTTTGATTTGCATTTCCTGATGACTAAAGATGTTGAACATTTCTTTAGGTGTTCTTCAGCCATTCGGCATTCCTCAGCTGTGAATTCTTTGTTTAGCTCTAAACCCCATTTTTTAATAGGGTTATTTGTCTTCCTGAAGTCTAACTTCTTTAGTTCTTTGTATATTTTGGGTATAAGCCCTCTATCAGTTGTAGGATTGGTAAAGATCTTTTCCCAGTCTGTTGGTTGCCATTTTGTCCTAACAAGAGTGTCCTTTGCCTTACAGAAGCCTTGCAGTTTTATGAGATCCCATTTGTCGATTCTTGATCTTAGAGCATAAGCCATTGGTGTTTTGTTCAGGAAATTTTCTCCTGTGCCCATGTGTTCGAGATTCTTCCCCACTTTTTCTTCTATTAGTTTGAGTGTATCTGGTTTGATGTGGAAGTCTTTGATCCACGTGGACTTATGCTTTGTACAGGGTGATAAGCATGGATCCATCCATCTGCATCTTCTACATGCTGACCTCCAGTTGAACCAGCACCATTTGCTGAAAATGCTATCTTTTTTCCATTGGATGGATTTGGCTCCTTTGTCAAAAATCAAGTGATCATAGGTGTGTGCTTTCATTTCTGGGTCTTCAATTCTATTCCACTGGTCTGTCTGTCTCTGTACCAATACCATTTTCTTTATCACCTCAGGTTTTCTCTATAAAGGTCATACTTATTTTCTATTCACCACTCCTGATAAAACTTCAGAAAATCTAGTTGGCTCAAATTTTTCTCACATTTCAAGCTGTATAAAATATATTTTAAATCCCAGTTAACAGTAAATTATAATACACATCAAACACATCTTTAGGAATATTTATTCACTAAATGAGCATCTACAGTATCTATGAGCTCTTGTGGCTGCTAAGTGTTAGTGATATTTGTAAGGGTAAATAAAACCTGAATGTTTCTGAGAGATAGGCAATAATACATTACCCTGACTCAATATTCAACAGAAATATTAAAAGCAGTTGCTGTGTGAAACAAACCAAGATCATCTATGTTAGACTAGAAAGATTGGGAAAATTTTGGAGAAGGAAGAAGGACTGGAACAGAATATAAATTATACATGCTGGGGTTGGGGATTTAGCTCAGTGGTAGAGCGCTTGCTGATTACATAGATGATCTACGTAAATCTAGCTAATTGATCTGAATGACAAGATTCAGTAATCATTGCTTTAGAAAGATACCTCTATAAATAACAAATATGATTTTACAATGTATTTTTAAAAATAAATTCATATTTGAATACCAGTGCTATTATCTTATTTTTCAGATGTTACTATTTAAATTGCACATATTTTTAGTATTGCCTCTGGTCAATGTGGATATATCATCTTGAAATTAATAAATTATATTAACTGATTACAAAGTCATTTCAAAACTTTACTTTAAGCTGTTTAATATGCATGCCAATTCTTCTGGGGTTTGCATTCATTTCTTGGCATTATCAGGTGAACATGCAGAAAGTTTGCTGACTGCTTTTCATAAAGGTATAGAAATAATTTGATGGCTAAAAATGCCTATTTCCCCATTTATTTTAAATATTTAAAACAAAACTGCATCTCATCTCAAAGCAATGACTATTATCAAGAACATAAACAACAGATGTTGATAAAGAAGTCTAGAAATAAGACCCCTTGTTTACTGCTAATGGGGGTGTAAATTAGCAAAACCAATGTGAGAACTGGCATGTGATAATCCCTGAAAAGCTAAATATAAAACTTTTATATGATTGATGTAGCTATGGCATGTCTGTTTATATATGCAAAGGAGTCTCTCAGAATACAACGAAGACACCTGGTCATCTATATTCATTGTTTTATTATCCAATTGGCAAGACACAGAATGATTTTAAAGTGAATCAAGAGATGAATGTGTAAAGAAAATCTGAATGTATCCACAATGGAATTTTATTCACCCATAAAGAGTAATAAGTCGCACTACCTGTGTGATTTATAATCTAGAGCAGAGGTAATATATGGTAAGAATTGGATTGTTTGTGATCATCCATCCAAATCCATTCACTTATTGCTTTGGGGTTTTGTGAGACAGTTTTACTTTTAAAACCAGTCTGGCTCATAACGCACGAGTCTTGAATTTGCAACAATCCTCCTGTCTCAGCCGGGGTAGTGCTAGGATTACGGGCATGAAACACTCATTTCCTATCCAGCCTCTTTCATCATATTATATAAATTTTCGAGCTCAGAGTATCTTTATCTTTATATTGTTGTTAGACATTATTTTCTTGATTACCTCATCTGCAGAAAAAATTATTTTAGTGACTTTAATTATTTTCTTAGCTTGATCCTCTGTTGAGACTGATATATCACTGCTGGGTAGGGAGATATAGGAAAGAGAGATAGCGATACATCATGTTATAAAATTCTTATCCTATCAGGTGACATGACCCTACACTTTACTAAAACTGAATCATGACATTTATATTCACATAAGCAGGCATCTTTTTCTAATTTATAGTTTTACAATCAGTGTCAATAATTTTCACTAATATCCTCAAGTTTACTGGTGAAAAACATATTAAGAATTCTAAAACCTCAGATTCTTCCACACGATCAGAACAGTGACGGCTGTGCATAATCAGCACGTTCTTCATGGTCACTCTAATCTTAATTACATGTTGGTCTATGCACTCATCTAATGGGATTTTATGATTCAAATGTGATTTACAGCCATAAATTAAGTAATTGTCTGTGGAACTGGCAGGACTTTTGGGATTGCTGATATGAAATTTGATTATTCTTGTAGAACTTAATGTAGCCTGTGAATAGAAACCAGCTCAGAAATTCATAGCCTGTTTTAATGTCTCTGTAGCCTGGTCATTTAGATCAGGAAAGAGAATAAGGAGGAAAATGTATTATCTATCTCAACCCCGTGGCAGCAAAATGAAAAGATTTAGAAAGTCATAAAAATTACTTGAGAAAAAGCAGAGTATGGAGACAATTTGATTTGGGTTGTTTAGAAGAAATGGACCAGAATAACTTCTGTCCCGCAGCTCATAGAAACACACCCACCTGGCCAGAACCTTTATGCAAATGTGGAAGACCATATGTTCCTTCAGATCGGCTAATAAAGCAATTTTAAATTCTCCTGACCTCCCCCAACCACTGCTCCCTCCTATAAATTTGAATTATTGTAGTGTATACAAAATAAAAATGACACATACATTATATATATAGGAGAAAATCAAAGAAGTGTGGAGGCTTCCACTCCCAAGGTATATAAAGACACATGGGGGTGCAGGAGATAATTTCAGACAATCTCACCTAGCAATAAAGGTGAATTTTATATATATATATATATATATATATATTACCAAAAATGTCTGCTGTACATCACTACCTGCCAAATTATGCAATGGAGTTAAACTTTATCTTCCCCTCAAACACATTAATGTTTATAATTTGCAACATCCTTCAATTTGCACTTTCATTGAAGACACACATTGGAAACACAGATAGTGTGTCTAAGTGTGAGGACTGGGGATCTACTGATGTAGAAGGAGGTTAAAGCCCTATCCTCTACCATGTGGCATACTATAGATATCCTCATATAATTGGATAGATAGATAGATAGATAGATAGATGGATAGATAGATAGATAGATAGATAGATAGATAGATAGATAGATAGGGGGAGGTTTGTCTCTTATTTACTAATGAGAGGTAACTTTCCTATCCTTCCCTTTTTGCCTGCAAATTTTAAATATTCATGATTGTGATAATAATATTCTATGGCCCTCTCCTGTCCTAGCTTATTGTGTTCTCAAAAAAGCAATATATAAAAAATGAAAAAAATCCTCTCCAGAGATTTGGGCAATATTTTATGATACTCATCAATGGTAAAGTTCCAGTAGGCTAAGGCCATCACTCACCAGTGGTCTGGTGTTTTTTTATAATACAGGAAAGCAACAATGAACACAGTTTGTTCACATTCAAGAAAACAACTGAGTTTTGTCACCATCAGCAGTCACTGCGGATCCTCCCACTCACACTGGTGAAACTCTCTCTCTATCTTTGCTGCCTGTGGAGTATTGATATAAATTGTTCTTTCATTTACTTCAATAGAAGAAGAATTACATCTTCTGTGTTATTGAATCAATGTTAGGCAGGAAAGACCCTCTTACTTGTTAGAGTTCCAGAGACAGGGTCTTTCCTGAATACTTTTTGTTTTATTATATTCTACATAGATATATAGGTTATATTTTATTTCCACTTATGAACTGTTTTATATTAAAGCAGATTATGAGGTGTATATAATATTTTTTTATTTTTTTCTATTTATCTCCTGGGTAAATAATATATCTTGAGGGATATTGCTTTTGCCAAGAGGGAAAGAAAATCTAATTCTCTCCAGTAAAAGAGAACAAGATTAAATTGGGATGTGTGTCAGTAAAGTTTAAGCTTTATTGACAAGGATGTTATATCATTGTGTAAGATTCTGGCTAACTGTCCCTTGAGATAGCCTAAAGATATATTAAATGCACCATGACATGGAGTGGCAGGCCCTGTATTTCACTGCATGAAAGGGCTCACAGCATTGCCTCCCCATCCCCTTCAGTATGTTTTGAACATCCAAGAAAGTTTAGAAAGCCTAAAATAAAAATTTATGTAATAGGCCAGTTATGGAACTTAAGACTTAAATGGACAAATTCTAGGCTGAGAAGAACAATTCCTCCTGTCCTCTGGCACCCATTACTCCTGTAAGTCTTTCCAAAATGGCACATCCTTAATTTATCCCTTGGCAACTTAAAAAATAATCTAGATTAACAGGTAATCAACAAACTGACTTCCAGTAAAATAAAGTCAGATTGAAGAATTTGGAAGTGGATAGTGACTCGGTCAAAGTCTTTTCTAAGACTAGCTGAAATAAACTGAAAGGACGAATTGCAACCATTTGATTTGTGTATTATTTGAATGGTTCACTCAGTATAGAAGATCTTCAAGAGCTATCTGTACTATAATTCTGATTTATGGAAATTGTAATAGATATTTATGGATACTATCGAACTTACTCTCCTAAAATTGACTAAGGACAAACTAATTAGAGGTGACATATATAGATTTTATTCCTAGAGCATTTATTGTATATCTACAATGATTATCTCTCTGAGTTTGGGTCTTTTAAAAAGCAAACTTATACCCTGTTATCACAGTGCTTGATGACTCTGACAGGCATTTTGTCCTTTGTTCTGTCCAGTCTCCATAAAGTCCTGAATGGGCTATTAATCCTTGAACATAACGAAGTTTTCAAAACTCTAATACTCTCCATTCCATGCAGATCCTTTGTTAACTATACCAGGACAAATGAGGGCTCCTCTGACCACGGCCACATGTTTCTGCCCATACATCATCACCTTCATTAAATTATTGGCTTTTCCATTATGCCGTTTCTGAGCATATAACTTTGAATCAGCAAAGTGCTGCATATGTTGTACTATATTGTATGAACCTTCAGATTAAGAGCCAGATGACATTAAATTATGGCACAGACTTAATCTCCCCTTGTCTCATCTTCATTCTTGTGCTTGATAATATTCACATTCAAATCCTTATCAGTTTTGCCAATTTCAATGTATCTGTCCCATGTGTTTTAGAAACTAGTTCAGTTCACATCTGAAAAATACAAGATCTCTTCAACTCTATCAATGAGTTGAACCCTTCTTTACCACTATCCAGAGAAACTTCCTTCTGTCTGTATTACATTTTCTCATGAAGATAGATTCAATTCCTCTCCTTCTAAGTGAATTTTTGGGTGCATTTCATAGACTCTGCCAGTGTACTTTTGTGGTTTTCTCCACGATATCAGAGACACACATGTGTCATTGCTTTTTCCTTTTATTCTTCGTTTTGTGCCCCTTGACACTCTAAATTCTTAAAGGCAGGGGGAATTGCTACCTTTTGTGTCAAATTGACACATCCAAGAAGGGGGATCCTCAGTTGAGGGAATCCCTCTCTCTGATTGGCTCATAGGCAAGTGCCTTTGGCATTCTTTTTAAAATATTGATATGAGAACCCAGCTTACAACTTTTGGTATCACTTTGGACTGGTGATCCTGGGTTCTATAAGAAAGCAGGCTTAAACAGTGGGTGGGGTCTGGATTCTCTCATGGAAGAATAAGAGAATGGATTGCAATCCCTACTGGGATAGGAGTTTGACAGGAAGACCAATAGAATCAATTAACCTAGACCCTTGAGTCTCACAGAGACTGAACCACCAAAAAAGAACATACATGGGCTGGACATGGTGCCTCCCCTCAACCCTAAACATAAAAGCAGATGTGCAGCTAAGTTTTCATGTGGGCCCTGAACAACTGGAGTAGGTGATATCCCAAAAATTGTTGCATGTACTTGGGATATGTTCTTGTAGCAGGGCTGCCTCAGTGGAAGAGGAAGCACTTACCCTCACTGAGACTTCATCTACTGAGGACAGGCAATGCCCAGGAGTGCCCCTACCCACTCAGAGAAAAAGAAGAGGGAGGATGGAGGAAAGATTGTGGGAGTTGAATGTTAATTTATGATTGAGAGGGCATATTTCACTTTAATATATTTTTCTGGTTTTGTTTATTGGTGAAAAGTACTCCCTCTTGTAAATATGCACATCTCTCATTTTTGTGATTAAATTCCTAATTTTATTCACTTTGATCCCTCAATTTATAGACCTACTGATTATCCTATAGAAAGTGGTAAAATACTTTAATAGGGAAATGCATTTAATTTTTCTGTGTGTACTATTTATTGTATCCTGTCACATAATTTGAATATTGGCAGCCATCCAATAGACATTGAGTGAATGATTAATGTGTTTGCTAGTTTTTTGTCAACTTCACAGAAACTACAGTCATTCAAAAGAAGACAACATCAATTGAGAAAAATCTCCAGAAGAAGAGAGTATTTTCTTAATTAGTGATTGATTGGAAGAGGCCAAGTGGTTTTGGCATGTAAAACCAGTAAGCAGCAGCCTACATTGCTTCTGTATCATCTTCCAACTCTAAAGTTCCTGTTCTCACTACTTTTGATTATGAACTGTCACGTGGAAGTGTGAGTGACATAACCCTGTCTGTTGTCTCCAAGTTGCTTTTGGCCATTGTGTTTGGTTACAGCAATAGTAAGTCTAAAATAGAAATCAGTAGCAGGCTGTCCATTGCAGTTGTGGATGCTTGGAGCTGACTATCAGGCTGAGCTCAGGGAACCTGGTGGGGGAGCTGGCAGAAGGACTGAAGGAGTGGAAGGGGAAGAACAACATAGGCTTGCCTGACCACCCAGTTCTCACAAAAACTAGATCACCAACCACAGAGTGTACATGGAGGGATCATGGCTCCAGATACAAGTGTAGCAGAGGATGGCTTTGGCTGACAGTGATAGGAAGGTAGGCCCTTGGTCCTGGAGATGTTTGATACCCTAGTGTAGGGGGATGCTGGAGCGGTGGGGGAGAGTGTGGGTGGATGGGGGAGCACTCTTATGCAGGCAAAGGGGAGAGAGGAGGGCGGATGTGGGTGTCGGTGGAGGGGTAACTGGGAAGTGGGATATCATCTGAGATGCAAATGAATGGAATGATTAATTTAAAAAAAGAAAAGAAATGGGTAGCAGGATAATGGGGTATTGCTGAAATAGTTTTGCTGATCATACTGTTGTTAAAAGGATTGTTGAAGACCTTGAACTTTTGGACTAGAAAAGTACTGAGTGTTCAAAGTTTGATATGCTTTTCTGTGGGAATATGGAAGATAAGATTATTAAAAGAACTGCAGACAATGCAGGGCTGGCTCATGAAAATCCAGAAGGAGATTTGGAGTCCTTTTAGGACTTTATCAGTACCAATACCTATTTTTGAATAAGAATTTGGGGTTCTGGTTAACTGGTGCTAAAGAAAATGTCTGTGATCGGCCTCTGAATGAATTTCTTGCTAGCCCAGGATCTTGTCCTGCAAGAGTTTTTGTCCTTAACTGGTTTTGGTGATGAACTGTTAGATGGCCATTTGAGTGAAATAAACTCTTTCTTGACCATTTTGCTTTTGGTTGTTGTGTTTCATTATAGTAATAGGTCCCTAACAAATATAGTTAAATAGGTGGCACATATGTTTTTAAAATATATTCTTTGATATATCCTGGCTATATTGAAGTATTAGCAAGCATTTACCTCAAGTACAGCTTGATAATCATGTTGTTGCCTATGCTTTTATGCTAAAATACCTCGTAACACTCAACTTAATGGCATGGTAGTGTTGTAATGCACAGATAGAGGGCTGCTGTTTATAACGTGATAGAACATAGTGGGTTTTCCATAAGCTAACTCTAATGAAAATCCTCCAAATACTAGTTGGGAGTTGCCCTTCTAACTCCGTTTGCATCAGTGGATTTATCAGATTTTTATTAAGTCACCATTATGGTCTGTGCAGCATGGCAGACACTGAGATGTTCGTTATGTAAAATAAATGTTAGTGGTGAAAACTCTTGTTTCTTAGAGCAATTATCTTATTAAAACAAGGTTACAAAGAAAGTGCATGGAAAAATCCAGCATGGGGATTTTCTAGCAATTAAAACATACAATTAAGAAAAAGTTCCAACCGCTTTGGTTATATTCCTCTACAGATAATTACTTTGTTCTATAAGAGGCAAAACATGTATAACTAAAAATAATGTCAAAATATAAATATTTTTTAGTCAGGGTAAGAAAAGAGATTTACCAACAGCCTTTTTAATAGTCAGCATAAGATAATTTAAAGAAAATAAGAACAAATGGCAAGTGTCAGATTTAGTGAATATTTTGGATGGTCAAAGAATGAAAACCATAAAGGGGTATTTTATGAAATAACAGCTTCGGGGTATTAAACTTAAATCATTATTGAAACAAACAATATATACATTATATAAACATGTGTGTATCTTATTTCACTGATTCTATGCAACAACATATGTCAATGATCCCAGAGCTTGGGAGGAAAAAGTAGAACAACCGGGATTATCCCCTGCAAGGGTAAAAATACTCTGTGTAGACTTCAAGAAAAGAAGAAAGCACATGTGGGAAACATTGTATATCACCTACCTAAAGCACAGATATCAACTGCTCTTTTGAAAAAACAGCACTTAAATTCATAGTAATTGTTCCAATTTGTTAGACCCCTGGTTTGGTGAGAAAACATGTTTGTTTTCTCCTGCGTATGTATGTATGTATGTATGTATGTATGTATGTATGTATGTATGTATGTATCTATCTATCTATCTATCTATCTATCTATCTATCTATCTATCTATCTATCTATTTTATCCAGAAAGTATTCTATGGAAATATGAAATCATTCAGTGTTGAAAATGGCAGAGCCAGCTTACTGAACATTTGTGAGTGACATATATGTGTGATGACAGACATGAATCTACAGTCTGCCCACATCAACAACTAGTCCTGAATAACTGCAAAAGAATGTGAAATATCACCAAGTATGAAAGACAAACTGTTTAAATAATAGTACAGGTTATTATTTTATGTAGTTTATTCTTTCTTTAGATTTATATAATGCTTCATGTAGTATTCTACTGCAATATTTATTACTTTATGCTTACATTATAAGTAAGGCTGATGAAACACAGGTACATAAGAGGGCTAGACCTGGTAGAGCTGAACAGTAGCACAAGTGGTCTAGCCTCAGGAATGTACCTGTGGTATTACTCACTACAGTATAAAGTAAAAATAGTGTATATGTACGACTTTAAAAAATACATTTGGATATGTCTATAACTCCGTGCTGATAGACCTTTATGTATGTAGTTGTGACACGTTCTTCTTTACATGTCTTCTTTTTGTCCTTTAAAGAGTGACATCATATTTTGGTGAATATAATTATCTAATCTTTTTTATTCTGAAACCCATACCATTTTAAGTAATACATATGCTTTATTTTTTGTAAATTAATATAAAAGCAAATGAATAAGTGTACTGAATAAGAGATGCTAGAATGTAAGGTAAGAAAATCGAATTTGTAAAGAATAAATAAGTTAATACATTCATATGCTTGCTAATTAATTATCAGCCCCAGATTAGGCATTAAGCAGAAACAAAAGGAGTTTTGGGGAGCTCAGCAACCACACAGTAATCCATAAAGGCAAAGTACAGGAAGGATGTATGGTATAGTCTTCATGGAGAAACCAGGGTAAGGGAGCGATCATTGAACCAACATTGGTGCTAAATCCTAGTTTCACACTAAATTTACCAAGAAACTCTTATAAAACTATGCACTCCTTTCCTACTTATCTTCTCCAGATGAAATGAACCCAAATCTGGGGGTCAGAATTCCTATTGTATGAAATTGTACATGATGGTTCTAATATACAGAAAGATTTGAAAAGTATCTGTCAGAACTAAGGGGCTCTCTGGAAACTTATAATAGGTAACATATCTTTCCAGTTGAATCTGGATGAGTCCTACTTTTACCAGGTTAGAATATTGTAGATGTTAGGAGTAAACACAGCAGAGTGAGAAGTGACACGGGGGTTTAAAGGATGAAGGAAGAAGAAAAGGGGGATTCAGGGTACAATATTTTTGTTAATGGCTTTTATGCGTTTGAGTAGTTAGCCTATATGTTCGTATGGGTACCATAAAGATGGTTGTTTCCCATGGAGGCCATTTGATTCATTGGAGCTAGAGTTACAGACAGTGGTGAGCTGTCTGTGGTTGTTGGGAATTGAGCTCAGGTCATCTGTGAGAGAAGCTGGTGCTCTTAACTGTTGAAACATCTCTCCAGCTGAAGAGCTACACAGTTCCTTTCTGACCTAATGCTGTCTGAGTTCCTTCGTCTTGTCCTATCTACCTGTGCACTCCTGCAAATGGGATTAAAATACTCAGGGAAGCTTAAGATGTTCCGGACTTATTTAATACAATACCCTATTGATTGTGGTTCTTTCCCTTCAGCGCTCATAGATGTGACAGCTTCAACTTTGACTGCAGACTCAGACTTCCCTAAATAGCTTCTAAATGGATTTTAAAATGCTCTACCTAAATTACTTACAGTCACCTCATCAATTTCCAGAGAATGAACTCTTGCCAAAAAGGCACACCTAGCAGCAATTCCTAAGCCAAGGAAAAGATACTGCTTTTGCCCTAAGGGATTTACCTCTGAAAAGTAGCAGGGGCTACAATTTCAAAATGAATGAAGTGTCATGAATTGGAATTGGGTTTGAAAATGCTGACTCTATCCCAGATAGGGGAGAGCTGCTAATTCCTTTAATAAGTATTTAATACAATTTCAGTTAACCAATAGTGTGGCTATAACATTTATTGATGCTGATACTTAATAGAGACAACACTAGTTTCAAAATCAAATAAAGAGCTTCCTTTAGTGCTTTGACTATACTCTCTTACTTCAGTAATAGTATTGAGAGCACTGTTCAGGCTGACTACAAGATGGACAGTGTTCTTTTTTTTTTTTTTTAGTTTTGAAATTATAATACAGTTACAACATTTCTTCCTTCCCTTTTATGGCCCTTTTCACTAATGTGTGTGTGTGTGTGTGTGTGTGTGTGTGTGTGTGTGTGTGTGTGTATATATATATATATATATATGTGTGTGTGTGTGTGACATTTTCCATTTCATAGCTTCTATTTTTCTGATTTGTTACATGAATATATAATATTCATATATTGAATATATATTCAGACATAACCTGCTCCAACCTTATAGGATAAAGTTATTTGTATGTGTTATTTCAGGGCTGAACATTAGATATTGGATAACCAATTGGTAAACTCTTCCCTGTGCAAGACTATTTCTCCTACTCTCAACATTCCATAGTTGCCTGTATTTCTGTGTATAGGGTTGAGGTACTGTTCTTGTTAGGTCACATTTTAACAGTCATACCTGTATGAGACTTTATGGATACAGCTTACAGCGTTCACAGGAGACAATCTCATCACAAACTTGCTGATCTTCTGGCAAATATAAACTTTTTCTGCCTTTTCTGCAAAGTTCCATGAACCTTTGGTTTGGGAGTGTTTTGTAGTTATATCTTTGGGACTAGGCTCCCAGAACTCTGCATTCTATTTGGGTATGGTTTTCTATGATTATGTTTCTGTCGTCAAAGAGAAATTCTCTATTCATTTTAAAGGGCAACACAGTTCTATTGATCTGTGGGTATCAGAACAGATATTGATGTTGCTATTAAAGATTATGCTGTTGTTTTAGTAAAGTAGTTATTGTAGGTTCTCTTCCAATAATTCTGACTTCCCTAGCATTGGGCAGTAAAATTAGGTTCCCAGTACCAGACATGGTTTCCCACTGGCTGGGCAGGTTTTTTAAGTCTAAACAGAACCTGTAGCTTATGGTACTCTTAACCTCTTCCAGGTGATAATTCATTAATACTCTCTATATCAGGAGAGATATTCTTTGTACTGTTCAAATTATACAGGTGGAATTCATTTCACAAACAGATGACTTAACATCTAGGGATCGAAGTTTTTAGGAGATAGACCAGGAAGTGAAGCACATTGAAGCAGTTCGGTTCCAGTCCCTGTATGCTTCCTGCAAAAGAGATATGGCTGCCCAGATCTCATACAGTTAGTATTTTAACCAAGAGTATACTGTAACTTTTATTTAATCAGGGTTTCTCACATCCAGCAAATATTCATTATACGGCAAGCATAGTGATAATAGTAAAAGTACAAAAGAGAGATAAAAGTCAATAGTGCTGATTCTTATTGTATTTTAATTCTACACAATTGGTTCATCAGTTTTCATAGGAACTCAGAACCTGATTTTTAGGACAATTTCAAACAGGTAGAAGTGAAATGCAGAACCAGCATAGAATTATTATAAATGTATGCAACCAAAACTTGTTTAAGCTGGGAATAGAATGAAAGCTAATTCAATGTGTTTCCTATGGCATGGCCTTGTCTTCAACAGCTGAAAGGGAATCTCCACCAGTAGACTGATGGCAGGTGCAGCTTGGAAGTCCATCTTGAAAAAATTTGCTGAAGTGTTTGAGCTGTTGTGCTGGGTTCCTGAAACCCTAAAGACCACCAAGGAGCCAATTATGACACAATTGCAAAAGGGTCTGCCCCGCTACACCCTCTGCACTGAACCATCCTCACTGACACAGCACGACATGAGGGTGAAGCCCCAGCCCAGTTTCCAGCAAGCATTTATATAGGCAAGCAAATAAGCATGGAGGTATCCAGCTTGTCACACACCTGGTTAGGGAAATATTATGGAAGTTGTTGCCCTTTAAAATGATTAGCTGGTGCTGGGAGCCAGTCCATAAACTTTCATAAGTAATATTTTTTGAAACAACTGTAACTTCTGCTTTCCTCCTGATTGGAGGTTGTTAGGGAGTGACCTAGAGATGATTGCTAGGGGCAGGCTTAAGTTCAACCTTAATTCAGGTTTTCTAAGATGGGGCCTGAACACAAGATGGAGTTGGTCTTGTCTCTCAGAACCAACAGTTTTGTCTACTGTAGATAACATGTAAAGCTAATAGGATGCTGAATGGAATAAAGACATAATGGAAAGATGAGATAAAAGGGATAATTATTCAACCATGAATACAATAACATAATTACTGATGGAACTTAAGATCCCTCCTTCTAAGAAAAAGATTGTCCATTTACAAGTAAGCCCACTGGTGGGGTTTTATTTTGATTTTGAATTTAGTCAGAATTGCTTGATCTTTAAAAAGGAATATACAAATACTGGGATATAAAAAACATGGCTAATGTTCTGTTCTTGGGCATGCACCACACCAGGTTTTAGGATCCTTTCTCCATAGAACATATTATACTATGTTTGGCAGTTTGTTTTCTTGGGGGACTGATTAGATTCATGCTTTCAATTTGTTTTTTGTTTTTTGTTTTTTTTTTTGTTTGTTTTTTCATTTATGAAGACTAGGCTTTCTTCTGGCTTTATCTCACTTCCCAGTCTCACTCCTGGGAGACTCTGATAATGCATCACAGTGATTCAGAGGAATCAGTACTTGTAGAAAACTTCTTTCAGCACTCTGGTGCATAGCTACCTTTGAGAAGCAACTCGAGACAGATTTATATTTCTTACTAGAGTGTGCCACAAAAATAACCCCTTTAACTATTTCTCTGCATATGTGGCACAGTGTTTCCCCATTGTGCAGTAGATTGAAAAAAGGGAGGGGGGCATTGCCAGTCCCTGGAATCATGATTCCTTACGTGCTGCAGTGAAAGATGAGAGCAGCTTCCCAAAAACATTGGGTCATTTTGCAAGTGTCAGATCTTTGCTCTCTCAGGATTCCTAACTGCAGGAAAACATTCGTGTGCCTTCTGTTTCTCCCAATAACAATAATAAAAACAAACAAAAATAATAAAACAGACCCTCATGTCTCTAGTCCTTTGCCAAATTTAATTCAAAACAGTCAGTATTAATTCAAGCCCCAGGGCCACAGGACAGATAACAGACGGCAGACTTCTGTCCTGTATTTGATTTTCTTATGTTCTACCACAGTTTGCTAAATCTATTTAGTCCAGATTCCAGCCTTGGGCATCTATGGGTGTTAGTCCTTTACTCCATCATTTCTGGGCTACATTTCTCATCAAGAAGAGATACTTTTATATTATTAAGGAATCACAATAAAGTGTCCCATGACCAGGGAAAGTTTGATTCTGCGAATCCGTCAAACGCACCAATATTGATTTTTATCATTTTGTGCTGAAATATTAGAAACCCTTGGAAACACATGACAGGATATCCCCTTTAGGGTTTAACCCTTTTAGGGTTACTGGTATGAAAAGGATATTTATAGAATGTTCCAGAGGAACATTCTATGAGACAGGAAATACATCAATTGTTCAATTATTGTAAATTTCACATAGGAAACACTAGAAAGCACCAGAAAAATGGCACACTATTATTAGAAAGACCATTAACATTCTAAAAGAGTGCAATTGCTTGATTTCTACATGCATAGGGAATACTGAGCAATGGGTGAGAGAGCACTGCAGGCAAAAGTGTGGCTCACAAAGCCTGAGGACCTGAGTTCAGCTCCAGAATCCACACAAAGATTGGGAGCATGGAGCAGTTTGACTATGTTATCTTCTTAACACACATTTACATGGTATATACATGTCCACATACAAATATAATACAAAAAGTATAATAAATTAAAATTGCATACTAACTTTACTTAGTGAATTTTCCATATATTCCAGGCCCAAGGCATTGCAATACATGACTTCCCTGAATTATCTAAATTTAAATTCACGAATGTTCATATTAGGTGGCTCCCATGTTCAGAGATAGAAACAGATATTTAAGAAGCTCAATTTACTTTTCATGCTTGGCAGTTGGTGAAGTTATGAGTGTGGTCAACAGTGGATATTCATGTGGCTGGATGCCTTCCTTATTTCCACTAAATTATCTAGAAAAATAAATATTGTTATAATCCCAATTGTTTGAAAAATATTTGTTGTTTGAAAAGACGATAATTGGCAATGAGCACGGTAGATATTTTTTATTCTAAGTATAGCACAGGTGTGCCCTTCAGACACCTCAGACTCTAATCATCTTGTCCTCTATGCACACAGTCTTCAGTATTCTAAACTTATTACAATGCAATTAAACTGTTAAGTTTTGATAGGCTGGTTGATTGCTTGGTTGCTTGGTTGCTTGGAAATGTGGAAGTTTGTTTGCCAGTTCTAATGGATGTGGAAGTAAGAGGCTAATATTTGAAGTCCTTCCTCTATTTTCTCTATTTGATAAACGTCACTGTTATTTTCTCAGATGAATTGATGAGATGAGAGATATACCCACGCCCAGAGCATTTTTACCTCTATTCTAACTATCCCTAGGCCTGTAAGCGTTTATCCTCCATACGATCCAATCTTGTAAGCAGACTGATTGCTCTGCTGGGCCTCACAGTAACTTTGACAATACGTTCCATGCTTCTGACTCATTCTCGTTCTCTAGCTCATTTCGGTTTTTACCTGTTGTTTAGCTTGTCCTCTTCATGACCTGTCTCTATCAAGCTGTCCAGGTAAAACTGCTAAACAGACACACCACACACCACATACCACACATACATACCACCACCATATACCACACTGCCTTCCTTTTTTCTTTCTTGCTGACCTGAGCGTCTCCTCTTCCCCTGCCATTCTCTTGTCAGTTGGGTGTATCCTATCTCTGTTCATTCTGTCAAATCTTTCTCTGCTGCGTAAAAATCTCTGTCCTCCAATTAGCTGTCACTTTTAAACATGCTGCTTCCATCTAGTCTACACACTGACTTTACCTTGAATTGTTGGGATTAAAGATATACATTAAGGACATATTTACATTCTAGCCAGATCATGTCTTTGGATGTGATGTGATCCCTTGCTAAAGCAGCTATTCCAAGGGGTTAAAATTCCTCTATATTTCCCTATATAACTCAATGAGGTAGACTCAGTCACTGAACTTAGCTTCTACAATTTTGACTGGACTGGTTCCAGCAAGCTCTTGGAATCTATCTCCCTCCAACCTAAGTACTGACATGACACATGTGTGCAGTAATGACTGCTTTTGACATGGCTCTTAGGACCTATCTGAGCTCAGGTCCTCCTATTTGCATTTTTCCAATTAAGCTATTTCCTATGCCTAAATACTTTATTTTTATAATTCTAAAATGTGGTTATTGGGAAAAATACTTCACTTTATTTTTGAATGTCAAATGACATAGACACAGATACTGGCTATTTGAGTAGTCAAAAGTCTTTTTTTTTTTTTTTCCAGACTGAACCCAGGGCCTTGTACTTGCTAGGCAAACGCTCTACCACTGAGCTAAATCCCCAACCCCTGTCAACAGTCCTTTTAATCTATATTTTTCTAATGTGACAACCAAATAGTTCATTTTGCAAAAGTATAATCAATGTCATAACTTATTAGTAATTAAATATAAAATATGTCTTCTGGGATGGATTCATACATAATGAGAATTAGTATTGATAGTTATTTTTAATAAATGAAACACTAATTTAACAAAATGATCATCTTCTAAATTGTAAGGAGACATAAATACTTTCTATATATTAGTGTGGAGGTGATAAATAATTCTACTAACCTACATAAAATAAAGTATTAAAATAAATGTCTCTATGCTCAATTTCTAAAATCTCCTATACCTGTCATTAAAATTAAGCATGGAAGGAAATATATAACTATATTAGAAATTGAGGTCAATTAAGTACTCGTTATGAAGGAACAGTGAAATTGATTTGCAACTGTATCATTTTGGGCTTCCACATTCTAACGTTAATAATAAAATCCTAAATCTGACAAGGAGACCTATTAAAGTACTTCCCATGGAGGGTTATTCATTACTTCAGAAGAGTATTATCTGGAATGTATTCCCTTCTTTGAGTGAGATTTGCATGTCTGGGAGATTAATTGCATTGAATATAAGTGAGTTGGCTGACATTGCTTATAATGATCCACATTATCAACAGGTATATGTGCCTTAGTGTTGCTCTTTAGCCCTTTAAAAAAAAAGTTGTTCTAGAAGGTAAATGTTACCTTTAGAGGATTGGTGCTGTCTGGAATACAGAATGTTTCCTTTAAATGAAAATCGGTGCAATATGATACTGTGACAAAAAAAATTTTCTCAAGGTGAATGATCAAATTGCTGGTTGACATAAAAATATTGAATGTGGTTCCAATGAAATGATTGGCAGTGGATCAAAATACTTTGAGTTAACCAAGTTTATTTAGGACACTTCCGGGCAGTAGAAAAATTTCTGCAAGTCTACATGTTCCCCCTTCTCCAATAGTTGTATAAAGTGACTACCATTGCAGCATGGCCACTGTCTTATAGAACACTATGTTTAGATAGAATCTGCACAATAGAAAATTCAGCAGGTTAAAATGACATCTACCTACTAACTCAGATCTGTCACTTGGAAATCAATCATGCTGTGACTAGAATCCTCTAGAGAGGATTAGGAGGTCTCATGGGGTTTGGAACTCTCCTGTTACCTCCCAGTCAGCCTGCAATACTCAGACTGCTTTACAGTGGCCAAATTAATCTTGAAATCAGCAGTGTTGTATCAAAACTTTGAGGAAGTTTAGTCACTTTCCTGCATTTTATTATCTTATGTGATTATAGTAGATTTACCTAGGTAATCCAGTATTATCTGTGTTAGTGACTGCTGGCTGGTGATTCTAACTCCATGTGTAATCTCTTGTTATGTAAGCAAACGTAATCAGGGAAATAACACTTAAGGGCAAGCATATTTGACAGTGGGTGGTGGTGGTCCCTGGGTAGGAAATACCATTTTGCCTTCCACAACAGGAATGTTGAGGCATTTGGATGTGATTTCTGTAATGCAGTAAGCCACAGTGTTGATCCAATTAAAAACAAATTGGAAAAAGTTTTTCAAAATTTATTCACATCAGATTTGTATCTATTTGAATAAATGAAAGAGATCCCATTTGAAGGTATTTTGTGATCTTGGAGTAAAATGTCCATTTAATATATTTAATTGGTTAGACCATTGTATAAATGATGTGCAAGTATTAGGTTATTAAATAAAATGTGGTTTTCTACCTCAAATATCAGGCCTGGTAGTGGTTAGTTTTATTCCTTATTTTCTGTGGCTCATGTCTGTAGTAGTACATCTTTTCGTGCATGAAATGTCTTTTAAAAGAGTAGAAAGTTGTCAAGTTGTAGGTTGAGTTGCATTTTATTTAGTCTGACAACTGTAAAATGAGTAAATGAATCCAAATCTAGATTAAACTGGAAAAGCCTTCAATTGTTATCATTGTCAATTGAGATTCTAGACAATGTACTTAGCATTGCTTAAGATAAGAGACATATTATTCCTGGGTGCTTAGATCTACATAACACTAAGTCCATACTCTGTGAAAATTAATTCTATTCAACTTGATCAATATTTTTCATCTAAACAAATAGGTACTTTACACTGTAACATATTTTGGTAGATTTGTTTGTTTTGATTTTTTTTTGTTTTTTTGGGTTTTTTATTTTGTTTTGTTTGCTTCCTACCCCGCCCCCCTATTTTCCCCTATTACCTGGTCAGTGTGCTGCCAGTTTATGAGATCTTATTTTGTAATCCAAGCTGCCTTAAAATTCCTGATTCCCAGGCTGCAGCCTTCTGACTGCTAGAATTACAGTTATGCCTAGTTATGGTAACTTTTTAAGAGTTTCATTAAAGCATATTCCAAAATAGATCAGCTTTTTACATAGATCAGCTTTATACATAGAAAAGTTCTGTATTTTGTAGACCATGACTGTGTTTCCAGATTACGTAATAGGAAGAGAAAACCAAGGTAAGTTTTGTAATTCTGTTAATCATCACAGCCAGAAGTATGCACATAAAATTATTGCCATACTAAAGTCTGTTATTTAGTAAACAGAACTGAGATTATTCGTGTTTTACTCTATTTTAATGACTTGTCCAGGTGCCTAAAAAGTTATCTGTTTGGTTTTTCATTTCTTAAAAGAAGAAAATAAGATTAAGGATCAATTTAATTGTCAAAATCTAAGTTGGACTAGAATTTACCTGATTCTCATCAGACTCTTTTCTAGTATAGAGAGGCACTGAGCTGGGACAGTGCTGCAAAGTTTGTAATCAGAGAACTCAGGAGGTAGAGGGAAGAGAAACCATAGTTAAACCACATCTGTTTTACATGCAGAGACATCTAACTTTAATTATTTCTACACCTATTTTTAATAAAGGTTCTTAAAGACTTTAACTTCCTTTCTACCCCACCACTCACCAGAGATAATGGAAAAGAAAGGATACAGGGGAAGTGGAGCTATTTAGAAATGGTTCTTTGGAGAAAATCCCATCTGTGTTGTCAGGAAATTGGCAGATCAGTTCACAGGCCAGCAATGGCAGATTGACCACTAGCAAACACTACACAGATATACCAGCAATCCATCATGAGAAATCTTGAGATTTTCCACATGTTATGTTGGATCTCTACACAAGATGAGTTCATGGAGTCTTTCCAATTCATTTTTATGTTTATTTTATTATTATTTTTATTTAATGTATGTGAGTATACTGTCACTCTTTTCAGACACACCAGGAGAGGGTATCAGAGCCTATTACAGATGTTGTGAGCCGCTATGTGGTTGCTGGGAATTGAACACAGGTTGTGTGTAAGGGCAGCCAGTACTCTTCAACGCTGAGCCATCTCTCTAGCCCCTCTAATTCACTCTTCATTGTGCTAATAATAATGAAGATAGCTGTGTGCACAGAAAATAATCAGCTTGCTGAATCATGGAAATACTTGAGGTAGTGATTTTATGAATCTTATTGTAGACCAGGGGCAGCAGGGATAGAAACGCTGGGATGGCTGAGATGTCTTTTGGGGATCTCCACTTAGGTAAAGCCAGATCTTTGGTTTCACATTGGGAAAAACTTCAGTATGGCCTAGTAGGGAGGATAGTTGGAGTTTATTAAAATATGTTTTAGCAGATTTTAAAAGTATGGGTTGCTAAGGAGGCACTCAAAAAGGAATATGGCTCAAAAGAGACTATAGACATGAGCTTTTTACAAAAAGAGTTTCACTTCATTCACTTTATTGTCTTTACAAAATTTATGTATATGATGTTGGTGACGTTTTAGTTTTGTAGTTATCCTCACAGCATTGATTTTAATTGAATTTTAATGGGACCAAGTGTTGATTTTGAAGGATACCTGACAGGATTGCAGTTGATAAAATAAAACACTATGTCTGAGGGATGCAGGAAATCAGGATCAGCTTACTGTAAAGATAGTTCATAGTCTTTGTGACATTCTCCAAAACTATCTTGTAGAGAAAATAGGCCTGGCACATGTTTCAGATGATCAAGCCTTAAATATGGGTGTTTTCTATTTTAATGTACTTATTTGAGAATATTTATCTGTAAAAAAATATATTCTTTTTCTGTTAGCAACAATCACAACTAATGTAAACTGTGGTAGAATTCTTGGTTAATAGCTGTGGAATATGACCAGACTCTGGGTGACTCCTTTCCTGGGTCCCCAAAACACTCCTGTCTCTTTTCATACCTCATGTTGCCTGCAAAAAATTAATCAGGCCTGAAATGAGCATATATAACTTCTTTTCCTGTTCGTTGATCAGAAACCAGTCACAGGACATATCAACTACAAGGGAGACTGGATACTGTAATCTTGATAAGGAAAGGAAACATAAATTTATCTATCATCTATCTATCTCTCTTTTTAGTATCTCATACTATCTATTTCAATCTTTTAATTTTTTCTAGCTCTCTTCCATCAAATCCTTACCTACTTCAGATAAGAATTGCTCCCAGCCCTTAGAGACCTATCTGACCTGTGTCCATTTCCCTGCAGAAAATGCTCTTTTACCTTTGAACTTATATTACATCATATGCATACTACTATCCCATCAAAGGAGTTTTCATATGTTTGAATATCTTATCCTAAAATGAACTATTTTATTTATATTTATGTCTTTAACATTTGGTGTAATACCTAGATTTCAAAATTGAGAAAGAGTACATGCAAAGATTCCTTAAGAGTGAGTTCTCTCCAAATTTATGTGGAATGATAACAGAACATATTTCTTTGAAGTTCTCTATCATAATTATATTAATTCATTATTTTAAGTAAAAGTGGAAGACAAGGACAAGTTGATTTAAATAAATCTTAAAATTTCTACCTAGGGCTTCCAAGGCCTGAGCATTGACATTGAGGAGGAAGCACTTTTGCAAATGAATTGACCGTTAATCATTGGTTAATATCGATAAGGGTCTAATTTGGGCTAATGCTATGGGTGGTTTGATGAATGAATGATTGTATAAACAAATGAGCAACGACATTGCCATATTTTAGTTTTCTCATATGTGTTGAATTCCATTTTAAGAGAAACACAGAATAGAATACTAGTTTTAAATTTTAAAGAAGCTAATATATTGAATAATAGCTCATTGTTACTAAAGTATTAAATAGACTGACTCATGGCTCCCACTGCATATGTAGCAGAGGACGGCTTTGTTGGGCACCAATGAAAGGAGAAGGCCTTGTTCCTGCCAAGGTTGGACGCCCAGTGTAAGGGAATGTCAGGGGGATAAGTAAGAGGGGGTGAATGGGAAGGGATAACACCCTTATAGAAGAAGGGGAAGTGGAGGGGATAGGGGACTTGTGGACAGGAAACCTGGAAAGGGAATAACATTTGAAATGTAAAAAATGAAATATCAAATAAAAGTGCATTAAAAAGTATTAAATACATTTGTTAGCTTCTTTATTTATGTAAGAATGATTAGTATAACCACTTCAAAAAATCATTAAAAACATTTGCAATATAATGCTTTCAACTTTTTAAAATTCAAAGTGAATGCATAGGGGTCTGGAATCCTAGTGTGGCATTTTATTTACATTTATAAAATTAAAGACAATACTCCATAGCTTTAAAGTGTGAAAATGAAAGTTGCTGGTTTGTTTGCATTCTTGTTCATCATGCTTTGCATCCTGAATTGTCTGTGGTCCTGAATCTTAGATTGACTGAATTCAATCCTGAGTTGTTGAAGAACATTCTCTGTTTGAAGCTTGATTTTTCATTGTTTGTTAGCAAAAGGAGGTCTTTTATTAGAAAATCATTCAGTTTTTATATTTTAGGAACATATTCCTGAGATTTGCTTATATATCTTCTTAGTCCTAATGATGGTTCTCAGATCAGGAAGCAGGACTCGTGAAGTTAAGCAGCCTAAGAGAGCACAGTTACCAAGACGAAAAGTGGTGAGAGAGACCTAAGCTTGCATAAGGTAAAGGTACTTTAACAAATGACAATATTATCATACATCCAAAAAATCTATATATAAATTCTATCATTGCCAAACTAGAATTGTGTAAGCCCATTAAATCATAGTCATTTCTCATCATCTTAAAAATTCAGTTGACCTCAAACTTGCTGTCTTCCATTCTCATCACACAAACAGTTAACGTTGAAGTTGGGCACCTCAATGGCCTACTTGGTTCAATATTTTGCCATTTAGATTTGCATCCATATTTAAAAGGAATGTCATCAGTTCATTTAATATTGTAAAGCTATTTCCTACTAAGTCCTCACATAAATAGTAAATAATAATAATTGAGAAATAATAGACATTGTTTCCTGAATTAATATTGTATTAATATGAATATTGAGATGACCTACCTCAAAGACCAAACTGTGAGATAAAATATTACAGCAGTCAGTTTCTTTGTCCTCCAACTAAATTAAACATTCTTCGGTTTACACATGGCTTATCTTCTTTTTCTGTTAAATGAAATGAAGAATTAATTATATTGTAATCATTTGCTAGGAAAAATACTTGCTCTTTCACAAAGTAGTTCATTTCAATTCAATTCTTCAACTGAGGGATGTCAAATATAATCCCTGCATCAGATGGGTTATACTTAGTAAAATACTTAGCAAAAATACTTAGTAAAGTATTAACAGAAAACTGAATGACTTAAGAAGGTATCATGTTTTCTTTCTCACTATTTCGCACATTTGCTGTCAGCACTGGACTAAAAAGAGTATCCTTCTGGTCATAGTTGACTTACTCATGCATCAGTGGAAATGACAAAGTACTATAGGGTCTGGCTGTTTGGAAAACCTTCACTGGAAAAGTTCACTTCTGTTCCATATATTTCCTGAGCTTCCAGAAGAATGCACAATACATGCTTTTTTGTTTGTTTGTTTGTTGGTTGTTTGGTTGTTTGGTTAGTTGTTTTGTTTTGAAGGCTAGTATAATTGTCAAGAGCTTGCAGAAGTGGGAAAGAGAAGGTAAAATCCTGAATAAACCTAGCATAAGACCTCTTCTGTCATGACCTACTAACTGACCACAGTGACTTTATACCTTTGTCAGGAGACAGAAAATTAATCTTAACTTCCTGTCAGGAGGTACTGCAATACCTTACTGAAAAGAGATAAATATTTATAGAGAACAAGGAAACTGAAAATATTTTTCATAATTACCTAACACATTGTCCATTTTCCAGATAAGGACAGGGTTAAACATATATTTTTGGACTGATAATTTACAGTTACAGTATCATGTAACTTCAACTTCTATTTGAATTTATTTAATTCTAAGTAGAAAATCTTTATTATCATTCCTAACATATTCTCAATATTCTCCATCCTTCTTTAAGGGAGAGTGTATATATATATATATATGCAGTCATCAGTACCTATTTATTCTAGAATATTTGAAAATGATCAGTGATTTAAAAGTTTTTAACCTCATGTATTCTTTGTCTCCTAAATTAAGCAAGTTACAAATCAGGATAAGATGAGAAAACAATACCAAACAATATATGCTTTCAGGCAAGGTCTCGCAAGCTATGATTTTCTTATTACTTATTCTTGAATTGCTATACCAAGAGGCAGGCAGAATCAGGACGGGTGGAGGCACACAGAACTATAAAGTGCTTCACTGAGCCTCACATAAAGACAGTGATGGGAATATTGCCAATGTCACAAAAATTTCTCCCAATGACAGGTTTAAATAATTTATTATTTTCAAGTGATACCAAACCTTCTACAGGAATTAATGAGTATAATTTTTACTAGGTTTAGCACAAAGACAAGGAATGAGATGAGATTTTAATCTAATTATTATGCTTTATAGAAACAAATCAGTATCTTGAAAAGGCATTTTTTAAAATCAAGAAAACATTGTACTTTGAGGGATTTTAAAGAAAATCTCTAGAATATATCATAACCAAAGAGTATGTGCTTTTAAAAATACATGGTGGTTATGTTCAGGTGATTTATTTATATACTATTTCTCATCAATACATGTTACTCCTTTACCTTACACAATCTTGACAAGTTTGTCTTGTTAGTATGCCCAGCATTATTTTGTCTAATTTATTTTGTCACATGAAATAATCTAGAGTAAGAGAAAATGGTTTTCCCATCACATCTTCGTAGACTCCTATTAAATATTCTTGAAAATGCAAATACAGTCAGTTCTTTGTACTTGTAGGTTCAAGCATTTACATACTAAAAGTATCTAGAAAATTTGTGTATGTGTTGCAAGTTCTCCTGTTGTGATTGCTAAAGCACTGCACTACAAGAATTATTTATATCATATTTGTATTTTAATGTGTATTATAAGAAACCTAGATAACACACACACACACACACACACACACTCACACACACACACACACACACACATTTTTAGTATCTATAGAACTTGATATTTACAAAAAGAAGGTGGAACAGATTGCATCCATAAGAAAGAATGGTTGTATTCTTCTTATATTTAAAACAAATTTAATAGTCTAGCAAATAATTTTATACAAACCCATACTACAAATAATTTTCACTCTGCTTGCCTATCACTCTCTCATCCTCTTTCTGTGTATCTCTCTGTCTCTGTCTCTGTCTGTCTCTCTGTCTCTGTCTGTCTCTGTTTCTCTCTATGTGTTTCTCTCTCTCTCTCTCTCTCTCTCTCTCTCTCTCTCTCTCTCTCTCTCTCAAATGCTTAAGTAGTTCAGGAATATTCACAAAAGAAAGAGATAAAACACCGATATAAGCAAGACTGGAAACTGAGTAAATAAAAGGATATTTACTTGCCTTTTCATGGAAATAAGAAAAGCGTGAATTTTTGGCAGTAGATACCTGTGAGTCTTTTCATGTCAAGAAGAAAGGAATAATAAAACACAAAAATCAAAAAGTATAGATATCTTCCAGGGCAGGCAAACTAAATTGCTTGTCCAGATTTCCAAGACGTACCTCCAAGCTTTCACTGGCATTTGTATCACGCACCTGTGAGCCAATGATTTCTTTTGAGAATGTGGTGGAATTTTCAGTGGTATTTCAATTCTTTCTCATGAGTCACTTAAGTATCTTTTATTCCTTTGGTTTTGTTTTATGTCTGCTGCTGTGTTGCCTTGATTTAAATTTCTGGGATACTTTAGTAAGTTTTGACTAAAGTATTCCGAAGTCAATACTTATCAAGGAATAACACCTTTCCCCCTTATTGAATGTTCAAAAAGTGTTTTATATATAGTTGGGCAGTCTCTGATGAAACATTAAAGGTAGACATTTGCATTTTATGCAAGAGCTAAGTCAATTTAAAAATATGGCCTAAATATGTATCTGAAACCAATACATGTGTTGAAGAGACATTCGGAGTATAGATTTAATCCTTTTGTAATTTTTTCATACAAAAGTTTTTTGGAGATGATCATTGTCTTAGTTTTTTGGAGATGATCTTTACTGCTGTGAACAGACACCATGACCAAGACAAGTCTTATACAAGACAATATTTAATTTGGCTGGCTTACAGATTCAGAGGTTCAGTCCAGTATCATCAAGGCAGGAACATAGAAACATCCAGACAAGCACAGTGCAGAAGGAGCTGAAAGTTCTACATCTTCATCTGAAGGCTGCTAGTGCAAGACTGACTTACAGGCACCTAGGGTGAGGGTCTTATAGCCCACACCCATAGTGATTCACCCACTCCAACAGGGCCACACTTTCTAATAGTGCCACTCCCTGTGCCAAACATTTACAAACCATCACATTCCATTTCCTGAACCCCATAGACTTGTCCAAACATATGAGTCTATGGGGGCCATACGTAAGCATAGCATAATGCAAAATATATTTAGTCCAACTTCAAAAGTCCTCATAGTCTACAGTAGTATCATTAATGTTAAAAGGCCAAAGGCCAAAGTCTCTTCTGAGATTCATCCAATCCCTTAAGTGCAATCCCCAAAGCAAGACAGGAAACCAGTTGGGCAAACTCAAAACTTCGCATCTCCAGGTCTGATGTCAAAGCAGTTTTCAGATCTCCAACATTTTCATCTTTGTTGACTACAACAAACTTCATTCTCCTGGGCTAGTTCCACTTCCTGTTAGTTAGTAGCTTTCCTCAGCAGGTAGCCCACAGTAGGTCTGGTATCTTAAACATCTTGGGGTCTCCATGGCCACTTCAGTGTTATAGCTTCTTCTTCAATGTCTAGGATCCACACATGATCTTTTGGGCTCCTCTAAAGGTCTTGTGTCACTTCTTCAGCTCTGTGCCCTGTAGCACTCTAAGCTCAGGTTGATCCACTCCACTGATGCTGCTGTTCTTGGTGATCATCCCATGGTACTGATATCTCCAATACACTGGAGTCTTTCACTGGAACTATGCTTCACCAATAGCCTCTCAAAGACTCCCTTCATAGTGCCAAGCCTCAACTCCTTTGCACAACCCCTTCAGTCCTGGGATGCCAACTACAACTGTGGCTGCACCTTCACCAGTGGTCTTCTATGGCCTTTCACAATGCCAAGCCTCAGCTGTTCTTCATGACGCCTTCATGCCTTCAAAACCAGTAACACCTAGGTGACTCTTACACATTACCAAGTACAGCTGCAGGAGGCTATCTGTGAAACACAGATTCTTTGTATTCTCAGAAAATACTTCCCAGAAGATTTTACCTCAGTGATGCTGGTCTCTTCTTAATCACCACTAACTTCTTAGCTCCAGCTAACAAGTATCAACTGTCCCAGTAGTTCCTTCTAGTCTGGACTCTAAATCCAGAGCCACGTGACCAAAGCTGCTGAGTCCTGCTGCTTGCTGGGGCTGGGACATGGTCCCCTTGTTCTGTTACATTATCACCAGCTTTCAGTTCTCTACTTCCTTCACTGCCTAAGATTGACTGTCTTAGAATTTGCTCTATAGACTGACTTTGAACTCAGAGATCTGCAAACACTGGGATGAAAAGTGTGGTTTACCAAGACTAGATTTAAGTTTTCCTTTTCTCTTTTTATTGGATATTTTAAAATTACATTTCAAATGTTATCCCTTTTCCCGGTTTTCTATCCATTAACTCCCTAACACATCCCCCTTCTCCTTTCTTCTGTAAGGGTGTTCCCCCACCCAATCACCCACCCCTTCCTGCCTCCCTGCCCTGACATTCCACTACAATGGGGGTTCCAGCCTTGGCAGGGCCAAGGCCTTCTCCTTCCATTGGTGCCCAATAAGGCCATCCTCTTCTACATCTGCAAATGAAGCCATAGGTTTGTCCATGTGTACTCTTTGAATGTTGTTTAGTCCCTGGGAGCTCTGGTTGGTTGGTATTCTTGTTTTTATGGGTTAGCAAACCTGTTCAGCTCCTTTAATCCTTTCTCTAATTGCTCCAATAGGGACCCCATTCTCAGTTCCGTGGTTGGCTTGGATTTTTCTTCACATAGAACTTGCTCTCTCCCAGGTTGAACTCAGACATCTGTTTGGTTTTATCTCCTGGGATTAAAGTCATGTACCACCATGACTGGATCTAAATTTAGCTGGATAGGATCATGCCCCAAAGTTCCATTTCCTTAATTTGTTATCTCCTTGAACACAGGATTCAGCTCTATTTCACTTCCTGCTACTACATTAATACTCAAACCACATCTTTTATATTTTTCTTCTCTTAACTTGCTATACTTGTTTAAAATCTTCATGAGATTTAACCAGAAAACAAAGTCTATGATGGGTGTTTCTGAGATTTCCTTTGGCAATGCAAATAATGTGAATCTCTTCACCTTAGCCTCATGCCCACTTTTCAGACATGAGCAAAAAGTAACAACATTCTTAACCAAATATCACAAAAACAGGTTCTAGGCCACATTCTGAAATTCTTCACTGAAACCTCTTGGGCCAGGTCTCCACAGTACAAGTCATTCTCAGCAACAAAGTCTTCCATATTCCTATTAGGATAGTCCATTAAGCCCAACTTAAAGCATCCCACTACATTCCAAAGTTCCCAAATCCACATTCCTCCAAATAAATGCGTGGTCAGGCCTATCATAGTGAACCTCTAGTCACTGGTACTGACTTCTGTCTTAGTTAAGAGCTGAGAGTTCTATATCTTCATCTGAAGGCTGCTAGTGGAAGACTGACTTCCAGGAGGCTAGAATGAAGGTCTTATAGCCCATACCAACAATGACACACCTACTCAAACAGGCCTATAGTTTCTATTCGTGCCACTCCCTGCACCAAGCATATATAAACCATCATAATCATGTTTTCTAATTCAAAAAAGGCAGCAAGACTTGGAAGTAGGTAACCTGGATAGTCGAGATCCAGCTAATGTGTTTGCCTAGGAAGTTTCCAAGGGCAGGTGGAGACTTTAAAGGAAAGTAATATGAAGATGAACAAAATAAATATCAAGATCATAGTAGAAAATTGTTCTGATGTGGTGATATATGAACTTACATCTAAAGGTTGACATAAAAAATAAAAGTAATCCGTTAGATAAACCATATGTGATGCAAAAGAGAAAGGTAGTCTATAAAGTAGAGAGAGAGGGCAGTGTGGTTGATGGGCATGTTGGATGAAGATGTATCAGGAGTTATAAAACTTTTTGCCTATTTCTTTGTAAGTCTTAGTAAGAAGAGTGCACTTCAAAGCATGGACCAAGCCCACTGATGTGGCAAAGTCTATGGCAGAAGAGTAACACTGACTTTTACCTCATTCCCCACCCTATATGCACTTGTCTTGGTTAAGGATGAGTGAGTCTCCATCTGTAGTTGGCATCACTGGTGACATTAAGTTAATAAAGTAAAATCAGCACTTGTTAAACTTAATCCTTCACTGGAATTTCACAGCATGCTTTCAAAATTCTGAATAGTAATGCCTTAGACAAATGGAAATTTAAGAAGTTTATGCCAATTTCACACTGAGTTTTAAGAATGATGTGACTGTGAAAATAACAAAATGAAATTTCATGTGTAAGTCACTAAGTAAGACTCAGAGAGCATGTACAGGCCTATTACCAAAAACTCCTGTAAAGTACCCCTTTTTGGTAATTGTTTTTTAAGTCACACTCAGGAATTTGTTCCTTTTCATGTACTATGCCAAGTGATTAAACTGTCTCTTACCTTTAATTGAAACTCAGAAATCTAAACTCACTTTATACTAATTGACCACAATACTAAACCACTTCAATATTGTATCTGATGGCAAATTTGTTGGTAATATTATAGAAGAGAGAAAAGGTTAAAGTGAAAACAGAATCTAGAATTGTTAAAAGACCTTCATTTTATAAGCGTACAGAAAAAATATTTAAACAGGCAATAAAATGTACACAAATGGATGGATAAGTAAATGATACATACATACATACATATATACATACATATATGATTGATACATAGATGATAAATAATGATGTATAGATGATAGATGAATAATAAATCCATAGATGATGACAAATTATTGATATTGGAGATGGAAACTGATACATGATAATTGACAATTGAAGATTGATAGATTATAGATGACAGATACATAGATATAAAAAGGATACACAATAGAGAGATAGATGATAGATAGATAGATAGATAGATAGATAGATAGATAGATACATACATACATACATACATACATACATACATAGATGATAGGTAAAAGATAGATAGATGATAGATAAATGATAGATAGATAGATAGATAGATAGATAGATAGATAGATAGATAGATAGATAGAAAGAAATACAACTTTAATTTCCCAGATACTGTTGTCTTCGAGTTTTACTGATGAATAACATCATCCTTTATAGTTGTTTCTGAACTCATGCTGGGTGATTCAACTCAGCTGTTCTTGCTCAAACCCTTCTCCAAGCTCACTGATTCAATCTGGCTTCATTGGGCCTCTCACTGAATTGCCCTGTTTCACCTCAAACTAACTCTGTCAATTTATTCTAATCTTCTGGCTCCTCCTTATTTTCTGGTTTCAACTACCTCTGCATGAACTCATGAAGGAACTCAACTCTACTGCACTCACTACCCTGACTCCCAACTCACTCAACTCCCAACTCACTCACTACTCTCCTGGTGCTGCCTTTAAATAGTTTTTCTTTCCTCTACTGTTCTCTTGGGAGTTGGGTCTATCCTATCTCTGACTCATTTGGTTAAATCTTTCTCTGATTTGTACCATTGTCTAGCAGTCAGCTAGATGTCACTTTCATACATGGCTGCTTCACTCTACAAACTAAATTTACCTCAAAAGTTTGTACAAAACTGTGTTTCTGTATTCCAGCAGAACCACGCATACCTAGTTCTTCGGATGTGAGCTCCTGCCAGAGCAGCCAAGTTACTGTATTAAAATTTCTCTACATATAAACAGATAGATGGCAGATAACACAAATAGATAGCTAATAATTTTGTTTTCAGAAGCAACAGGAATGTATAGCTCTTAACACAGGGTTTATATAATTGCATGAGCTAAATTTGAACAGGTTTTTGTGTTGTGTCTCTGGTTGACCTCAAAATCTTCATTCTATTTCTCCTCTCAAGCCCTAGGATTACAACAATGTGCTTAAAAAAGCATCTCTAGAGCCTTAGGATGGAACTTTATATACGTTCAGGCAAACATCTCCCCTGATTTTCTCTTCCCTTTGTCAGAGTAAAATAATGAGAAGCTTCCCTTTCTTTAAAGGACAGAACATAGATGATGGAAGCCATTGAACTTAAGAAGAATCTATATAGAAACCTTGAGTTCTAAGAGATAAAAGTAAGAATCTTTCAATAAAACTAGCTTTAGGGAGAACCAGTCTTGTGGCTAGAAGTGAGGTTAGTTTGTCCTTGGAGACTACATAATCTATTTGGGAAACATTTAAACTGTAAGTACCCTGAAGTATAAGGCACTGTACAATGCTATACTGGACAAATCAATGCAGTCCTAACAGACTTTGTAAAAGATAACTTTTTTAAGCCATAATATTTAGATCTGTTTACAAACATGCTCCAAGCCAGGGAAAATAGTGTTCTTCAGTGATGAAACAAAACTGGTAAAAGTGATAGCATGAAAGAACCTAGATTGCCTGGCAGGCTTAAAAGAAAAGGAAAGCTGTTTAATGAGCATACTGAAGTATTAACGCTGAACTCAAATTCAATAAGACTTTGCTCAAGAGTGTGCATTTGATCCAAGACATTTGCACAATGAGATTTGCTTTAAAACGGGGACTTAATCAGATACACATTTCATGAAAAATCTTAGGAATGTGAGGATCAGGAAGGGTTAAACATTGTGGAAAGGCAGACACATTTTCAGGACTCTTGGAATGTGCTACCTGTTCAGTCCAAAGAAAGAAAGATGAACAAATACATTCATACTGTACAAGTAAAATTGCTATCTAATGACAAGCTGGAGATAGAGGGCAGAGTTATGTCAAGATAAATCAGCTCTAACTAATGCACATGGAACAGACGAAGTACTAGATTTAGGAAGAAGTAAAGAGTATGACACCCCAATCAAGACACTGAATTCTTTGAGAATTTTTGGGGGATTGAGGAATATTTTAAAAACTAGGTTCTTTTCTTTGGATGCTCCAACATCATTTATGAATTGTATTTTAATTTGAGTGGGATAATACACAGATAAGAAATAATGAACTTTAAAAATTCTAAGTGCAAGAATCAAGAAGTTTTGTAATTTTCATTGTTCATAATTTAATGAGTGGAAATAAAAAGATTGACTTTTCAAGAAGAGAGAACATATAATTCTTTTGAAATCTGATTTCTGTTGCATCAGAAACAGGACTGGTAGATTCTGCAGTTTGGAGATACTAGGAATGTTTAAATCATGTTGAACTGGTATTTAGTTTTAAGCATCAGAATTTACTGTTTATACTGAGATGTTATAGTCAGACATGCTCAGGAATAACTTTAAATCTGTATATATCTTATCCTCTTGGCTGTACATATATGTTTTGGCAAGAGATTAGAGAAAACGGCAGTATGAAAGGTCATGTGATTCAATTTATGATTACAGCAAACACAGACTTTAGTGAAAAAAAATGGAAAATACATTGGAAATTTGACAGTAATCACTGATGTGTTAGAGAAAGGTAACAGCTTTAAAGTGGTATAAAATACTTGTTAGGTATTTGACCTGATGACAAATTCAAATATAAAAGGAGCAAAACATCATGATGCCATTAACAAAATATCTGCCACAAACAGTGGCGTGTTTGCTTTAAGTGTTGAATATAAATAGCATGAGTGTCTAGAGGAAAGCAATTTGTGTGTCTTTGGATAGCAAGTGTGAATGGAACTTCATGAACTACAGAAAAGGCACAAGTACCAGCTGGAGAGCACCTGAATGGAATCTGCTTCCACGTCCAAAAGATTTTAGAGCATTCTCACATGAATTCATGGAGTTAGGGATTATACATTTTAAAGGCGGACCAGAATTTATTATAAAGAAGTTCAGAATGCCTGTGAGGACAATTAAGTCCTAGAAAATGAGGAAAATGAACAAATGCTACAGTGTTGACCTGATTCGTGCCTCAATGACTGACGGAACTAAAGGCTTCATTTAGGTACAGAATTCAGGATCATGAACTGTAAATTAGATCAGCAGAACATGAAAAGGGGGACAATATCTGAGCCCTGTGCACGTCCTGCTATTATACAAAGACAATGGGGTTAGTTAAGACTTTACATGTAGTAGTTTGAAAGAGGGCTTCAGATCATGTTATAAACAGATTTTAAGTCTTCTTAAGGAATTCCAACTTTACCCTATCAAAAACAGGGGTCAAAAAATTAAAATAGATATATTGCGTGTGTGTGTGTGTGTGTGTGTGTGTGTGTGTGTGTGTGTGTGTATTAGGTGAGCCTAATTAGGTTTAATTAGAGGCAGTAGAAATGGGTAGAGGGCATGAGCAAGAACTGTTGTCAAAATCTAAATAAAGAGGATATGAATAGAAATTTAGGACCAGAAACAAGGGCAAGCGCAGGCCAGAATTGAAGTTACACATAAATACTTGCTGAGTCTTCAAAACCCTCTTATCAGTAATTGTGGATTCAACAGGCCTGAACAGGAGGGACAGAGCTCCCTACGGAATCTGGTCTGTATTTGCATGACGAAGCTAAGCCTTTTGATATATGCTATTTTATATAGGGCTATTTCTGACCTATTTACAGGTCAGCCAGCCCTGCACCCAAAGCTTTTTTCCTGTGGTATTTGAAGAAGGCAAACGTACATATGAAATAAGTAGATGCAGTTACTTTACCAAATAATTGAATGGCCCAGAACAATCTAAGTGAAAGAAACTTACAAACCTAAAACAGCAGGAACTTATAAATGAAAATTCATGGGTGACAAGCTGAGTGCCTTTCCTTGATAAATTCTTAAAATTAATGGATAGAAGGGAAAGCATGATATATTTAGGCATTAGCAAAACATCTGATACTATGTCTGATGATATTTTACTTGCAAATTCATTTTAAATGAGCTTAGATGACAAGAAAATCAGTCAGATTAGAACTGAGGAAAGGCTTATAAACAGAAAGTAACAAATACTAGGTCTGGTCTTATTTAACATTTTTATTAAAGATCTGAATCAGGAGAGTAAATGGGATATCAATAGAGATACTAAATGACAGTAAATTTGCAGAATATTGAAGTATGCCGATTGGCAACTATGGGAAAAAATGAAAACTGACCCAAATATAGTAAGAATTTAAGCAAGAAGAGAATGAAATATCAAATGCAAATGTCAGTAATCAGTGACAGAAATATTTAATGTGCAGATGTCAGGGGCACAGAATGCAGGATTAGAGATGATGTCTAGATCCAACTCAAATGATGTTGGATGAATGCTGTGACAAAATGCTCAGGTGGATGGCTTCACGCAGATGGCTGAACTCTTTTGGAACACTCACTTTCTCAAGTCTAAAGTTCAAACATTGTTCAAGTGTCTGTGATTCCATTTCTAAGGTTCTTTTTGGTTCCTTTGTCCTTCTTTTTTCCTTCCATGAAACCCATAACTCTTTCTTTAATAATGACCAACTGCTTAATAAAAACTTCTGCTTCTAAGGCTTTTCTCTCATTACCAATGTTTGCACTACACGTCTGTTATCTACAGAACCATGCATGATCAAACCTTAGAGCACAAGCTGGCATGGTCACCCCAAGTCTGTAAAGGACTTGTCTATGCAGTGATCTATCACTGCTGATCACACCATGGCAGACATGATTAAATGACTACAATATGTTACTTCTTCTTTTTCCCCTTTTGGGGCTATGACTTTGATTCAAAAAGTATCACTCGGTAGGAACAACATGGGTGTCATTTTATAGACAGAGGTAATTTAGAGAGTGTGGACATTATACAATTCCCAATCCAGGTGGTTATTAATCATCTCACTGCTAAAGACTAGATTTGATCTCTTAGGCCATGAGTTGGGCCAGCAGCAATTAGGGTCAATGTTGAGAGCAGCTGACTGGGGTCAGCACTAAGACAGATTGGTCAAGATAGTGCCCAATGGGGGATGCTGCCTATGACAGCCAGCGATTAGAGAAATTACTCAGCAGACTTTTCTCTGAGGGAACAAAGCTTGATTCACTGAGGCTTGTGCTCTTTGTGGCCATCGAAAAACTCTGAACTCTTTTTCTTTTTAAATGGGATATTTTCCTTCATTTACATTTCAAATGTTATCTGTTTTCCCCTCCTTCCTCCCTCCCCCTGCTTCTATAAGGGTGCTCCCCCTCATAAAAGGATAGCTCCATGTAGACTTTTTGGTTGGTGGTTTAGTCCGTGGGAATCTGGGGGTGGGGTAGTTCTGGTTGGTTGATGTTGTTGTTCTTCCTATGGGGTTGCAAACCACTTCGGCTCCTTCTTTCTCTGAACTCTTTTTTGTTAATTAGATATATTTCTTTACTTACATTTCAAATGTTATTCCCTTTCATGGTTTCCTGGCCAAAAGCTCCCATGCTCTCCCCCTCCCCCATACAGGTGTTCCTCCCATCCACTCCCCTTACCACCACCCTCCCCCGGCATTCCCCTGCACTGGGGGTCTAACTTTGGCAGGATCAAGGGCTTCCCCTTCCACTGGTGCCCCAAGAAGTTTATTCTCTGCTACATATGCAGTTGGAGCCCTGGATCAGTCCATGTATAGCCTTTGGGTAGTGGTTTAGTCCCTGGAAGCTCTGGTCAGTTGGCATTGTTGTTCTTATGGGGTTGCAAGCTCCTTCAGCTCTTTCAATTCTTCCTCTAATTCCCTGAAAGTGGGTCCTGTTCTGTGGTTTGCTGCTAGCATTGACCTCTGTATTGGATTGGTGAGAAAGAAAAAGGGGGGAAATTCACACACACACACACACACACACACACACACACACACACACACACACACACACACAGACACACGGAGGGGGGTAAGAGAGAGAGAGAGAGAGAGAGAGAGAGAGAGAGAGAGAGAGACTCTAATAACTTCATACATATAAATATACATGAAAAATACATACATACTGACAGACAGCAGAGAAGACATACATATTCCCACATTGAATGGATGGAGGCAAGGATGCCTTTCACACACACACTTATATATATACATACACATACCTACCTGATAGGTAGACGAAACAAAGTTCCAACAACTTTATTTTTTCTCCCATAGCTTATATATCCCAGCAAAATCTTTTAAGCAGTATAAAATTATAATTCAATCACCTTCTACTTTTGTCTTTTAGTGAATGACTGAAAAAACAGTATGTTCCCTAATACCTTTACAAGAAATAGCAGCATGAAGTCCTCAGGAAAGGGAGTCCTTGGGGCCATACCCTCCAGAGAAACATCTCTAGTGACTGCGAAAATCAGTGGGCAGCATTCCACGAATTCTAAAGCCATTTGTTGTTCCTCCTGCATGGCCTTGGCATCTAACAATGTGAAATTTGTGGAGGTTTTGTTGTTACTTAGTTATTTGGTTATTTTTTATATGTGCGTGTTATTTATCAAATAGCTTTCACATGCACTGGTTTATCAAAATCTACACTAATCCTGAGTTAAGTCAAAGTAAATGGTTTATCTATTTTTACTCTCAGGAGAGGTGGAGATACAATCGCTTATGGGCTAGCAGTGTTGTGAAGATGATTAACTTCAAAGTTTTAGCTAAACTTTTGCCTGTCTGCTACATATCTTCTTTTGTGCAATGCTCCATAATGATTTAATACTACTTATATTATATTGTGTGGTTGTGATTTTAGGTCCTTGATAACATGAATAAGATAAATAAGGGTAGTCAGAAAATTATAGGTGAGAATAATTTACTGATGACATGTAAGATTATATGCTTAAAATTAAAAATATATATAAAATTAAAATAGCATGAAAGACAAAATAATATAATTTATTTCAGGCATTGAGATATCAATTGCATGTAATATAAAAAAGATAAAAATTACAAGATTTATTATGACATTATAAAACTATTAATGGGGAATATCTGAGAAAATGTTTTTATATAAACACATATTTTCTTCATTAATTACAGAAAAATTGAAAATATTCCCTTAAAACTATCTTCAATCTGAATTTCAGTATGGACTCTAAATTTATTAATTAATATAAGGCTGTGTTTTTCTTCCATTGTATTCCTCTCTAGAAGCTGCCTAGTCTATACTCCAGTTAGAGGGCACACCATGATGGGAACTCTATGAGATGGGACATCCTAGAGTTCTGCCAATCTCATTGTTCTTTCTCAAAACTAAATACATTATTTTAGTTCAAACGAGACATTACCTTTTAAGTTTTATATGTATGTATGATTCCTGTACATATGAATGAATTCAAGGAGTGTGTATACATGTGTATAAACGTTCACATATTGTTAGGGTACCCTAATACTATGGTACATGCTCATGATAAATGGAGCTTGGAGGACAGCCTTGAGTGTCAGATAAAATGTTTTACATTATTTGAGGCAGAATTGTTTTAGTTTGCATGTAGTTTGCATTTATTAGATTTAGAAGACCTGAGGAATTGATGTATCTACCTAACATTTAGTCATGAGATTATATATGGGTACAACTGACCATTGCATCTCAACTTCTTTTGGTTTTTGGACATTCAAACACTAGTCCTCAAACTTGAATGGCTAATTCCTTATCTACTAAGATATCTCTATTGATACAGATATATATATATATATATATATATATATCACTAATATATATGTGTTTACATTTAACTTATACGTCTTTGAAATGTCACTGATTGAATTTGTAATAGCACATTTCCTTAAAAATTTGTTGCATATCATACAGCATTATGATAGAAACAGAGAAATGGTAGGACCCTAATATATATTTATTAATTTTAGTAGCATTTTTATACCTATGGTATTAAGAGTAAATGAAAATGTATACCATACTCTATAAACAAAATAAAAAGTTCTGGACATTTATTATTTCGCTATTCTATTGTAAAACTATTCATGAATAATTTTCAACTTTGAGCATCATCTTTTGCTTTCTGAGTTATTTGAAGCAGGATCTCTTATTTGTTAATGCTCTGCATGTACTATGTACTATGTAGCATGTACAGCTTATCTGAGATAGCTTATCTGAGAACCTCAAGGGATCCTTCTCTCTCCTTTTTGCATATAATCTTTAGTCTATAAATTTACTAGGGAGATGAATACCTGACATTATTCCTGCCCACAGTGCACCATTAGCATATGCACACTGAACCCTCACAAACTGGAAAATGTCTGAAGGGTTACAGTCTGTTTTATGCATCTACTCTTGCTCTTACAAGCAAAATCTGGCAAGATACATTTTTGACTGAATTAGAACAGAGAGCAGGTCTGCAAACGACCTAGGTTGAGCTTCCTTTCATGTAAAAATTTCTACTGTCTCTTCTCATTATTATTTTAGAAGGTTTTCATTAAAAGCACATTTTACCATCACTGGGATGATGACTGCTAGCTCAGCATTAGCATTTAAAAGGTAACGTCCTTGAGCCCTTAGCTCTAAGATTTTCTCTCTCACTTTCAAGCCCTTGAACCACGTTGGTGATTTTGATTTTTTTTTTTTTTACCTTTTTTTTTTTTTTTTTTTTTTTTACCTTTCGTGAGATCTGGGACCTATAATCATGAAAATAGAATTCAGAACACAAGGGATCAATGTGCAATACGATGGAGCCTCTTCTGGCTCGGCCAAGTTAGGGAAATTTGGAAATGAGTACAAACCAGCAAACTAGAGTCAGGAGGAGGAGTCTAGGCCACCACAGAAAGAAAAAAGACAATGGTGTAGATATGCTTTAAGGGAATCTCGGAAGCAAGAAAGAGACATGTGTTCCTGATACAAATGATTAGTTCTCTATTATGGTCTGTTCTGTCTTTCAGTAACTCATATCACTCATGGCCCCTGTACTGACCACTTATTCTACATGGCTATTGGTGTTGGTCCCCTCACTATACCAGTTCGATGTTTTCTTGAAGAAAGTTAGAAAGCAGCCCATGTACTTGGAAATTAACAATATCCATAACATGTAGTTCATGACATGGACAATAGACAGTTTCTCATTTTCAACTAAACAGTTATGCAAATACTTCTTTCTAATACCCAGCTATTGTCCTGCCAGGTCTGGCATGGTCATGCAAGGGACAGTGTGACAGGATTCCTGACCCTGAAGCAAAGCCAGCAGTGCATGACTCTCAAATGCTGACCTTTGATATGGAATTAAGGCTATTTGTATAATAATGTATATATTTGACTTTATGTTCCTGTTACTCCATGATAATCAGAAACAGCAGGGTTCCAGGAAGTGAGAATTTAGCTCATATTTCTCAGCAAAATGTTAATACTGTGACCTTCAGGACAGCCCTTTTGGCTGTGGGAAAGAATTCTGAGAACATGAGATCAAGAATTCATGTATCAGCATGAGAACTGTTCTTTATAAGATTTATTAACTATGTAAAACGTAAGATGCGTATGAATTGATATGAATTGTATGAGGGGCTTTACACCACTCAGAGACCAGAGGGAGCTGCAGCTTTGTCAGAAAGATATTAAGGAGATAAGGAGATTTAGGGATTGGTGACAATTAGGCTAAGATTATTGTGTTTGCAGTTCACTAAGGAGTAGCTTGGACATTTAATCTGGAATGAACTGCAATCCAGAAATGAAGGGTATACTTGTGGCCCAGATTTTTTTTTTTCTGGAGCTGGGGACCGAACCCAGAGCCTTGTGCTTGCTAGGCAAGCACTCTTACTAAGCACTCTTACTCTCACTCTTACACTGAGCTAAATCCCCAACCCTTGTGGCCCAGATCTTGAGACTGGAAGACACAGGCTTTTGATCTGGTTCTTGAGGAATAGAAGCTTAGGCCTAGGCACAGAGGAACACACCTTTAATCCCAAGAGATAAAGGCAATCATATTTCTAAATTCAAGTCCAGCCTGAGTCAGAGCAAGGTCTAGGTGAAGAAAAGCTTAGGTCTATGTGTGGTGGTACATGCCTTTAATCCCTGCATTCAGGAGGCAGAGCCATGCAAAGCAAGTTCCAGGGTAGCCAAGTTTAGGCACTGAAGGAGTGGAAATCAGATAGCTGGCGATAATGTAATAGAACAATGGGACCAGGTTCCAGCTCCAGCAAGTAGAACTTGGAAGCTTTGAAAACATGTCTCTGTTTTAACTGTTAAAGGGGCTAAGGTTACAAGATACTGATTTGTGGGATAATCAAAAGGGAACCTGGCATAAATGACTGAATTAATATGAAGTTCTTAAAGAAATAGCTTATGGAAAAATAAAAAGCGGGCTTTGTTCTGTAAGAAAGAGCTATCTCAAACAGAGAATACAGAGCTGAATCTCTCTTCTATCGTTGACTTTAGTCATTCATCCACTGCTCCCAAACACCCCTTCTTCAGTACCCCTGACCAAGCTAAACATGGTCCTCTACATCTCCCCAGGAAACTGCTAACCTTGAACCTACAAAATCCCTCAGATATGTCTAAAGCCTTGATAGTTGTTTTCTAACAGTAATGATTAATAGTTTCTAAACCCATTTTTTTTTTTTGTTCTTTTTTTCGAAGCTGGGGACCGAACCCAGGGCCTTGCACTTCCTAGGCAAGCGCTCTACCACTGAGCTAAATCCCCAACCCCTCTAAACCCATTTTTGTTTAGTATCTTATATCATCCCTTCCATTTACCTCCTTAGATTGGAAAAATGTTCAGGTTTGCATCCCCATCTAGACATGGTTTTCCTTTAGAGAATGATGTTTGTCTCTGTCCAAATGTTTTACGACTATATAAAAATAAAAGGTTGAACTATAATTCTAGTTATCAACTAATCTGCCAGCATATGTAGCTAGGCTCAGAGCATTCTCTACTTGAAAATGAAGTCAATCTGTCTGGTACTCTCATGATGACAACTGCTTTCATATTATTTTTCTAGTACTACACAAACCAAAATAAATTAACCTTTAGTCACTAAGTGGCTAAAGTACCCTTTGCTTTTTAGCCATTTGCATTTGTTGCTCTCATTTTCCCTGTATGCAGTTGTGGGTCACTTAATATTTTTCACTCATCCAAGTCTTTTACTTACTGTGCTATATAATATTAGAATCAATCAATTGTGTAACTATTTAATGTCATCACAAAGGACAGAAGAAATGCCAATTAATGGGCTTAGCATCTGTGTCTATCCCAGGTATCCTATGGGTAAAATGTCCTTGCAAGTTCCACCACCTTCAGGAAAGGTTTCTCATATCTATACTTAGATACGGTTCTGATTCTAATCAGCAGATTCCATTATAGACCTTTAAGTTAAAAAAAAAAAAGTGAGAGAGAGAAGAGCAAAAAACTGCTGATGAAGACCATAAAAATAAATGAGGCTTCTTGCTTCTTGACATCTTTAGCACTTTCCTGGCTTCCTGAGTGAGCAGCATTGGCAGACAATAGCTAAGAGATTGTGTGTAAGATAATGAGAAAAACAAATGCATCCTCAGATGCACTCAACAGGGACTGCTGTGAACATTCATTATCAAGGGTCTGAAATGCTCCCAAGATGATGGTGTTAATTGCAGGATGAGCTTAGAGGTGTGAAAGAAAGCTGATGTTTGCTTATAACCTCCCTGACCATCATTTTGAATATTAACTAAGGGGTCAGATGTGTCATTGGCTTGATACTATATTTCATTTCATGGCAGTGATGCCTGCAGGCGGTATGGTGTCAGACTGTATCCTGGTTCATTGAAGGAAAATGAATGTAAGCCTGCATGTGAATTTCCAAATCTGCCTATTGATTCTGGAAAAGGACCATTGAAATCTATACACTTCAGTGATTTTGCTTTTTAAATGTTCTTACGTTTTTGTTTTTGTTTTTTTTTTCTTGTCTCTGTTTTGTTTTATGTTTCTAGGATTCGTACTAAAAGTCCAATGCCTCATGGGCCAGCACTCTAACACTGAGCACCATTCCTGCCCTTATTCACAACTAAGTAGTAATACAATGTATTTTTGTTTTGAGAATATTAGCAACCTCTTTAATTTTACTGATTCACATGTAAGATAGATGATCTAAATATAAATACACAAACAAAATAGAAATCTAAAATGAAAACAAAGTGTTTCTAAGGAGATTTCTTAAGCTCTGTCATATCTTAAATTTTTAAAACACTTCTTTTCTAGTAGGCATGATAAACTCTATATTCACTTAAATGGAAACTTTTTGTAATAATTGAACAGCAGAGGAACTAAAGAAACTTTATATGGACACTGTTGTGTAAGAATCAGGCCTTATAACCTATGGCCATAGAAAAATTAAATAGGTTTGGTCAAGGGAGAGCCCACGGTTTAGAACAATTGTTCAGGTCAATCATTTTAAGTATAAAGTAGAACAGCTTAGCTTATAATCCGTTGAATATTCCTCATTGGGCCATTTTGCCTCTCTTCCATTGTAGAGCCTCATATGACTTTCTTAGTGATTTCTGGTTTCTGTAGGTCTTCATGACTCAGCTGATTTTCATCATATTCTCTTCCTAGAAACTCCTCACCCACTGCCTTTTTTTTTTCTTTTTCAAGAACCATATCAAATTGTACCACTTAAATGAATTTTTAAATTTATTCATGTTTATCTGATTGTCAGAAATGCTTTTGAAAGCACAGGGACTTATTTTACTCTTGCTGTAACCTTGTAGGCTCTTATACAAAATGAAAAGGGAATAGGCACTCAACAATAACAAAGAGCACAAAAGTATAAGATAAAGAAGAAAGGAGGGAAACAGAAGAGGCAATTCAGATTTTTATGTCAACAGTGGATGCTAAAATTAAAATGCAATAATTCAATATTTTAATGTTCCATGCAGTTATCTATTCTTCACATGGCCTACTGTGAGCACTTAAATGTAGCGTCTTTTAATTTCCCTGTTTTCTTTCAATCACTGAGCATTTTTGAAAGACAGGTTTTACGCCACTGACCTTTGAAGCTTCTATTTTCACACTTTATTGTTATATTTCCCAGCCCGATAACAGCTCAGCATTGCTTCTGAGAAATGAAATACTTTGGTGCACAAAAAAGGAGTGCTATGAATTGGACTCTTGATAAGATTCTTTTTTTTTTTACTTTTAAAATACAAAACTGAAAAATAAATGCTAGTATATAATTAGGTTTTATCCTCAATGTTTTTTAAATATAAAGCAAAGTAATGATAAAATCCATAGTAAATACTATCATAGCAATAGCAGAATGTTACTTATTTTGTTTTCCAAAATATCTGCTTCTTCACCCATAACATGCAACTTTGTCCACTTGATAACCAGAGCTATGAGATTTGTGTATGTGGTAATTTAAACAACTTGATGACAGCATTTAGAAATCTGCCTATCTAAATATAATTGGTGCATAATGGTATTGTTTGGTATGCTGTAAGAACTGATGCAGAAAATATAATATACTTGTTGTAGTAAATAGAAGTTATTTATGTTGTACTCCATTTTACTAAAAACTGGTTAATATTATATTAATATTTGTAGAAAGAGAGGTAGAAGTGCGTATAACTCTGGACAAAACTTATGTTCTAAGATATGGACTGTCTCTTAACCAAACCTATTTAAGTTCATTTTTTCTATAGCCATAGATTCTAAGGTCTGAGTCTTACATGGCAATGTCCATATAGAAGACACATTATTGCAAATCTAAAGATATTTGTGAGTTAAATATTAAACTTATGAAGATAATTTGGGTTGAGCATGTTGTCCAAATATAAAAGAGATAGAATTCTAGTTATTCTAAATAAACTAGGAGCTAATAAAATATTATTATATTAACTTTCACGATAACTTTGATCATCATTTATTTCTGCTTACTTGGGAATAGTTTCTGAAAAGTGTTACATGACAATTTTAGATGCAACTACCTGCAGGCAAAGAGCTTTAGGGAAGACACTCATGTCCACGTTCACAGCAGAGACAGTCTGCAATGTATGAGACAATTAATGGGCAAAGAAATAAACATGTAGATAAGATTTCAGACAGTATTGCATGTCCTAGATTAAAGTGGTGTTGAGAATATGGAGTCACTGACAGTGTAGAAATGGGATGGTGAGACGCACGTAAAATGAATATGCAGACATATGAAGACATGAAACTTGGCTTGGGAAGAACAGTAGCAGCCTGCTATTGTCTGTAGTTCCAGTCTCCGGGGATTCAATGCCCACTCTAGTCCTCTTAGGCCATCAGAAATATATATGTGCACGGACATACAAACAGGCCAAAAACTTATAAACATGAAAATAAATAAGTAAATGCTATTTTTGCAGATTTACTCATGTCAATTCTCAGTGATCAAGCTTTTCCTGCCAACAGAACGCTAAGATCACAGCATGGAAACTCTGGTGCCACCTCAAGGAAACCAAGGTAGCTTCACTTGGATAGAACTCATCACCTGCCATAGCCTGTTTTCTGTTGCCGTAATAAAAAAAACAAAAACAAACAAACAAAAAAAAACAAAAAAAACCCAAAAAACAAAAAACAAAAAACAAAAACAAAACATGGATTATTTGAATACATACAACCCCCATCCTTTATCCTTTAAGAAATCCAAGGTGGGAACTCAAGCATGGCAAGAAGCTAGAGTCAGGAACAGAAGCAGGGGCCATACACAGACATTGTTTAGTGGCTGGATTTCCATGTCTTCCTCGGCATACATTTTATTTTAAAGAACTCAGTACTGTGGTCTCAGCCATCTATCATCAATAACTAACTCTGTAAAATCCTATAAACGTGTTTTCAGGCCAAAGTGATGGAGACATTTTCTCAGTTGATGTTCCCTCTTCCCAAATGACCCTATCTTGTGATGACAGAAAAAGAAACCATAAGGGTATGCAAGAATGTGTAAATGTGTGTGCTTGTGCTTTAAAAGAGGGGGATGTTGATATTGGAGGCTGCTTTAGCTTAACATTCATGTGTTATAGAGTATAACTAATTTATATTAATTAATCTAAATAACGAAGTAAATTAATTAATTTATACAATATTTAGATAATTTTTTAACTAAATAAACATAGTAGTTGTGAAAGAGTATTTCTTGAATGGAAGTCTGCGTATGGTAAATCAATCATAGTTTATATCTGCAAAAATACTCATATACATTTATGCTTGGATCTCACAAAGGATCACAGAGCAATTAAATTTCACTTTAGGTTTGGAGAGAGAGCACAGAATTGAAGAACACTTGCTCTTTTCCAGGGACTGCCAGCACCCACATAGAATGGCTTACAACTCCAGGTATTTCTAGATACAGTGGGTATTACACACACACCTCTGCCCTTTGTGAGGACCTGCACAACCATGACAGATAGATAGACAGACAGACAGACAGACAGACACAGACACAGACACACATACACACACAGACACAGACACACACACACACACACACACACACATGCATGCTGTGTGCATGCACGTACACATAGAAGCAGAGAAAGAAATCTGAAGAATATTGTTACATTTCACAACGAAGAAAGTATAGTTTTAAAAAACCAACTTGGCTTAAATTTTTCATTAGTAATAGTGGAAGTATATAGATTTTTACATCAGGATGAATCCGGCTGAAATATGTGCCCCATATAAATTATGTGGTCTTGTAAAGCATAATTTGCGTTTTCGTGTTCATTTATGAATGTTGTTTTAAATTTAAAAACATCACAGAGAACACATATTTATGTTTTATAATGAACATAATTTCTCTCAAGGAGATATTTAGTATGATAGCTAATACCGACACTGGAACGCTATCCAGTTCTATTTTTTAAAATCACTTTATATGTCTTTACTGTATTAACTCATTTCATCTTTATAACTCTGTGAGGTAAACATTTTCTTGAAAGAAAATGAAGTAAGTTGAATTTTACTCATCCAATATCTTCTGCAACAATTTTAAACCCCAATTCAATTTAAAATGTGCCGGAATTTGCCCGAGTTACTGCCTGCCTCTGTCGCTCCTTGCCTGTGATTGTGTCTCCCCATCTCTGTAGAGGAGCTCTCAGCACAGCAGCAAGTAAAAGCTTCTTCCCTGACCAACGACTTTATCAATTCTGCTTCTCGGTCAGATGGATCTCCCGCCGCTCTACAGTTCAGACTCCGACTCTCTGCCCTTGACATCAAAGTCACAGCACAATACTCAAAGATTTTTCTTCAGTGTGACATTTGTCTTTCCTTATCAACAACACCTTCTTGAGAGTTGGTCTAATCTCGGAATGGGTGGAATTAGTCACTCTTTTCTTCTTCTCCATGGGATATTTTAGAGTTTGATACTAAAGTGAGGTCCCCATCCTGAAACTATGTTCTTCAGGCTGATTAAGACTGCAACTTTACACTCACATATAATCTATTTGCAAAAAGTTTTGGCATGCCCTGGTACTTCTTGGGAATGCACAAATAGATGCAGGGCCTACTGGGTTCACTTAATCAGAATCTGCATTGCAATAAGAGCCCCCATTGATATCCCTATGTGCAATAGAGATTGAGAAAAGCTCCTGTAGAAAAACACAAGGATACAATTCTGGATTTGATCTTAGAGACAGTGGGAAGTCAGGGGAACCTTTGAAGGTGTGAAGCCTCCTGGGCATCAGAAGTCTATAATCATATCTATTAGAGGCTCGTGGTGCCATGCTGCCTGTGTATTGATTAAATATTTTTACATAATTTTATATTTATCCTGCTGCTAAGCCTGCAAACTATCAGATAGTATTATTGTTACTTCCTAACAGTGAAGTTGAAAAAGTTTGAGACTATTCTGAAACAATTTTCTGGTTGGAAAATGTTTGGGAGCACAAAGATCCATGTGTCCACAGAAGGTAACGACGGGCTCAGATATGAAATCAGGTGGGACGACCTCACCTGGAAACTCCCTGTCATAGTTTTGTATTGTCTGGAGAGAATATTTCACCTTCGTTGACTGCTACTAGAAGCTGAGAGGATGCTGAGAGAAGGCATCTGCCATTTTCACTAATGTTTAAAGAGACGAAGAGTCTTAGCAACCACAATGTGTGTAACTACATGCCTTTTAGAATTTCAAGAAACTATCTGCTTCCCACTCTAGAATGGCCTAGTGTCCAAACTGGGATCTATCTATATTTATTTGTTAAGACAAGAGTGAAGGTTAGGTATCCTTCATTATCCTATGATGACTAGTACTCACAGGGACTCTCACCAAAGGCCCATCAGGTGAAAGGTTCCTATTAACACTGACTGCATAGGCATCCAGCTACTCAGAAAAAGAACTCAGCTTTCTGGTACCAAGGACTAAGACACACTTTATTTTCACCAACTATTCTATCCCACCAGTACAGTCCATATCACCATGGAGGGAGTATGTATGCAGGGCACGAGTGTCTCCAAATCATCTAGGTACCAGTTCATGTGATATGGATTTCCTGAGAATATTTACTAGTTGTAGATAAATCCTTTGTTTCTGAAGATAAGACTTATCATTACTTAATTAAGTGACTCAAAAGTATGTGTTTCTCATCCTTTCTGCTGATATAAAAGACAATTATTTCTTGGAACTAACAAGAAAACCCACTTTATATCTGTTTTAGACAGAGAAATCTAGGCTACATCTCGGTTCCAATAATAATAACATTTAATACTATCGAATAAACAAAGGCGCCATGTGTACGGGACCTATTACACACTTTATTTCATTCATTCATCAAAACAATACTCTTTTAAGTTTTGTCTGTGATATATGCATTTTGTAAGAAGGAAATGTCATGTGAACCTCAAGCATGGTAACTAGCTAACCCAGGTTTCACAATGAATAGCTAGCTTGTTATAAAGTCAGGTATCTTTCTTTTTTTATATTTTATTGATTTATTTACTTACATCTTCAACACTGCCCTCCCTTCTATTCCCCCTTCATATAATCCTTCCCCCATATCCCCTCCCCTTTGCCTCTGAGAGGGTGGGCCTGCTGGGTAATCTCCCACCCCCTTGTACATCAAACCTCTGCAGGATTAGGAATATCCACTGAGGCCAGACAAGACAGCCCGTTGTGGGTGGCTCAGTCTCTGGGAGTTCCCAGGGGTCTAGGTTAGTGTACACTCTTGATCTTCCTGAGGGGTTGCCATATCCTTCAGTACCTTCAGAATTTTCCCTACTTCTTCTATAAGGTTTTCTAACCTATATTCTATGTTTGGTTGTGGGTATCTGCATCTGTTTCAGTCATCTGCTGGATAGAGTCTGTCAGAGGACAGTTATGCTAGACTCCTATCTGGAAGTGTAATTTAGTATCATTAATAGTGTCATCGGGGATTGGTCTCAAGTTGGACTTGTTATTCTGTGGTCATTTCTTCAGCCCCTGCTCCATACCTGTCACTGCATTTCTTGTAGACAGGATAACTTTTGGCTTAAAAATTTAATGGGTGAGTTGAGGTTCATATCCCCAGTGGTGTGAATCCTAGCTAAGTATACCACCATTGATTCATTTTTTTCCTTTTCTTTTATTGGACTTTTTCTTTATTTACATTTCAAATATTATCCCCTTTCATAGTTTCCCCTGCAGAAACTCCCCATCCCATCCCCCCTGCTCCTGCTATTATAAGGGTACTCCCCATCCACCCACTGACCCACTCCTTTCTGCCTCCCAGGTCTAGCATTCCCCTACACTGGGGCATCGCCCCTTCACAGGACCAAGAGCCTTGCCTTCCACTGATGTCCAACAAAGCCATCTGCTACATATGAGGCTGGAGCCATGGGTCACTTCATGTGTACTCTTTCGGTTGGTGATTTAGTCCCTGGGAGCTTTGGGGTTCTGTTTGGTTGATATTGTTGTTCTTCTTATGGGATTGCATAGGAATCCTTCAGGTCCTTCAGCCCTTTCTCTAACTCCTCCATTGGGGATATTATTCTCAGTCCAGTGGTTGACTGTGATCGTCTGTCTCTGTACTTGTCAGCCTCTGCTCTCAGGAAACAGCTATATCAGGCTCCTGTCAGCAAGCACTGGGCAATAGTTTCTGGGTTTAGTGACTTCCCAGGTAGGGTAGTCTCTGGATGGCCTTTCCTTCAGGCTCTCTTCCACAATTTGTCTCCATATTTCCTCCTGGAGTATTTTCCCCCTTCTAAGAAGGATTGAAGCATCTACACTTTGCTTTCACTTCTTCTTGAGCTTCATGTGGTTTGTAAATTGTATCTTGGGTATTCCAAATTTTTGGACCAATATCCACTTACCAGCGAGTGCACATCATGTGTAGTCTTTTGTGATTAGGTTACCTCACTCAGGATATTTTCTTTTTTTTTTTCTTTTTACTTTTTTGTAATCTTTTTTTTAAGTTTATATTATATATTTCTTTACTTACATTTCAAAGGTTATTCCCCTTCCAGTTTCCTGTCCCTAAGCCCACATTCCCTCCTCTCCTCCTCCCTCCTACAGATATTCCCCCTATACATCTCCCTTATTGCCCTCTCCCACATTCCCCCGCACTGGGGGTCCAACCTTGGAAAGACCAAGGGCTTTACCTTCCACTGGTGCCCCAACAAGGCTATTCTCTGCTACATATGCAGTTGGAGCCCTGGTTCAGTTCATGTATAGTCTTTCGGTAGTGGTTTAGTCCCTGGAAGTTCTGGTTGGTTGGCATTGTTATTTTTATGGGGTTGCAAGCTCCTTCAACTCTTTCAATACTTCCTCTAATTCCTGCCAAGGGGGTCCTATTCTCAGTTCCGTGGTTTGATGGTAGCATTGACCTCTGTATCAGACATGCTCTGGATGTGTCTCTCAGGAGAGATCTATATCCAGTCCATTTCCACATGCATTTTTTAGCTTCATCAATCTTATCTAGTTTTGGTGGCTGTATATATATGGGCCACATGTGGGTCAGGCTCTGAATGGCCATTCCTTGAGTCACTGCTCTAAACTTTGCTTCCATATCCCTTCCTATGAATATTTTACCCCTTTTAGAAGGAGTGGGGGCATCCTGCATTTTGGTCATCCTTCTTGAGCTTCCTGTGATCTGTAAATTGCATCTTGGATAATTTGAGCTTTCTAGTTAGTATCCACTTATCAATGAGTGCATACCAAGTGTGTTTTTATGTGATGAGTAACCTCACTCAGGATGATATTTTCTAGTTCATTCCATTTGCCTATGAATTTCATGAAGTCATTGTCTTTGATAGCTGAGTAGTACTCCATTGTGTAGATATCCCACCTTTTTTGAATCCATTCCTCTGTTGAAGGGCATCTGGGTTCTTTCCAGCTTCTGGCTATTATAAATAAGGCTGCTATGAACATAGTAGAACATGTGTCTTTGCTGTATGTTGGAGCATCTTTTGGGTATATATACCCAAGCGAGGTATAGCTGGGTTCTCAGGTAGTGTAATGTTCAATTTTCTGAGGAAACTCCAGACTGATTTCCAGAGTGGTTGTACCAGTCTGCAATCCCACCAACAGTGGAGGAGTGTTCCTCTTTCTCCACATCCTCACCAGCATCTGCTGTCACCTGAGTTTTTTAGCTATTCTGGCTGAGTGGAATCTCAGGGTTGTTTTGATTTGCCTTTCCCTAATGACAAAGGATGTTGAACATTTCTTTAGGTGCTTTCTGACCATTTGATAATCCCCAGATGAGAATGTTTTGTTTAGCTCTGTACCCCATTTTTAAATTGGATGATTTGGCTCTCTGGAGTCTAACTTCTTGAGTTCTTTGTATATTTTAGATATTAGCCCTCTATCAGTTGTAGGATTGGTAAAGATCTTTTCCCAATCTATTGGTTGCCGTTTTATCCTAATGACAGTAGCTTTTGCTTTACAAAAGCTTTTCAGTTTTATGAGATCCCATTTGTCGGTTCTTGATCTTAGAGCATGAGCTATTGGTGTTTTGTTCAGGAAATTTTCCCCAGTGCCCATGTGTTCGAGATGCTTTCCCACTTTTTCTTCTATTACTTTGAGTGTATCAGGTTTGATATGGAGGTCCTTGATCCACTTGGACTTAAGCTTTGTACTTGGTGATAAGAATGGATTGATTTGCATTCTTCTACATGCTGACCTCCAGTTGAACCAGCACCATTTGTTGAAAATGCTATCTTTCTTCCATTGAATGGTTTCAGATCCTTTGTCAAAGATCAAGTGGCTACAGGTGTGTGGGTTCACTTCTGGGTCTTGAATTCTGTTCCCCCTGATCTACCTGCCTGTCTCTTTAACAATACCTTACAGTTTTTATGACCATTGCTCTGTAATAGTGCTTGAAGTCAGGAATGGTGATTCCCGCAGACGTTCTTTTAATGTTGAATATAGTTTTCCCTATCCTGGGTTTTTTGTTATTACAGATGAATTTGCAAATTGCTCTTTCTATCTCTATAAAGAATTGAGTAGGAATTTTGATGGGGATTGCATTGAATCTGTAGGTTGCTTTAGGCAAAATGGCCATCTTTACTATATTAATCCTGCCAGTCCATGAGCATGGAACATCCATCTTCTGAGATCTTCCTCAATTTCTTTCTTCAGAGATTTGAAGTTCTTGTCATACAGGTCTTTCACTTGCTTGGTTAAAGTCATACCACAATATTTTATGTTATTTGGGATTATTGTGAAGGGTGTCATTTCCTTAATTTCTTTCTCAACCTGTTTATCCTTTGAGTAGAGGAAATCTACTGATTTGTTTGAGTTAATTTTATACCCTGACACTTTGTTGAAGTTGTTTATCAGATTAAGTATTTCTCTGGTGGAACTTTTTGAGTCACTTAAGTACACTATCATAACATCTGCAAATAGTTATATTTTGATTTCTTCCCTTCCAATTTGTATCCCTTTCACCTCCTTTCACTGTATGATTGCTCTGGCTAGGACTTAGAGAACTATATTGAATAAGTAGGTAGAGAGTGGGCAGCCTTGTCTAGTCCCTGATTTTAGTGGGATTGCTTCAAGTTTCTCTCCATTTAGTTTGATGTTAGTTACAGGTTTGCTGTATATTGCTTTTACTATGTTTAGATATGGGCCTTGAATTCCTGATCTTTCCAGGACTTTTATCATGAAGGGGTGTTCAATTTTGTCAAATGCTTTATCAACATCTAATGAAATTATCATGTGGTTTTTATCTTTCAGTTTGTTTATATATTGGATTATGTTGATGGTTTTCCATATATTAAACCTCCCCTGCATACCTGGGATGAAGCCTACTTGATCATGGTGGATGATTGTTTTGATGTGCTCTTGGATTCGGTTTGCCAGAATTTTGTTGAGTATTTTTGCGTCAATGTTCATAAGGGAAATTGGTCTGAAGTTGTCTCTCTTTCTTGGGTCTTGGTGTGGTTTAGGTATAAGTATAACTGTGGCTTCATAGAAGGAATTCAGTAGTGCTACATCTGTTTCAATTTTGTGAAATAGTTTGGACAGTATTGGTATGATGTCTTCTATGAAGGTCTGATAGAATTCTGCACTGAACCCATCTGGACCTGGACTCTTTTTGGTTGGGGGACTTTTAATAACTGCTTCTATTTCTTTAGGAGTTACAGGGTTGTTTAGATGATTTATTTGTTCCTGATTTAACTTTGGTACCCATTATCAGTCTGGAAAATTGTCCATTTCCTCCAGATTTTCCAGTTTTATTGAATATAGGCTTTTTAGTAGGATTTGATGATTTTTTTAATTTCTTCAGATTGTTATTATATCTCCCTTTTCATTTCTTATTTTCTTAATTTGGATACACTCTCTGTGACCTCTGGTTAATCTGGCTAGGAGTTTATCTATCTTGTTGATTTTCTCAAATAAGTAGCTCCTGGTTTTCTTGATTCTTTGTATAGTACTTTTCGTTTCTACTTGGTTGATTTCAGCTGAGTTTGATTATTTTCTGCCTTCTACCCCTCTTTGGTTTATTTATTTCTGTCAACGACGGGTGCTGAGTACCTGGAAGAGAATGGGAGATAAGGGACATGAAGACGGATGCCAAGACAAGAGTCCGATCAAGGCGACAATTTTATTTTTCTCCAAGGCTGAATTTATACCATAACAGGGGTAACAGAGAGAGGGGGAAGTAAGAAACATTTACGCAGGCCAAAGACACAATATTCGTGTGGTCAGGGAATAGGCTGATGTTGACAGGATGTCAGAAAGGTCACAGGTTTGTCATATCTATTAGTCAGCAGGATGTTGGTTTTTCAGAAAGGTTACAGGTCATCATCACATTGGGTATCTTGATGTATCATATTATTATTCATTTTGACCACCAGATTTGTATTAGTTTTCTGCAGCTGGCTGCAGATTTTCTATGAACTTAGTCACACTTAATTCTAACCATAATAATAACATCAATAATGGAGGGCTTCAACGGCATCGCTCCCAACATATTTCTTTTTATTCTAGAGTTTTAAGGTGTGCTGTTAAGCTGCTGACATATGCTGTCTCCTGTTTCTTTTTGCGGGCACTCAGAGCTATGAGTTTTCCTCTTAGTACTGCTTTCATTATGTCCCATAAGTTAGGGAATGTTGTATCTTCATTTTCATTAAATTCTAAGAAGTCTTTAATTTCTTCATTTCTTCCTTGACCAAGTTGTCATCGAGTAGAGCATTATTCAACTTACATGTATATATGGGCTTTCTGTCATTATTGTTGTTATTGAAGACCAGTCTTAGTGCATGGTGATCTGATGGGATGCATGGGATTATTTCTATCTTCCTGTATCTGTTCAGGCCTGTTTTGTGATCAATTATATGGTCAATTTTGGAGAAGGTTCCATGAGGTGCTGAGAAGAAGGTAAATCCTTTCGTTTTAGGATGGAACGTTCTATAAATATCTGTTAAATCCAATTAGTCCATAACTTCTGTTAGTTTCTCTATGTCTCTATTTACTTTGTGCTTCCATGATCTGTCCAGTGATGAGAGTGGGGTGTTGAAATCTCCTACTATTATTGTGTGAGGTGCAATGTGTGCTTTGAGCTTTAGTAAGGTTTCTTTTATGAATGTAGGTTCCCTTGCATTTGCAGCATAGATATTTAGGATTGAGAGTTCATTGTGGTGGATTTTTTCCTTTGATGAATATGAAGTGTCCTTCCTTATCTTTCTTAATGACTCTTGATTGAAAGTCAATTTTATTTGATATTAGAATGGCAACTCCAGCTTGTTTCTTCGGGCCATTTGCTTGGAAAATTGTTTTCCAACCATTTACTCTGAGGTAGTGTCTGTCTTTATCTCTGTGGTGTGTTTCCTGCATGCAGCAAAATGCTGGGTCCTCTTTACATATCCAGTCTGTTAGGCTATGTCTTTTTATTAGGGAATTGAGTCCATTGATGTTGAGAGATATTAAGGAATAGTGATTGTCGCTTTCTGTTATTTTCATTGTTAGACATTTAATTATGTTCGTTTGTCTCTCTTTTGGTTTCATTGCAAGGAAATTATATTCTTGCTTTCTATACAGTATAGTTTCTCTCCTTGTGTTTGAGTTTTCCATCTATTATCCTTTGTAGGGCTGGATTTGTAGAAAGATATTGCATAAATTTGGTTTTGTCATGGAATATCTTGGTTTCTCCATCTATCTTAATTTAAAGTTTTGCTGGATACAGTAACTTGGGCTAGCATTTGTGTTCTCTTAGGGTCTGTATGACATCTCTCCAGGGTCTTCTGGCTTTCATAGTCTCTGCTGAGAAGTCTGGTATAATTCTTATAGGTCTGCCTTTATATGTTACTTGACCTATTTCCCTTACTGCTTTTAATATTCTTCCTTTGTTTTGTGTATATTGTGTTTTGGCTAATATGTGACAGAATGAATTTCTTTTCTGGTCCAATCTATTTGGAGTTCTGTAGGCTTCTTGTATGTTTATGGGCATCTCTTTCTTTAGGTTAGGGAAGTTTTCTTCTATAATTTTGTTGAATATATTTACTGGCCCCTTCAGTTGGGAGTCTTCACTTTCTTCTATACCTATTATCCTTAGGTTTGATCTCATTGTGTCCTGGATTTCCTGTATGTTTTGGGCTAGGAGCATTTTGCGTTTTACATTATCTTTGACGGTTGTGTTGATGTTTTCTATGGTATCTTCTGCCCCTGAGATTCTCTCTTCTATCTCTTGTATTCTGTTGGTGATGCTTGTATCTAAGGCTCCTTGTCTCTTCCTTAGTTTTTCTATATCCAGGGTTGTCTCCCTTTGTGCTTTCTTTATTGTTTCTATTTCCATTCTCAATTCCTTCAGGTGTTTGGTTGTGTTTTCCTGTATTCTCAATGATTTTTGTGTTTCCTCTCTAAGGGCTTCTACTTGTTTGCTTGTGCTTTCCTGCATTCTCTAAGGGAGTTCTTTATGTCTTTCTTAAAGTCCCCCATCATTATCAAAAAATGTGATTTCAAACCTAAATCTTGCTTTTCTGGTGTGTTTGGATATCCAGTATTTCCTTCAGTGGGAGAACTGGGCTCTGATGATGCCAAGTAGTCTTGGTTTCTGTTGATTAGTTTCCTGCACTTGCCTCTAGCCATTGGGTTGTCTCTTGTGTTTGCTTGTCCTGCTGCTTCTGGGAGTAACTTGGCACTGCTGTAGGACTCTGTGTCAGCACTCCTGTAGAGCTGTTTTCCTGTTTTCTTTCTGCCTTTTCTGAGAACAGGTGCTGTGCTGTCTTCCAGCTTTAGGCGCAGGCATGAATCAAAGAGTCCTGCCCTGATTGCTAGTGGAGGTCCTTGCACTCAGCTGGCACAGTTGGCACTATGTGATTCCCTCTTGGGTCTGGATTGTGGGTAGAGGGTATTCTCCTCTGACTTCTAAGGAGTATCCACACTTCTGAGGTTCTAGTTCTCTCCCCCATGGGATTTAAGTGCAGGGAGCTGTTAGGCCAGATCATTCAGGTCCTGGGTGCAGACCAGAACCAAGGGTACCAGCAGCTCTCTGTTCCTATATCCCTCTGTCCAGAGGCACTGTGCCCTTTCCCCTTGCACCAGGGATGTGGACTGAGGTGTGCAGAGGTGGCAATCTGTCATGCGGCCTTGGGATGTCTGCACTCCTGGGTGGTCTGCTCTCAGGATATTTTCTAGTTCCATTCATTTGCCTAAGAATTTCATGAAGTCATTGTTTTAAATAGTTGTGTAAATTCATTGTGTAAATGTACTATTGTGTACATTCATGAACATTGTGTACTCCATTGTGTAAATGTACCAAATTTTCTGTATCCATTCCTCTTTTGAAGGATATCTGACTTTTTCCAACTTCTGGCTATTATAAATAAGGCTGCTGTGAACATAGTGGAGCATGTTTTCTTGTTATATTTTGGAGCATCTTTTGGTATATGCCTAGGATCACCATTGATTTTTATCCCAGGTATAGTAGCTTTATTCATAATAGCCAGAAACTGGAAACAACCTAAATGTCCCTCACCTGACTAATGGATAATGAAAATGCGGTATATCTACACAATGGAATGCTTTCCAGCTATTAAAAATAAAGACGCCATGAATTTTGCAAGCAGATAGATGGATTTGAGACTATCATCCTAAATGAGGTAACCCAGTCCCAAATAGACATACATGCATGCTATATTCTCACTTATAAGTGGATATTAACAATAAAATACAAGATACAAATGCTACATTCCACAGACGCAAAGAAGCTAAACAAGCAGGAAGGCATAAGCGAAGATGTATGAATCTTATTTAGAAGGGGGAATAAAATAGTCATAGGAGGCAGGTGGAGGAAGGGAACAAGAAAAGTTTTAGTATGTGTGGGGAGGGACAAGAGGAATGGCCAGTTAACCATGAGGATCAATGGAAATCTCTAACTGATAGGGGCAAAGAGGTAGGGGCCATTTCTATGAAGAGACATATACCTAGCATATACCTAGTGCATTAAATTTTATTTGCTTTGTTTCATTTTGTTTTGCATTTACTTAAAGCATTGTGTTCCCTTCTCCCTCCCCTCTTTCTCTTTCTCTGTCTCTTCCCCATATATATATATATATATATATATATGTGTGTGTGTGTGTGTGTGTGTGTATATATATGTATATAATGTATATAAAACATGTATCTATGTAATGTAATGCATATATGTATACTTATGCCTATGCATGTGTATGCAATGCATATGTAAATGTGTATGATATATGAGTATATGTGATTGTTCATACACCTGAAAATTTAGCAATTTTTTAAAAACTTTATTTAATCTTTTTTACAATCCAGATTTTTATCCCCTTCCTGGTCCACCCTCTGACTGTTCCACATCCCATACCTCCTCTTCCTTCCCCTCCCACCCTGTCTTCAAAAAGGTTGTCTCCACCCCTGATCCTTCCACCCCACCAAACCTCCCTACTCCCCAAGGCCTACAGTCTCTTGAGGGTTAGGTGCATCTTCTCTGACTGAACCCAGACCCAGCAATCCTTTGCTGTATATGTGTTAGGGGCCTCATATGAGCTAGTGTATGCTGCCTGGTTGGTGGGCCGATGTCTGAGAGATCTTGGAAGTCCAGGTTAAGACTGCTGGTCTTCCTACAGGGTCTCCCTCCTCCTCAGCTTCTTTCAGCCTTTTCAACCACAGGGATCAGAATCATTTGTCCATTGGCTGAGTGTAAATATCTGACTCTTTCAGCTGCTTGTTGGTTCTTTTGGAGGACAGTCATGATGGGACCCTTTTTGTGAGCCCTCCATAACCAATAAGGAATCATTGTTTTTTTATGCCATAGCTGATATCCACTGCAAAATTTTGCAAGCCTACTGACCAGAGCTGTAGGCCTCTGGAAGTCTAGGGTATCTAAAATCTCCAGTGCACCTCTTCCAATTAGAGTAAAGGAGAATGGGACTACAGAATCTAGGAAGGCCATCACATCTATGTGTTTGAGGAATAGCTGGGAAAGCAGTCTCCATAGAAATATAAATTCCTTCTGTGTCTATCAGTAGGTCCATATAATTGGCTAGTTTGGAAATGCTTCAAAATTCTATGAAAACAGTGCTGGTCACATTTTTAAATTTATATATATTAAATGATTCAACTTGATGAATCTTCTCACTAGTAAAAGTTAGAACCAGAACTACTGAGATGTATCTTCTTCCCTCTGCTTCCTCTTGCTTCATAAATCTTTGTATATGTATGTTAAATGGTCATAAGGACTAGAGAAGTTATAATAGGTCTTGATATAATTAAGATATAATTTGTAAAGTAGGCCTTTGATTGACAGTGTTTTCAAGAGCTAGGTGTTAATTGCTTGATTGTAACAATAGGCCTGAAATCTAGGATGGGTCTGAGGTCCTATTCTGACTATTTCTGGGAGCCATTAGACAAATCACTGAGGCTTTGTAACTTGTATGCTGTTCATGTGTTGGGTATCAACTAAAACACAAACTTGTGTCTAAAACACAGGTCTGTTTTGTCAAACAGATGAATTGTTTTGAAGTCTATGCTACTAATCTGAAAAGTGGTGATGATATTGTGCTTATTGACTGGGGAGTCATTAAATATGGGCCTGAACTGGGCAAGTAAATATGAGAGACTTTTGAAAACAGCAGTAATTTTATGAATATGCCAGTTATTATGAGAAGTTGTTGTCTTACTGGTTATAGTCTAGAAAGGACAGAAACTACTAATTGAGAAGAAATAAGAGGGCAACATTTCTCATGGAGGATCATTCAGAACATGTGTCATAGTGCAGTGCTTAATTAATTAAGGCTGGTGCTGTTGAGTAATTTAGTTTAGGAACAGACTGTCAATACAATTCTCTAAGTTCTGACACATTAAATGACTTCCTTGAGCTGAAAACTGGAAAGAATGTAAACATTACACTTCAGGGGATAACAAGGTGTCTATAAAACCCAGAAAAGAGTTCTTAAGTTGGAAAAATAATTCTTTTTAAAACTATTTTAAATGATTATTTATTCATGTATTTATATGTGTGTGCACACACAAGTGTGGAGGTCAAGGGACCACTTTTAGAAGTCAGTTATTGCTTCCAGTTTCTGCCTGCGCACTGAACTGAACTGTTCCCATAGCTCTCTGTACCCAAATTGTGGAGAGAGCTGGACTCTCAGAAGTGCAGACAATCATGAGAGCTCAGGGGAGACCTCCTCTTCTGCTCACATTCCTGTTCCAAGAGGAACCTGTCTAGTGTCCTCTGGATACAGGAAGCTAGGAATAGTCAGGGGCAGGACCCTTCCAGTTTCTGTCTGATCCCAGAGCTAAGAGCCAGTAGCCAGGAGTGAAGACACGTGACAGCAGACATAAGACCCTGCTGCTCCCAAGTGACTCGCCTGGAGGCATCAAGACACACAAACCCAGGACTTGCTCTCTATTTCCATATCCAGCTGAAAGAAAACAGGTCTACAGGCCTACATAACAATCAAGCCACTGTCAAACTAACACCAGAGACAACGTGATGGCGAGAAGCAATCAAAAGAACATGAGTGACAGAAACCAAGACAACTTGACATCATCAGAGCCAAGTTTTCTCACTGAAACAAATACTGGATAACCAAACACATGGGAAAAGCAAGGTTTGGATTGAAAAGCATGATGATGATGGTAGAAGACTTTAAGAAGGACATAAATAACTCCCTTAAAGAAATACAGGTGAACAGGTAGAAGCAATTAAAGAAGAAACACAAAATCCTCTTAAAGAATTACAGGAAAACACATTGAAACAAGTGAAGAAATTAAACAAAACTATCCAGGATTTAAAAAGGGAAATAGAACCAATAAAGAAACCACAAAGGGAGACAACTCTGAAGATAGAAAACTTAGGAAGAGATCAGGAGACATAAATACAAGCATCACCAACAGAATACAAGAGATAGAAGAGAGAAATCTCAGACACAGTAGATACCATAGAAAACGTTGAAACAACCAACAAAGAAATACTCCTAACTCAAAACACCCAGGAAATCTAGGATTCAATGAGAAGATCAAACCTAAGGATGATAGGTATAGAAGGGAGCAAAGACTCCCAAATTGAAGGGCCAGTAAATATATTCAACAAAATTATAGAAAAAAATCCCTAACCTTAAGAAAGAGATGCCCATAAACATACAAGAAGGCTACAGAACTCCAAATAGATTGGACCAGAAAAAGAAATACCTCCCATCACATAATAGTCAAAACACCAAACGTACAAAACAAAGAAAAAAATATTAAAAGCAGTAAGGGGAAAAGGCGAAGTAACATATAAAGGCAGACCTATCAGAATTACACCAGACTTCTCATCAGAGATTATGAAAGCCAGATGATCCTGGACAGTTGTCATACAGACCCTAAGAGAATATAAATGCCAGCACAGGCTACTATATTTAGCAAACCTCTTAATTAACATAGATGGAGAAACCAAGGTACTACATGTCAAAACCAAATTTATACAATATTTTGCCACAAATTCCATTCTACAAAGGATAATAGATCAAAAACTCCAAGAGAAGAAGGGAAACTACACTCTAGAGAAAGCAAGAAATCTCCTTGCAATGAAAACAAATGAAGATAGCCACAGAAACATAATTCCACCTCTAAAAACAAAAATAACAGGAAACAACAATCACTGTTCCTTAATATCTCCTAACATCAATGGACTTGATTCCCCAATAAAAAGACATAGACTAGCAGACTGGTTTCAAAAAGAGGACTTGGCACTTTCTGCACACAGGAAACACACCTCAGAGATAAAGACAGACACTATCTCAGAGTAAAAGGCTGCAAAACAACTTTACAAGCAAATGGTCCAAAGAAACAAGCTGGAGTATCCATTCTAATGTTGAATAAAATCAATTTTCAATCAAAAGTTATCAAAAAAGATAAGGAAGGATACTTTATATTCATCAAAGGAAAAAATCGGCCAAAATGAACTCTCAAATCTGACTATGTTCCCAATGCAAGGGCACTTACATTTATAAAAGAAACCTTACTGAAGTTCAAAGCACACAGTGCACCTCATACAATAATAATTGGAGATTTCAACACCACATTCTCATCAATGGACAGATCATGGAAAAAGAAACTAAACAGAGACATAGAGAACCTGACAGAAGTTATGAACCAAATGGATTTAACAGATATTTATAGAGAATTTCATCTTTTTTTTTCAGTCTAGGATCTTTATTTCCTTTGTATACATTAGGCCATGAATTCGTATGGAATGGGCTCCAGCAGCTCAGGCTCCTTTCCATTAGTCCTCAAAAAGTGGGCTTCTCTGGGTGTCTCAGGCTGGCGCTTCAGCTGAACCCAGGTGCCCTCCTCTTTGGCTTCCTTTGGCTTCTGATCGTTCTCCTTCACCTGCTTCAGGAAGCTGTCTCTGCTCTTTGAATGCTTGATGTGCTCAATCCACACATTGATCCTCTTGGCCAGAATCTTGCCTTTAACTTGCTTGTTTAAAATGATGCCCAGGGCATGCTGGATGACATTGTAGACTCTTCTGGTTTTGCCATGGTAACACTTATGGGGCATTCCTTTTTGAACAGTGCCCATTCCCTTGATGTCTACAATATCACCCTTCTTGTAGATTTGCATGTATGTGGCCAAAGGAACAACTCCATGTTTCCTAAAAGGTCTAGAGAACATATACTGAGTACCTCTCCTCTTTCCTTTTGTGTTTGTCATTTTGGTGAGTTACTAGAAGATGGCTGCCCCAGCAGATGAACATTTCATCTTAAAACTAAAGAATATACCTTCTTCTCAGCCCCTCATGGTACCTTCTCCAAAATTGACCATGTAATCAATCACAAAACAATCCTCACCAGGTACAAGAAGATTGAAATAATCCCATGTATCCTTTCAGATCACCAGTGACTAAGGCTGGTCGTCAATACCAATAAAAATGAAAGAATGCCCACATATACATGGAAGTTGACCAACACTCTACTCAATGATAATTTGATCAATGGAGAAATAAAGAAAGAAATTGAAGACATTTTAGAATTTAATGAAAACAAAGGCACAACATACCCAAACTTATGTGACACAGTGAAAGTAGTACTAAGAGGAAAACTCATAGCTCTGAGTGCCTCCATAAAGAAACAGACAGCATACATTAGCAGCTTGACAACACACCTGAAAGCTCTAGAAAAAAAAAAAAAAAAAAAAAGAGCAATACATCAAAGAGGAGTAGAAGGCAGGAAATAATTGAACTCAGGGATGAAATTCATCAAGTATATGCAAAAAATCAACAAAACCAGGAGCTGGTTCTTTGAGAAAATTATGAAGAGAAATAAACCCTTAACTGGACTAACCAGCGGGCACAGAGCATGTATCCAAATTAACAAAATCAGATATGAAAACAGAGTCATTACAACAGAATCTGAGAAAATTAAAAAAAATCAGATCATACTACCAAAGCCTATATTCAACAAAACTGGAAAATCTGAAGAAATAGACAATTTTCTAGACAAATACAAGGTACTAAAGTAAATCAGGATCAGATAAACCATCTAAACAATCCCAAACCCCTAAAGAATTAGAAGTGTTTATTAAAAGTCTCCCAACCAAGAAAAGCCAAAGACAAGATGGGGATAATACAGAATTCTATCAGATCTTCATAGAGACCTCATATCACTTCTGTTCAAGACCATTGCACAAATTAGAAACAGAAAGAACACTACCCAATCCTTTCTATGAAGCTACAATTATGTTTATACCTAAACCACACAAAGACCCAACAGAGAAAGAGTTCTCCAGACCAATTTCCCTTATGAATATCAACTCAAAAATACTCAATAAAATCTCAAAAGCCAAATCCCAGAACACATCAAAACAATCATCTGTCATGATCAAGTAGGCTTCATCCCAGGGATGTAGGGATGGTTCAATTAATGGAAATTCATCAATGTAATCCACTATGTAAACAAACTCATGATAATCTCATTAGATGCTGAGAAAGCATTTGATAAAATTCAATACTCCTTCATGTTAAAAATCTTAGAAAGATCCAGAATTCAAGGTCCATACCTAAACATAATAAAAGCAATATACACCAAACCAACATCAAATTAAATGGGGAGAAACTCAAAGCCATCCCACTAAAATCGGGGTCTAGACCATGCTGCCCACTCTCTCCCTACTTATTCAATATATTAACTGAAGTCTTAGAGCAATCAGACAACAAAAGAAGGTCAAAGGGATACAAATTGGAAAGGAAGAAGTCAAAATATTGCTATTTGTAAATGATATGACATATACTTAAGTGACTCCAAAAGTTCCACCAGAGAACTACTACTGAGCAGATGCTTCAGTCTTCCTTAAAAGGGGCAACAAAAATATTCATAGGAAGGGATATGGAGACAGAGTTTGTAGAAGAGCCTTAAAGAATGGGCATTCAGAGCCTGCCCCACCTGGGGATCCAGCCATATACATACAGCCACCAAAATTAGACAATATTGATGAAGCCAAGACGTGCATGCTGACAGAAGCCTGATATAGCTGTCTCCTGAGAGGCTAAGCCAGGGCGTGACAAATACAGAGGTGCATGCTAACAGCAAATGATTGAACTGAAAACGGGGTACCTGTTGGAGGAATTAGAGAGAGGATTAAAGGAGCTGAAGGGTCTTGCAACCCCATAAGAACAACAATAAAAACCAGAGCTCCCAGGGACTAAAGCACTACCCAAAGAATACACATGGACAGACCCATGACTCCAGCTGCATATGAAACAGAGGAAGGCCCTGTTGGGCACCAATGGAAGGAGAAGCCCTTGATCCTGCCAAGGCCGAACCCCCCCACCCCCCCAGTGTAGCAGTATGTTAAAGCGGGGCGGCGGGATAGGGTGGTGGTTGGGGAGGGGAACACGTTTATAGAAAAAAAGGGGGAGGGGCATGGTATAAGGGGCTTATGGACCAGGAACCAGGGAATAAAACCAGGAAAGGGAATAAAATTTGATATGTAAATAAAAATAGCTAATAAATAAAGGGGGGGAAGTCAGTCATTGTTTCTGCATGTAGATTCCTGGAATCAAATTCAGGTCATCAGGTTTGTTAGAGTGCAACTTTGTACTCTGAGCAATCTTATTACGTGAATTGTATTTTCTATTTTATAAAAGTATTGCCTCATATTACAAACTTAAAGCCTCATACAAAATTATGTATCCATTTATTACTTTTGAAATTTATATGTTCTCTTTTTTCTTTTTGAGTGGAAACTTAATATTTCAATAAGAAATGACCCTTTCAAAATCAATAAACTTTCTTAGCTCATTGCATGAATATTCCATCTAGAAAATGCAAAAACTTATACCCATTCACTTCTTTCTTCCTGTCGTGTTTTCTTCAATGAGTTCTTTTAAATCTCCAAGGTTAAAATAAATTTTAATATTCATCAAATAGTCATATTTATAATAAAAGTATTGCCCATAAATTAATAATGAGACACTTTTCATTTTTCCTTTGTATTAACAAATATTAGCACAATAAAGAAGAAGCAAATGTAGCAAGGTACACAGAATCATCACTGGAATAAAGGTTACCTTATTAACATTCCTGGAAAGGTGGGCCTATATATAAAACAATCCAACTTAAAACAGGGTTCAAGTTTAAGGATTGAAGATATGCCTGCAAATCCTACATAATATTTTTACTTATTTGTATGCTTGTTTGAGAATGTGGAGAAACTAGAAAAATGATATTTTTCCTTGCACGTATTTCAATATCATAATTTTTAAAATTTTTTTATTAGATATATTTCTTTACTTATATTTCAAAGGTTATTCCCCTTCCTGGTTTCCTGACCATAAGCCCCCGTTCCCTCCCCTCCCCCTCCCCCATACGGGTAATACCCCTATAGATTCCCCTTATTGCACCCCCATATTCCCCTGCACTGGGGGTCCAACCTTGGCAGGACCAAGGGCTTCTCCTTCCACTGGTGCCCCAACAAGGCTATTCTCTGCTACATATGCAGTTGGAGACCTGGTTCAGTCCATGTATAGTATTTCTGTACTGGTTTAGTCCTTGGAAGCTCTGGTTGTTTGGCCTTGTTTTTATGGGGTTGCAAGCTCCTTCAACTCTTTCAATACTTCCTCTAATTTCCCCCAAGGGGGTCCTATTCTCAGTTCGGTGGTTTGCTGCTAGCATTGACCTTTGTATTGGACATGCTCTGGATGTGTCTGTCAGGAGAGATCTATATCCGGTGTCTTTAGCATTTGCTGAAGGAGGCAGAGGCAGGAGGATCAGGAGTTCCAGGCCAGCCTAGGCCACACATAATTTTTTTCCTTAAAAAAGATATCTTTTTATTTAAAGCAATTTTAGATAAGGGTATTGATAAAAAATTGAGACTTTGATTGGAGAGCCGAAATTCGTTCATGTTTCAAAACTCTCAAAAGTTCAGAGAGAAATTGAATTTATTTTCAAACTTTCAAGGCGACTCCTCATTTATCCCAGCATGCCCACTTTTTAGGACTCTTTACTGTAGAGATGCATCACAAAATGTCACTCAAAATAACTCATAAAAATTGCTGACTACAGTATTCTTTCAGCCAATGAAGGATCAAACTATGTAAATGTTAAATGCTGGAGGTTATTTTCCAATATAAGTAGGACAATGTATACTGGAATGTTTTTTGTTATGAAACATACTCACTAGGATAGGTATTTTTCCATGTCAACTTCCCTACATCTGGAATACACTGATGAGGTACACATATGTGGGATTATAATAATTAAATCATTTAAACTGGGAACACCTTCTGGTGGCAGTCAATATAAAATATGTGGACAAATTAAGCATCTGCTCTTTGCCTATTTGCCCTCACTCTCACTGGCAAGTTTATTCTTTCACTGCCATTAAAGCACACTTCTTTTGGATTCGACCATATACTGAAAGCCAGCATACTGAAAACCCAGTCTTATGGGCTGAACAAGTATTGGATTCTTGGGATTAATGTTGGTAGAAGACCATTGCTGAACTAACTAGATCACAAATTATAAGCATCTCTGCATACCAGACACACATGCACATACACACACACACACACACACACACACACACACACACACACACACACACACATTTATCTATTGGCTCTGTTTCTCTAGAGAATCAAATATATACAATTTTAATATGAACATATATACTTACAGATGATGTATATAATGCATGTATTACATAAGAACATTACTGTTATGTATTATAAATGCATTTAATATATCTTATAATATATAATAAGAAAATATGCATATTCTTTAGTTCTTCAAATAATTGCCAGCAACATACTCAAGGAAAAAGGATGTAAAATACTTTTAACGATTCAAATAAATGTTTAGAAGGCTGAACTAAACTTTCTTTGCATTGCAAACATCTATAAACCTAGTTTTATATAGTTTACATTATAGAAGATTATTTTAGTTCTGGGTTTAAAATAATTTATGGCTGAAATTAATAATGAAATACCAATGTTTTTATTCAGAGTTCAGCATACATTGTTTCACTGGTCAAGTAAGTGCATAATCACAATATACTCCGAAGGAGACCCAGTATTGGTGCCATTTTTTAAAAATGAAAAGGCATAGATTTTATAATCCTTTATATTATTTTAGTCAATCTAGGCATTGAACCTAGGCTCACAATAGTGTAAACCAGTGTCTTATAACTCCACTCATCTCTCGCTCTCATGTAAGCGTCTTAAGCCAATTTTAAATCCAGTGAAATATAAGAATCAAATTTCAAGTAAAATAAAATTAGAATTAATTATTATTTATGTTATTTTATTATAAGAATTATATCTTAGTGTTTCTTGAGTTCAGAAATTTTGCTCTGCTTTAAGGTATTAGAATATTATACGTATGGTGTAGGAAGCATAGAATCCTGGCAGTTTATAAGCAATAAAACTGCAGATAGACAAAATCATCTAATTAATTCTAAAATCCAGTTTCTTTGAAAGAGAAGCATATTCATAGCTGTTTTTCTATTCAGCATTCGGTCTTTCTTTCAGTTAAACACATTTATTTCTTCAGGAAACTCTGTAGTTGCTTAGCTTATGTCCTGCTTGTTTCCCAGCAATCATTTTTCTAGGACAGCTGTTGTTTTATGTAAACTAACTATAAATAGAAAACACAGCGCACAGAAATTAAAATGAAGATAATTAGGAAATATCAAGTGTCATGGGTGCAAAACTATTTTGTAGGTGTTTATGTTCACAGAAACGACATTCATGCAATAATCTAAAAAAAATATACTAAATTAGAACATATAATAAGAAGGCTAAGGATACTTTTACACGGTAGGTACATGATTTATTACTATGTGATTTCTTACTTAGAGTGTTTGTACACTGCATTTGAAAATTTACATTCAAGCCTGATGAGATAGTTCAGTGATTAAAAGCAATTGTTGCTCTTGCTAAGGACCCAGGTTCCTGGTACCCACATGGTGCCCTACCACTATCTACAATTCAATGCCCTCTTCCGACCTCTGAAATGCCTAGTCATGCATGTGGTGTACATATTTCATGAAGTCAAAAGATTCATACATGAAATGAATACAGAATTTATGAATAAAAACAAGAAAAATGACTTTATATTTGGTTAATAAAAAGATACTTTGAATGGAGTTTTAGAACCACAAATTATACGATCAGAATTGACTAGATATTCCTTTTCTGATTTATCAAAACATACCATGTAACATTAAAATATTATGTCACCTTTTTGGAGGTTAAGCTTAAAAGTATGTAAATGAGGGATTTATTAGAATTACTATGAATTTAATAAACAGAAGAAACTTCCTATATTAAGCAGTCTTGGAAATCTATCATAAACACTTAAGTAGCTGTGCTAGAACTCCCAATTTCTAAGTCTTCAGATTATCTCAATTGCTGGCATTTCTCTTAATTCTCTGAATGATACTTTCTTAGTCAGCGTTCTATTGCTATGAAGAGACACTATGAACACTGCAACTCTTGAAAAAACAAGCCATTTAACTGAGGCTTGCTTACAACTTCAGCTGATTATTATGACAGGGATACATGATGCTGAAGAACTGGTTGAGAGTTCTACATCTGGATCTGCAGGCTGCAGGGGGAGAAAAAGAAAGAGAGAAAGAGGGAGAGGGAGAGGGAGAGAGAGGGAGGGAGGGAGAGAGGGACGGAGGGAGGGAGGGAGGGAGAACGACTGATAACTTAGAAGTCCACTCCCAGTGACACTTTATCAAACAAGGTGACCCCTCCTGATCCCTGTCATGTGGAACCACTCTTTGATAACTAAGATTCCAATCTATGATCTAATAAGAGGCATTCTTATTCAAACCACCACAAGTGCCAATGCTCTAGGTCCATGCTTTCTACTGGAACATGAGAATTTTCAGTGTCTGCTGAATGAATGATGTAGGAGTCTTAGTGATGTTCATTATGTTTATCACTCCAACATACGTGGGATGTGCAATGGTCTTTGAATAGTGGAGGGATTCTCTAATTGGAGGCTGATATGAACACTAAAACCTATAGGATGATCACGTCTTTTAGGGACTCCTTAGAAATGTATGGATTTCAGTGGATCTTTATTTATAAAATCATAGAGTTGTTTTCAGTAAAAGTGAGATGATGATATGTTTCTAACAGATCTTTTCATTTGATACAAATTCCATAGGTTCAGTGTCTACATTGAATTGATTGAGGCTTAATATTGATAGAAAGAGAAGCTTTGTTCCAAGGACAGTGACTTTAGAAAGCGTCCTAATGCTACTGAAACTCATCCAATCTGTTCATTCTTACAACAGTAAAAGAAACATACTCTGATATTGGCAATGGCATTAGTAGACTCTGACTCCAATTACTAGGTAACCGTCTGAGACTGCCTATGAGCTAAATAATATCAAAGTGACATTTGCTGCAGTTGATGTTGTTGTGGCTCTAGAGCAAATGTCAACACAGGGAGGCTGGGAAGGTTTGCTGTAGGAAAATATGTCAGCATAAATAAAATGATGATAGAAACAGAATAACTGTGCATCCCAGTAACTAATGGCCTTATTTAAGCTCCCTGATTTGCAATGATTGTTAGGAGGCAATGACATCTAATGTTTTAATTAATTCTTAGAATATTAATAGATCTCTGATGAATGGTAGGTTGATAATATAAACATTCAATACATATATTGTTCCATAGCCTTATCTATGGAATGCCCTGTCATTTTCCCCAGGAGTTGAAACTCTTTCTGCTCTATTCAAACAGATGGCAAAAGAGAATATGAGTTATATGAGAATACTGAGAAATTAAAATCTTGATGAATATTATGAAATGTCTCATACTTTTTTTATATGTCCAAGTTTTCCACTGCTATCACAAAATTCTTTATAGTTAATCACATTTTGAACATGTATTAGTGTGTGTGTGTGTGTGTGTGTATGTGTGTGGGTTTGTGTATTTGTGTATCTGTGGGTGTCAGGGCCTCCTCTTTTGAAGCAGAGATTCCATGGCACATGTATAGAGATGAGAATAAGACTGATAGTCACTTTTGTCCTTCCACCATGCATGTTCTGATGATTAAACTCAGGTTGTTAGGTTTTGCCACAAACACCTTTACCTGTTGAACCAGCTAACGACCCAGTTTTTCATCCTAAATATACACTTTGAATTATGGGGCAAACTAAATGTCTAGAACCACGATACAAATTCAAATTCCATTCAGCAATATACATAGGAATAAATAGTGAGATTGTATTGGTCTAAGGAACTCTATATCTCAGAACTTAACTGTTTACAAACAAACTCCATGAGACTCAGAACACTTCAGGAGGGCAGCCCTACAGCTCCTGATAGAGGGTCAGAAAAAGTGAATGTGTGTACTCTTAAAGTGCTCTTTAGGTAGATACATGCTTGATAGAAAGATCAAAATTTCATATTGTTGGCTCTTTCTTTTCTCCAAGAAATGCATGTGAGTTCTGTAAATTGTGACAATAAATGAATGTGAAAGCCACGTCCTTGGTTTGAGCGTGAGCCTACTGAAAGTACTCTGCCCACAGAAATGCTTGTTTCAAATTATGTAATCTTGTCTTTAGGTTGTAAGCCTCGCTTTTAATGGCTGAATCATCAGTCCAGGCACATGTTGAGCACTAGAAGAAATAGCCTCTCCAGGAGGGAGGGTTATCCCCTTATTGGTTGTCCAATGCAGAGTAGTCACTCTTGAACACACATAGACTAATCAGGCTGTGTATACATACATGTATATATTCAACAAATATAATCATTAGAAAAGGCTATGATCTTGAGTGCATGAGGACATGAAAGGGGTAAGAAGGAGGGTAGTTGAGAGGGACTGGAGGGTCTAAAAGGAGGGAGGAAAGTAGTATAATTCTAGTTCAATAAAAACATTAAAGTGTCCATAATCTTAACAATAATATTAAACTTTTCATAATATATAATTCATCATTTATAAAGTAAACTGGTAATTTGCATGATTTTTGCAAATAAGCCACTGGATTTCAGCTCATTTGAAATATGAGGAGTGGATTGTTTTGTGAGCCACTGAATTATTGACCTGGGGATAAATCACCCTTTATCTTTTAATGGACATATAGCCCAGAGATGGAGGAGGAAGTTTTCAACTTGCATCAAATCTAGCTACACCCTTCTCCCATTGCCTGTGCTCCATTATTATTCTTACATGACTCATGCATGAAAGGGTTGAGCTTTTCCTTTTTAGAAAATATCCACTCAACAAAGGAATTAGAAAACAAAGAAATGAGTGCAGAGAACACAAGAAATAATACAAAAAAGAAAGATAATTGTATCAATAATTAAAAATTATTCTCAAAATGCCTCACATACTCAAGATCTAAGCACTGGCTCATATCTGTGATGTAGCAGAGACTACCATGTATACTAAACATGGTACAATAGTAATATTTGATGTACTTCCTCAGTTATAGGGGATGTGCACAATGAATAAGAGCAGCAAAAGACACATTTAAATGTAACATTATCAATACTATTATGCTACAATTTTGATACATCCTTTTCAGATATTGAAAACAATTGCTTGATTGGTTTTTATGCATTAATCAAGCAGGGGATTGGTACTAGCAATTAACGCATTTCAAATGTAACCTTCCTTCAGTAACTCATTTGTTTGGGTTCTTGGTTTTATTATTTCTTTGTGGTATTTTAAAACTCTTGTGTTTATGATGTATATCCACATCTTTATATAGAGAAATGACAAACGCCTAAAATTCTTTATGCCAAGTGCTAGGCAATGGTAAATTATATCTTATAATATCAGGAAAACAACTATGTAAGAAGACAAATTGTAATTTGTCAGCTAAAGAAAAAGACTTAGTTCTCTTTGCATGCTTTTGTTGCTGATGGATAAAGGTAGGGTCCCCTAGTAACTACTTGCGTGTGTAAGACCTTGAGTGTGCTGAAGGATAATGGCCATTTAGCTTCATAGGTTTGGGATGAAATGAGTAGAGCCAACAGGATGTTTCACAATATTTTGCCAACTGAGTTATAAAGTGCAGCTGAATTGAATCCCAGATTGCTTGGTGGCTAAGGTCTTAATATAGCAATGAGTCATGAGACCTGGAATTACCTCAAGGCACCACAGAAGAGTCTACATACAGGGAAGGATGCTAAACACGGTTCAGGTGCTATGAGGGTTGCAAACTTCTCCAGAAACCTTACAGATTCAAGTAATGGAAATTCTTAAGGTCCCCAATTTACATTTTTTTCTGCCATGAATAGTCCTTTGTGATTAAGGGTTGATCACAAGGGACAAATAAATCAGTATTTAGTTCTTAGTTTTCTTTTTGATAAAGCTATATTACGTGTCAGTGTTTGGCAATGTTCATGCCATAGTCTCATTATGACATTCTGATCGAAATGCTCCATTTAAAAAGCTATTTGATTTGGGTCATTTTTAGTGAAGCAGATGAAACAGATGCATAATAAAAGCAGCATCACATATACATTAACAAAGAAACATAAAATGTATATTTTCAATATGTTGTAGGTTGTTCGTAATGCATAAGTATAGGCTAAATGTTTAAATAAAATCAATGTTGCATTACTACAACTTCACTATAAACCATGTTAGCGATTTATTTTTCATTTAAAGATTTTGAATGATTTTATATTCCCAATGCAAAGAAATGACATATTTCAGTATTTATAAATTGTAAATGTGTAGAGTTGCAGTGAAATCAAAATTTTATGATATCCACAGACAGACCAAGGTAGGAATTAACATATAAAAAACAAAAGACAAATGCATTCCTTCGTTTCTTGTGCTCAAATAAACCTCGCTGTTTTAGTGCATGATTAACTGCAGTTCAATGATACCTTCTGATATATAACGTGTAGTTCAGTTTAGAACTCAACCATGTGTTTTTTCTATGATAGAGCAGCTATAAGAAACTCTCATTAAACTCTCCTAGAATGAGTGCTATCATTCTATACTTGCAACTGAGAGAAATCTAAGTGACTCAGAAGCAAGTAGATGTAAAATGATTCATGGTTTAGATCATCAACATACCTGTAGGTATCGAGCAAGAATCTCCCAATCTCAGATTCCCCTTTACCATGAGATAGCGTTCCATGGATTGCATGTTCACATGGGGCACATATAACCTCATTAGTCAATGGTTGTTTTCTGCATTTCTAATAATGCAAATTTCAACTAATTTACCTTTGCAGGTTACAAAAGAAAACAATATATATTTCCTTTTTTATTGAATATTTTTATTTACCTTTCAAATGTTATCCCTTTTCTCCAACCCAATCACCCACCCCTTTCCACCTCCCTGCCCTAACATTCCCCTACACTGGGAAGTTTAGCATTGGCAGGACCAAGGACTTTCCCTCCCTTTGGTGCCCAACAAGGCCATCCTCTGCTACATATGCAGCTGGAGTCAGGACTGTGTCCATGTGTACTCTTCAGATGGTGGTTTAGTCCCTGGGAGCTCTGGTTGGTTAGTATTGTTGTTCTTATGGGGTTGTACACTCCTTCAGCTTCTTTAACAGCTTCTTCCTTTCTCTAACTTGTCCAATGGTGACCCTGTTCTCAGTTCAATGGCTGATTGCCAGCATTCACCTCTGTATTTGTCATGTTCTGGCAGGGCCACAATATATTTTTACCCATTTAAAAAGAGAAGAGCTCCATGTTACCTTTAATTGTTGGGTTACATTACCAAAACTACTCATTGCTCTAAATATTTAGAAACACTTAATATTAATACAATTAAAGGCCAGAAATAATGATATGACCTGAGAACTTTGAAACTAAGGCTAGAATTTAAATAGTGATCAAAAATTTTATCAACTAAACAGGTGGGTATGTGGTCATGAGAGTATGCACTGTTTCACATGCACATACACACATACGGGTGGAGGGATGTCAAGATAGATAGATAGATAGATAGATAGATAGATAGATAGATAGATAGATAGACAAAGTCAGAGATGAGAAAGGACAGAGATAGAAAAAGAAAAATATTTAATCTTTTTTGTTAAGTTAGGTTTCAATTTCTGTAGAACATGCTTTTCATTATCTGTTGAGTAAGGAAATAAATCAAACACTATTAATGTGAAGCAAATAATTTATCAGTTTGTAAGAATGCATAAAAGGATTCCTTCAGTAACAAATCAGTCCCTGGCTTCCAGTTGGTTTTCAAGATTTTTTATTGAAAAAATAAAATCATAATACATGCATCATGGTTATATAAAATCCAGGCCCATAGTAATTTCACAACTCCTCTTGACACAAAAGTTGTGAAACTTAGGGATAAAATTTATCTTTGAAAAGACATAATGACCTGTGATGTAATATAAAGGAATATATATTTGAGAAGAAAATTCAATGAATTAATAAACTTCATATTAGTAATGACAAAACGTTCATAAAAGTAACTTGAAAAATAGAGATTGCGTGAATTGAAACACAAGTTTTCACAATTTTCTAACTCAGGGTAATATTTTCTAGTTCCATCAATTTGCCTGCCAAATTCACGATTTCCTTGTTTTTAATAGCTAAATAGTATCCCATTGTATAAATAAACCAAATTTTCTGTATCCATTCTTCAGTTGAGGGACATCTCAACTGGGTTCCTTCCAGATTCTGGCTATTACAAACAAGGCTGCTATGAACCCAGTGGAGTCCTTGTAATATGGTGGGGCATCTTTTGAATAAAAGGCCAGGGGTAGTATAGCTGGATCTTCTGGAGAACTATTTCCAATTTTCTGAGGAACTGCCAGGTTGATTTCCAGAGTCTTTTATCAGTTTGCAATCGTACCAGCAATGGACGAGAGTTCTCCTTTCTCTACAACATCAGCAGCTTGTGCTGTTGCTTAAGATTTTGATCTTAGCCATTCTGAGTGGTATAAGGTGGAATCTCAGGGTCATCTTGTAATTCCCTGATGAATAAGGATGTTGAACATCTCTTTAAGTGCTTCTCACCAGGGGGGTTGGGATTTAGCTCAGTGGCAGAGCGCTTGTTTAGGAAGCGCAAGGCCCTAGGTTCGATCCCCCAGCTCCAAAAAAAAAAAAAAAAAAAAAAAGAACCAAAAAAAAAAAAAAAAAGTGCTTCTCACCAGCTGACATTCCTCTATTGGGAATGCTATGTCCCCCTCTTTTTAATTTTGGTTATTTGGATTTTGGAGTATAACTTCTATAGTTCTTTATGTATTTTGGTTATTAGCCCTCTGTGGGATGTAGTGTTAGTGAAATTTTTTTTTGCCTAATCTTTAGGTTGCCATTTTGTCCTATTGACAGTGTCCTTTGCCTCATAGAAGATTTTCAGTTTCAATAGGTCCCCTTTATCAATTGTTGATCTTAAAGTATAAGCCAATGATGTTATGCTCCAGAAACTCTCCCCTGTGCCAAAGCTTTTGATGCTACTCCCCACTTACTCTTCTACTTGATTCAGTGTATGTGGTTTGATGTTGAGGTCTTTAGTCCACCTGGAATTGAGCTTTGTACGGAGTGATAAATATGGATAGATTTGTACTTTTCTACCTGCACACCACAAGTTAGTCCAGCATCATTTGTTAAAGATGCTTGCCTTTTCACACTATATGGTTTGAGCTTCTTTGTCAAAAATCAAGTTTTCATAGATGTGTGGATTTATTTCTGGGTCTTCAATTCCATTTCATTAATAGATCTTTCTGTCTCTGTCCCAATACCATGTTGTTTTTATCACAAATTCTCTGTATTACACCTTTAGACATTTAGTGATTCCTCCAGAAATTTTTTTTCAAAATTGTTTTGGTTATCCTCATTTTTTTTTTGCTTTTCTATATGAAGTTGAGAATTCTGTTCTCATTTCTATGAAGAATTTTATTGGCAATTTGATCACAATAACATTGAATCTGTAGATTGCTTTAGGTAAGATGGCCGTTTTCACTATGTTAATTCTACTGATTCATGAGCATGGGAGATATTTCCATTTTCTGAAGTCTTCTTTGATTTCTTTCTTCTGGGACTTGAAGTTGTTGTATAGATGTTTCATTGGCTTATTTAGAGTCACAACAAGATATTTATAGTATCTGTAGCTGTTGTGAAGGGAGTTGTTTCCCTAATTTCTCTCTCAACCTACTTATCATTTGTATAAAAGAAGACTACTGATTTGCTTGAGGTAATTTTATGTCCAGCCACTTTGCTGAAGTTGTTTATAAGCTGTAGGAATTTTCCAGTAGAATTGTGGGGTCACTTATATATATATATATATAGACAGTGGTCAGCCTTGTCCAGTCCCCAATTTTAGTGGGATTGCTATAATTTTCTCTCCATTTAGTTTAATGTTGCCTACTGGATTACTGTATATTCTTTTATGATGTTTAGGTATTAGCCTTAAATCCCTGATCTGTCCAAGAGTTCGAACATGAAGAGGTTTTGGATTTTGTCAAAGGTTTTTTTGGTCTCAAAGAAAATGATCATTTGATTTTTTTCTCTAATGTTTTAAAAAAATATCTTTAATCTTTTTTTTCCCAATCTACTTATTGTCTCCCTCTTGGTGTGCCCTCTGACAGTTCCTCATCCCATTCCTAATCCCCTGTTTCCATGAGGATGTCCCCACACCCCACCCCACCCCACCTCACCCCTTCCACCTAGAGGGTCCTCCCCACTCCCTGGGATGTCAAGTCTCTTGAGGTTTAGGTGTGTTTTCTTTTATTGAAGCAAGACCAGGCTGTCTCTGCTGTATGTGCTAGGGATCTTGTAGAAGCTAATGTATGCTGCTTGGTTGGTGGCTCCCTGTCTGGGAGATCTCATGGGTCCAGGTTAGTTGAGACTGCTGATCTTCCTATGAGGATGCCCTCCTCCAAAACTGCGTCCAATCTTTCCCCAATTCAACCACAACGCTCTCTGAATTACAGTGATGCTTTTTCATATATTAATCCATATCTTGTTTCCAGCAATGAAGATTACTTGATAGTGGTGAATGGTGTTTTTGATGCGTTCTTGAATTCGGTTGGCAAGAATTTTATTGAGTATTTTTATGTCATTGTTCATAATCAAAATTGATGAAATTCTCTTTCCTTTGTGGATCTTAGTGTGGTTTAGGTGTCAGAGTAAGTGTGGCCTCATAGAATTAAGTAGATAATGTTATTTCTGTTTCTATTTTGTGGAATAGTTTGAGATGTATTGATCTTAGTTCTTTTATGAAAATCTGGTAGAGATCTGCACTAAAACCATCTAGCCCTGGAGTTTTGTTGTTGGCAGGCTTTTAATGACTATTTCTATATCTTCAGGGATTATGGGACTGTTTAGATAATTTACCTGATCTTGATTTAACTTTGGTACATGGGATCTGTGTAGAAAATCATCCATTTCTTTAAGATTTTCTAGTTTTGTCAATGATAGACTTTTGTAGTTAGATCTGATAATTTTTTTTGAATTTCCTCAGATTCTGTTGTTATATCTCCCTTTTCATTTCTGATTTAGTTAGTTTGGATACTTTCTTTGTGCCTTTTAGTTAGTTTTTCTAAGGATTTATTTAACCTGTTGATTTTCTCAAAGAACCAGATCTTGGTTTTGTTTCTAATTTGTTGATTTCTATCCTAATTTTGACTATTTCCTGATGTCTTAGATTTTTTATTCATTTTGTTCTACAGTGGTCAGGAGTGCTATGAAGTTGTTAGTGTAGGATCTCTACAATTTCTTTATGAATGAGATTTCCTCTTGGTGAATTTTTCTTTTCGTGAATATGGAGTGTCCTTCCCCATCTCTTATGATTGCTTTTGTTTGAAAATCTATTTTGTAATATATTAGAATGGCTACCCTGGCCTGTTTCTTGAGTCTATTTGCTTGGAAAACTTTTTTTTAGCCTTTTACTCTGAAGTAGTGTCTGTTTTTGTTGCTGTAGTTTGTTTCTTATATGCAGCACAAGATGGACCTTGTTTATATATTCAGTCTGTTACCCTGTGTTTGTTTCCCTTAGGAAATTGAGTTCAATGATGTTGGTAGATATTAATGACTAATGATTGTTAGTTTCTGTTGTCTTGTTATTAGAGGTGGTACTATATGTGTGTGATTCTTTTGGGTTTGTTGTGAGATCATCAACTTCTTGAGTTTTTTTAGGTGTAGTTGCCAACCTGGTGTTGGAGTTTCCTTCCAGTATCCTCTGTGTGGCTGAATTAGTAGGAATATATTGTTTATAATTGGTTTTGTCATGGAATATCTTGTTTTTTCCAAGTATGGTCATTGAGACTTTTGCTAGGTATAGTAATCTGGGCAGGCATCTGTGGTCTCTTAGGGTCTACAAGATATTTATCCAGGATCTTCTGACTTTTAGAATCTCTGTTGAGAAATCAAATGTGATTCTGATAGGTCTATTTTTAGATGATCTTTGCCTATCCATTTTATTTTGTGTTCTATATGTTTTTTGTCCATTTATAGTCATCTATCTCTTTAGGTTAGGAATGTTTTCTTCTATGATTTTGTTGAAGATATTTTGTGTTCTTTTGAACTGGGAATTTTCACCCTTTCTTTTCCTTTTATTCTTAGGTTTGGTCTTTTCATTGTGTCCCAAACTTCCTAGATGTTTTGAGTTAGGAACTTTTTACAGTAGATCTTTTTTTTTCTTTGACTGATGCATCAATATTTTCTGTGGTAGCTTCTATGCATGAGATTCTTTCTGTGATGTCTTGTATTCTGTTGTTGATGGTTCCATCTGAAGTTCCTATTTCTTTTCCTAGGTTTTCCATCTCCAGGTTGCCTCTGTTTATGATTTCTTTATTGTTTCTCTTTCTTTTTTTAAGTCTTGGACAATTTTCATAAATTCCTGCACCTGTTTGATTCTAATTTCCTGTGGTTTTTAAAGAGATTTATGTTTCCTCTTTAAGGGTTTCTACCTGTTTGCCTGTCTTTTTCTGTGTTTCCTTAAGGGAATTACTTATATATCCTCTTTAAAGCCATCTATCATCTATATGAGATGAGATGTAAGGTCAAATCTTTCTGTTCAGGTTTGTTAGGGTATATAGGGTTGCTGTGGTAGGAGAGCTAGATTCTGATAGTGCTAAATTACTTTAACTTCTATTGATTATGTTCTTGTGCTTGCCTTTCACCAACTAGTAGTCTTGGTGTCAACTGGTATGGGTCTCTTGCTTTGGAGAAGTCTCCTTGTAGGCAGGTGGAAATATGTGTCCCAGGTTAGACCAGGCCTCCTGGGAGTCAGGCTGTGCTTTCTCTGCTTAGAGCAGGCCTCTGGGTGTCCCTGATTAGAGCAGTCTTTCTGGAAGGCAGACAGGTCCGTGGGGTCAGGGAGCAGCATGCTGATTTGTTACTAGAGCCACTGGAGGTGCATCTTGGAAGAGTGATGGGGCTCCAGCAGGGGAGGACAGATTCCATGTCTGCTGGGCTCTCTGCAGGGTCCCAGCTAGTGTGATTATTGGGGTAGTTGTCTTTCCATTTTTTTTTTTCTGGAGCTGGGGACCTAACCCAGGGCCTTGTGCTTCCTAGGCAAGCGCTCTACCACTGAGCTAAATCCCCAACCCCGGGGTAGTTGTCTTACCTGTTAATTGTTAATTGTCTCACAGGGTTGCGCCCCTGGTTAGAGCAGACCTCCTGGGAGACAGGCAGGCTATGTGGGGTAGCAGGCACAATGATTTACCATGAGTGCAGGTGGAGTTGTAAGGAAATTCATTTGTAAAAGTTAATTTTAAGCATTTTTTTCTGTACACTTTTTTGTTCTAGTCTATTCTGTTTTACTTGTTTTTATCATATTAATGACTACTTATTATTATTAGCACCTAATTGTACTCTATTGATAAAATAAAAGAAAGGGAATGGATTTGGATGAATGGAGAAGTGAGGATCATGGAGGAGTTGGAGTAGGGGTATCATAATCAGAATATATAATGAATGAAAAAATTATTTTCAAGAGAAAAAACTCTCAAATTAACATTTAAATAACATTCCATTATTTTTAATTTTATTGTCACAGACCCTTCCCAGGAATATTAGAGTCTGATTCTTTTATAATGCAGTCTAGAAGGCAGAACTTATGTAATTTTATTATAATTTCAAAGATAAAATATAAAATTTCAAAGATATTCAGTTGAGAAAAATATATGCAGTAATATATTGAAAGAAAAATCAGAGATGGGCAATCTTGTGTGATCAATAGTTAAGTTTGTAATGAGGCAGTAAACTTAGTAACCAATTTAAATTTTATTTGGCAAATACTGATACTTAAATTCACAGTTTTAAATATATCTTTTCAAGTCTTGAATACATATGTTAGAAAATTTTGTTAGGGTATTATCAAAACTTTGGGAGAAAATATGTCAATCATAAAGTGCTCATCCTAAAAAATTTTCATATTTCTTACTAAATCTCATTAAACATAAATTTATCTGTGAAAATAATGATCAATGATTAAATATGCTATAGGTGATCTCTGGTTGGCACTGAGTTCACAGGTTTTCCTTTTTTTTTCTAATGCTCATAGTATTCCATGGTTTATGAGTGTAGCTTCATGGTCCCCATGTAGATCCAAAAGCCAAAAGCAAAAAAAAAAAAAAAAGAATATTTTGAGTTGACGTTAATTCCCGAGACTACTTTATATTTTATAATAAGGAATTAATTTTCAGTAACAACTAAAAGTAGTTTCAGTTCCTAACAGGAAAGCAGGGTGATATTGAGTAATTAAGAGACATAGTTTAAAACTAATTCCAAAAACAACAACAAATAAACAAAACAGAAACAGAACAAAAACAACAACAAAACAACAGTAAATGTTCCAGCATGAGCAGGAAATAGAAGCTAAAAAGACTATTGGTCAGCTCCATTGTAATGTTCAAGGATCAACAAGGCTGTTGAATTCCTATGGTTTTTGTTCCTGATTCTTCCCTTCTGTTCCAAAAGAGTAGAAAAGGTACTGAATTTTATGCTCCTCCATGGGAAAAGGCTTCTTTCCCTACATTAGGTTTCGTTTTGGCCGTAGTGCTAAGAGAAAAGTTAGAAATTGAGCCAAGTTTTCCCTTCATTTTAGTTTCTCTCCCTGCATCAGGAACCAATGGCATCCATCTCTATGACAACTCATTCGTCCTTATGAGTTGTAGAGTTCCGTCTCATTTTGCTTTACTGTTTTAGGAAAACAATCATTTGCAAGTCAGAGGTGCTTTATAGTATGAGAGGCTTTGGCTTTTAGGATCAACATGTTGCTCTCCTGGGGGAAGATTGTGTCCCTAATTCCATTTGTATGGCTTTGAGAAGGAAATGAGTGTTTGATTAAACTGCCTAAGAAGTGAGGAATAACGATTGGAAAGAGAATAGGAACTCTCTTTTATTCACAAACAAAGGTCTCAGAAAGACTTCCAGTCACTTGGTAAATGTTACTCTCTTGGTGATAACTAAGGTTTATAAAATGCCTACTCTACTTCAAGGATAGCTGCTTTTTATTTTTTACTTTTAATCGTATTTTATTTATTTTTTAAAAATTATTTATTTATGTTTTATTTTATTTTTCTTGGGTATTTTATATATTTACATTTCAAGTGAGTGGGAGTCTACACAGAGACTGTAGGTCCCCTGCTGTGAAAAGTACAGGCTACTCTTAGCCACAGAGAGCTACAAAATGGAAGCTGCCTGCTTCCTTAGATGTTGATTAGAGTATGGTTTATTTAAAAGGCTGATTTGTTTGCTTTTAATATACTTATATAAAGAGTTTGCCCAAATCAAGCAGGGAATTTTACCCACAATTCAAAACTAGGTAGAAATAAATAAAAGTATGTAACACCAGGCAGAGTAAATATAAGTAACAGACTTATATTAAAGAAGTTACTAATATGACACTCAAGGTAGACAGCTTAACAGATAGATGGTAATATTTTGCTCTACAGGATACCTTACATTCTCTCTAATATGTGCTCCACAGGAATTTTCGGTTAAAATCCTGGTTTGACAAATTGCCTGCTTCTTAATAACAACTATTAATGGAAATGTGATTAAATTTGTTTTTAAAGTTAGGAAAGAATAAAGATTTTATACAAATCACACAGGGATTTTTCACCTGCAGTTCAGAACTTGGATAGGGAAAATTAGTCACTGACTCCAAGTAGAGAATGGTGATATATGTCAGTTGTAAAGTTATTATAAAATAGAAGTCTGTAACCAGGCAGAGTGAATACAGAAATATATTATAGAAGTATTTAATAAATAAAAGTCTGATGCTCCAAGTATAGAGCTTAATAGATAGATTTTGGGGTACAATCATAGTTTGAAAAGTTGCTTATTTTGTATTAGTATTGGATTAATAAAAAAGGTGAGTAAATTGTTTTATAAATTCACATGGAAATGTCTTGAAGATGGCGGCTAGCAAGGATTTGTGATTGATTTTGATATGTACCACAGAAGGAGGCTCATATTTTCTTAATGTGGAACCCATGGGAATTTTGGGTTAATTTTCTGACATGGCTGATTAGAAAACCCTAAAAAGTTTCATACTATATTGATTAGCTTACTTCTTTTTTAAAATATTGATTTAATTTTCATAACAGGTGTGATTTTTGAGTCTTGTTATATTATTTCTCTGAGACACTACAAGATTTTCTGGTTATATACTAAAGAACATAGTATTTTGGGAGAAAGGTTTTGTCTTTGTGTTTTTAAAAGGGGTATTAGGCTTAGGACACCCTCTAGAGTTATACTGATTAGTATTTCAGGAGACCTACATTTATCAAATCTAATCTGATTTCTACAGTGGTTGTACCAGTTTGCAATCCCACCAATAATGGAGGAGTGTTACTCTTTCTCCACATACTAATGTCTACTGTGACCTGAGTTTTTGATCTTAGCCATTCTGAGTGGTGTTAGGAGGACTCTCAGGGTTATTTTGATCTGCATTCCCTTGATGACTAAGGATGTTGAATATTTCTTTATGTGCTTCTCAGTCATTTGGTATTCATCAGTTAAGAAGTCATTTTTTAGCTCTGTACCACACTTTTTAATAGGATTACTTGAATCTCTGTAACTTTTTGGGTTCTTGGTATATATTAGATATTAGCCCTCTATTGGATGTAGGATTGATAAACACCTTATCCCAATCTGTGGGTGATTGTTTTGTCCTATTGACAGTGTCCTTTTCCTTACATAAGTTTGCAATATTATGAGGTACCATTTGTTGATTCAATATCTTAGAGCATAAGGCATTGGTGTATTATTCAGGAAAATTTTCTCTATGCCTATATGTTTGAGGCTCTTTGCCACTTTCTCTTCTATTAGATTCAGTTTATCTAGTTTTATGTGGAGTTCTTTGATCCAATTTGACTTGAGAATTGTACAAGGACATAAAACTAGAACAATTTTCACTCTTAAACATGTTAACCACCAGTTGAATGAGCACCATTGCTGAAAAGAGTATCCTTTTTCCATTGGATAATTTGAGCTCCTTAGTCAGAGATTAATTGACCATAGGTGTGTGGGTTCATTTCTGGGTCTTCAATTCTATCCCATCGATCTACTAGTCTGTCTCTGAATCAATACCATGCAGTTTTTATCACGATTGATCTGTAATACAGGTTGAGGTCAGGGATGGTGATTTCTCCAGAAGTACTTTTATTGTTGAGAATAGTTTTCACTATCCTTTTGTCATTTCAAAATAAATTTCCAAATTACTCTATACTCTATGAAGAAATGAGTTGGAATTTTGATGGGATTGCATTGTTTGTGGGAAGATGGCCATATTTACAATGTTAATCTTGCCAGTCTATGAGCCTGGGGGATATTTCTGTCTTCTGAGATCTTCAAATTCTTTCTTCAGAGACTTGAAGTTCTTTTAATACAGATCTTTCACTTGCTTGGTTAAAGTCACACCAAGATATGTTATATTATTTAGGACTATTGTGAAGGGTCTCATTTCCCTAATTTCTTTCTTATTCCATTTATTCTTTGACGAAGTAGAAGAAGGCTACTGATTTGTTTGATTTAATTTTATACCCAGCCACTTTGCTGAAGTTGTTTATCAGGCTTAGAAGTTTTCTGGTGGAAATTTTTTGGTCATTTAAGAATACTATCATATCATCTGCAAATAGTGATATTTTGGCTTCTTCCTTCCAAATTTGTTTCCCTTTGACCTCCTTTTGTTGTCTGATTGCTCTGGTGAGGATTTTTAGTACTATATTGAACAAGTAGGAAGAGAGTGGGCAGCTTTGTTTAGTCCCTGATTTTAGTGGGATTGCTTCACATTTCTCTCCATTTAGTTTGATACTGGTTTGCTGTATATTGCTTTTACTATGTTTAGATAGGAGTCGTGAGTTTCTGATCTTTTCTGGACTTTTATCATGAAGGGGTGTTGAATTTTGACAAATGTTTTCTCAGCATCTAATGAAATGATCATTTTTTTCCTTGAATTTGTTTATATACTGGATTATGTTGATGGATTTTCATATATTGAAACATCCTTGCATCCCTGGGATGGAGCCTACTTCATCATGGTGAATGATCTCTTTGATGTTTCCTTGGATTTTATTTGCAAGAATTTGAGTATATTTACAATGATGTTCATAAGAGAAATTGTTCTGAAGTTCCCTTCCTTTGTAGGTTCTTTTGTGGTTTAGATATAAGTATAATTGTGTATTCAAAGAATGAGTTGTGTAGTGTTCCTTCTTTTTCTATTTTTTGGAATAGTTTTAAGAGTTTTGGTATTAGGTCTTCTTTGATGGAATGATGGAATTCTGCACTAAATCCATCTGGTCCTGGACCTTTTTTTAGTTTGAAGACTTTTAATGACTGCTTCTATTTCTTCAGGGGTTATGGGACTGTTTAGATAGTTTATCTGATTCTGATTTAACTGTGGTACCTGGTATCTGTCTAGAAAATTGCCCATTTCATTGAGATTTCCCAGTCTTATTGAATATAGGCTTTTGAGTAGGATCTGATAGTTTTTTGAATTTCCTCAATTTCTTTTGTTATGTCTCCCATTTCATTTCTGATTTCATTAATTTGGATACACTTTCTGTGCCCTCTGGTTATTTTGGCTAAGGGTTTATCTATCTTGATGATTCACTCTAAAGACATAGCTCCTGGTTTTCTTGGTTCTTTGTACAGTTCTTTTTCTATTTGGTTGATTTCAGCTCTGAGTTTGATTATTTCCTGCCCTTTACTCCTCTTAGATAAATTTGCTTCTTTGTGTTCTAGAGCTTTCAGGTGTATGAAGTTTCCAGTTCCTTTATAGAGGCACTCAGAGCTGAGTTTATCTCTTAGCACTGCTTTCATTGTATCCCATAAGGTTGGGAATGTTGTGCCTTCATTTTCATTAAATTCTAAAAAGTCTTTAATTTCTTTCTTTATTTTTTCTTTGACCAAGTTATCATTGATCAGAGCGTTGTTTAGCTTCCATGTGTATGTGAGTTTTCTGTAGTTTTTGTTGTTGTTGAAGTCAAGCCTTAGTCCACAATGCATGGGATTATTTCAATCTTCTTCTATCTATTAAAGCTTTTTTTGTGACTGATTATATGGTCAATTTTGAAGAAGGTACCGTGATGTGGTAAGAAGAAAGTATATTCCCTTGATTTAGGATGAAATGTTCTATAGTTACCTGTTAACTATAACTTTGTTAGTTTGTTTCATAACTTCTGTTAGTTTCACTATGTCTCTGTTTAATTTCTGTTTCCATGTTCTGTCCCTTTTCAAGAGCGGGGTGTTGACCTCTCCAACTATTATTCGGTGAGGTGTAATGTATGCTTTGAGCTGTAGTAAAGTTTCTTTAATGAATGTGGGTGCCCTGGAATTTAGAGCCTATTTAGAGCATAGGTATTTAGCATTGAGAGTTCATCTTGGTATGTTTTTCCTTTGATGATTATGAAGTGTCTTTCCTTATATTTTTTTTTGATAACTTTTGGTTGAAAGTCAATGTTATTAGCTATTAGAATGGTCACTCCAGATTTTTTCTTGGGACCATTTGCTTGGAAAAATTTACCCAGCCTTTTACTCTCAAGTAGTATCTGTCTTTGTCATTGAGGCATGTTCCCTGAATGCAGCAAAATGCTTGATCCTGTTTTAGTATTCAGTCTATTAGTCTATGTCTTTTTATTGGGGCATTTAGTCAATTGATGTTAAGATATATTAAGGACTAGTGATTGTTGTTTCCTGTTATTTTTGTTGTTAGAGGTAGAATGCAGGGCTTGATTTGTGTAAAGATTTTGTGTAAATTTGGTTTTGTCATGGAATATCTTGGTATCTCCATCTATGGTAATTGAGAGTTTTTCTGGCTATAGTAGCCTGGGCTGGCATTTGTGTTCTTTTAGGGTCTGTATGACATCTCTCCAGGATCTTCTAGTTTTCATAGTCTCTGTTGAAAAGTCTTGTGTAATTCTTATAGGTCTGACTTTATATATTACTTGACCATTTTCCCTTACTGCTTTTAATATTATTTCTTTGTTTTGTGTATATTGTGTTTTGGCTAATACTTGACAGAATGAATTTCTTTTCTGGTTCAATCTGTTTGGAGTTCTATATGCTTCTTGTATGTTCATGGGCATCTCTTTCTTTAGGTTAGGGAAGATTTCTTCTGTTATTTTGTTGAAGATATTTACTGGCCTATTAGTTGGGAATCTTCACTCTCTTCTATATTGTTATCCTTATGTTTGATCTTCTCATTATGTCCTGGATTTCCTGGATGTTTTTGGTTATAAGCTTTTTGTGGTTTGCATTTTCTTTGATGATCCTGTCAATGTTTTCTATGGTATCTTCTGCCCCTGAGATTCTCTCTTCAATATTTAGTCCTCTATCATCATCATGAGATGTGATTTTAAATTCAAATCTTGCTTCTCTGGTGTGATGAGATAGCCAGTATCTGCTATAGTGGGAGGACTGGGTTCTAATGATGCCAAGTAGTCTCAGTACCTTTTATGTAAGTTCTTGAGCTTGCCTCTGGCCATCTGGCTCTCTCTGGTGTTAATTAGACTTGCTGTCTCTACCTGTAGTTTGTCCCTCCCATGGTTCTGTGAGCCTATGAGCCTGTGTTCTTAAGAGTGAGTGTGTTCCTACGAGACCAGCTCTCTCTGGGCAGGTTTTGGGTCTGGAGGACTGTAGGACAGCCTTAGCTCTGGGCTCTTATGGAGATCAGTATGTTCCTCTCTTTCTCTGCCCTGAGGCTCCCACTCCCCATGATTTCCTGAAGGGTCTCTCCTTGGACAGTTAGTAGAGAGAAAGTGGGGTCCCACCTGTGGGCTGTGGATTTAGGAAGGAGAGCACTGCTGGCAGACCAGTTCTCTGCAGGCAGGGTTTTAGTCCCAGTGCTGTGGGACAGCCAAAGCTCTGGTGCAGATGGAGACCATGGCTGTTTAGTTTAATAGCACAAGGAATTTCTGTCTCTTAAAACAGTCCTTTATTCATAGAAAGATATTCATGGAACCAAGGCTGAAAAGCTATGTAACACACCAAACTATTAACAAATAAGAATCCATCCTTGAGGTGGCAAACAGATCCAAAATCCTGGTTCTGTTAGTCTAACCCCAGTGTTAACTGTTTATAGCCAGAGTTGGATGCGACCCTGCAAGAAGAGCCTGTGTTGTGTTCTGGAGCCTGGGCTCTGAAGCCCTTCAATCCAGGGCTTAAATCTCACCACTGCTGGGGCTGTCTTGCCCTTTCATTCTCTCTCTCTCTCTCTCTCTCTCTCTCTCTCTCTCTCTCTCTCTCTCTCTCTCTCTTCTGTCTCTGTCTGTCTCCATCTGTCTCTCTGTCTGTCTCTGTGTCTCTGTCTCTGTGACTCTATCTCCGTGTCTCTGTCTCTCTCTGTCTCTGTCTCTCTGTCTCTGTCTGTCTGTCTGTCTCTCTCTCTCTCTTTCTCTCTCTCTCTCTGTGTGTTAGTAAAATAATATATGAAAAACAAATTTGTCATCTATGTATCTCCTCTGACTAATTAAACTGGCACACTATAGCCCAGTGGTTACACACTTGAAGAAGATAGTGGTAACTTAGTTCCTGGAAAGTAAGGCCGTTGTAGATGGTCCTTAGTAAATAATAAAAGAATATGGCTGAACAAGATTTGGAGGTAGCTGGTTATGGAACAAAAACTTGGTAAAAAAGAGATTGTTTTAGAAACAGTAGAAACATTTTTAATAGCATTAGCTTTATTCTCTTGGTAATATTATAATCAAATGTCATTTTGAGAGTTGGTTTTCCTCTTCAACCTCTCATCATGTTCTGCACCCCTTTGAAAGGGAAAGCCCACCATGTTTTATGTACCATGCAAGTCTTCCCTAAGTAGGCCATGCCTTTTGTCTTTATGTACTGTCACTGCTTCCACATACTTCATATTCTTCAAAAGAGGACATTCGAGTACTTTCCTCATGTTTATCCTATAACCCTATACCAATCTCTCCACATTTCTGCCTTTCTCCAGACCCTTTCCCACTTCATACTTCCATTCATACCCACTCACACTGTCCCTTTCAGGGTATCTTTGGTACAATCTTGCCCTAGATTGAGTCAGTGAATCTCCTCTTGTGTTCCACATTATTTCATCTTTTTGTTTTTTTCTCATGGGAAGCCCTCAATGGACTCCCTCTTGGAGAGCTGGAAATAACTTTTATTTCCTCCTCTCAATTAGATAGTTCTCTGGGATATCTCAAATGATGCCATGTGCATTTTTTTCCCACAGGAACAGATTTATCCAAAACAGCCTGGAGGGCTTGCATGAGGTTTCCCAAAACATTACTGTAAGATCATGACAAAGGCTAGAGTTCCAGAAGACAGCCCATGCTTTGAGGATTTATTTTTTAATTTTAGTTAAGAAAAAAGCTGCTAGTTTACAGAGTGGAGTTGCTCAGGCTTAAGTCTTAGAAAACTGTAAGAAGAAGACAATGTACAGTACAAGGTATCTATAAATGGAGGAGGTAGAATTGTTTACTATAAATGATAGCATTTTTACTGTCAATTATGTGTTTAATTGCAATCATTTCACCGAATCTCATGATCTTGACATGGGTTAGTCCTTCAGTATCTTGGTTCATTATACTGAAAATGAAGGTATACAGTTTGAGTGTTGTAGAAATATGAGAGATTGAAATAATTGACGTTGAAAAATGGTTCGGCCACATGGTTTAGATGCTCACGGCACTTGTGATGAAGTCTAATAAACTTTGCTTGATCCTCAGAGCCCACACACACGATAAAGGAGAGGAACGAGGTCTGCAGTCTACCTTCTTACCTTCACATGCCCAATGAGCATGCACATAAGTAAATGTGCAATACTAAATAAATGTAAAATATTTAAAGAATGAATAAAGAACACAATTTATATTTAATATCCATGTTTTCTTGTTATCACTGATAGCTGACTTAAAAACATATGCATTGGGAAATCTATGCCCCTTCCTTTTTTGAGCCATGCACTAGAGCTAACATGAAACCCTACTTTAAGTTTTATTGAAAAATAAAAAATAAGTTGTTTTAAAATATGTGCAAACTCAGTTTTTTATCACTATCATTTCAGATCTAATTTTGAAAAATTAAATCAGCATGTATTCAATATAAATGTGCTTGCAAGTGTTTGTATTAATTCATTTGTCACAATGATAAATTTTGTACCTGCATTTTTATTATGTTTTATACAACAGTGAAACCAGAATTTGAAAATGTCCAGATGTTTTCCCTTTTACTGAAACCTGAATTTGAAGCAGCCCAGAGGCTTAAGTTAAAATTTTAGTTTAACAGTGAAACTGCTTCAGAAAGTGTTAGTATGCTATCCACAGAGACCCTGCCCTGAAACTCTATAATTCCTCATCACGTTTGTCCTTACCTGAGCCTTGGGCTCATCTTCTCTGACAGTGGAGTGAACAGAGAAGTCAGCCTTGTAACATGCAATCTGTCCACAGAAATTACTGTGTCTGGCCTCTCAAGTACTAATGACTCACTTACTCTTTGCCAAAGTGTGTTAGCATCTGTGTATCACATCACTTCTCAATACAAAGCACTAGGCTAAAGCACCAAAGCCCCCAGTCTTCTCTCCTTGCTCCTTTATAGTCTACACAGTGGCTTACTACACAGAGTTTCAACTTCCAGCCTTGTTATACCTACCAGCAGTATCAACCATTGTGGCTTTTCTTTGAGCACACTGCTAAATTTTTTCACTACCTCTTTGCAAGCACCCATCCAATGCATTTGTTTGCTTGATCTCTCTAATATACATTTTCCTTATCTGAAAGTTGGACCTAATAATATCATCTAGCTCACAGACTTCCTTTGAGTGTCAAATGCAATAACAGAAGTCAAATTCTTAGCAGGCCTGGCACATACAACACAATGATGAATAAAGCATATACATTATTTTTAAAATGGACAAACCTAGGCTCAAAGAGATGAAATAATTTTCTCAGTATGGCCTACAAAGGAGAAAAGAGGAACACTGAAGTCTATGTTGTCTTATGTACAAACAAGCTTTCTCTTTAGACTCTTTTCATTCAGTTTCAATACTAGGAAGTCACTGAATACCATATAGATCCATGGTCTGTCCATCCTCAAAAGGGACTCAAACACAAATGTGAATCTTGTTGTCTTTTTTAATATCTCACAGTGGTATATTAGTCACAGTCTAAATACCTCTCTTTAGAATCAAATGTCCTGGATATTCAAACAGTACTTAGAGGAGAAAACCCACATTTTAAAAGAAACATAGTTAATCAGCACAGTAAGTCAAGAATTTATATATTTATGATATAGCATACCATAACTTGATATAAATACATTGTAGTAGTTGCATCATCTTACACATAGCTCTCTCCTCAAACATATATTTCTTTATAGTGAAAACATTCAATTCATTTCTTGTAGCTCTTTGAAACATATGAAACAGCATCTATACCGGTCAAACCCTAACTCTGCAATGGAGCATCAGTAAGTCCACTCTATACATTGATTAATACACTCTTGACTTTGATCCTTCTTTTTCTCTGTTTTTCTTCACACAATCCCAGTTCACCATTCATCCAGTTTACCTCCTGTGACTTGTGACCTCATTACTTAAGAATTCATTTACCCAGGTTCTACAAGCCATAAGAATTTCCTTCAGGACACCAGAAAGTTTCCTCCTCAAACTGAGAATTTGATTCTAGCATCCTCAGGTTCCCTGTCATTTCTAAATAAATAAATAAATAGGTAATAAACAAGAATGGAAATAATCGACCCTGCAAGCCAAAAGCACTGCCTACTGTTTCAGCCAATTGCATGGATTTACTTAGGCAAAGTCTCAGCCTGACTAGCCATGGAGCTAGAAAACAGTACAAAAATTATTCTAGCATTGTAGCAGAATCCTTTTCTTTTTATATACTTTAGGAAAGAATAACAAACTATGAACATAACCATGAGATGCAAAAAGAGGGGAACCTGTTTCCAAAATCAAAACTTGTTTCCTTCAGCCAACAGAAAACTCAGTCAACTCTCAAAAGAAGATAATGTGTCCTCAAATATGGAAACTGCCTCCTAAACCCACTTTAGTTAGAACAGGACAGAAAGGAAGATGAGTATTTAAGGAAAAAGTTGCCCCTGCAGAGGACTAGTGGCTTTGTAGAAAACTCTCCCAGGCCACTTCTCTCTCCCTGGTGTGAGAATAAACCTAAAAATAGGAGCTCAAACGTCTATTATAGAGACAGATATCATATATCCTGCTGAGGTAAGATTCTTTTTGATTATTTATTCCAAGGACAGTCTAGGTGCCTGTCCAGCCCTAGGAGGTAAAATATCTCAGGGTCTGAATTTCCTACCTAATCTCAGAAGTAGATTGTTACTTTCCCTCTTCTCACAGCATCAAGGCTGTTATCTAAAATGTCATGAACAAAAACACAGGCATGGATCATTCTGCAAACTGAATGGCAATTCACTGTATTTTAAGAAAAGCTTGCCTTGTTTCCCTTGGTGAACCAGAGAGTCAGTAGAGTGGGAAGATTAATAGCTTAAGGTGATATGTCTGATGTTCAAAGCAGACTAGGGGAATGCTGTCCATTCTGATGGACACTTTTTTATGTGTCATTATCCATGTGGCAGCCTGTGAATGGGAGTGAGGGTTTGTAGACTAGAAGACTTAAATATTTGTCTGTAGATCCCAAAAAATGTGAAGGGCACATAAGCAAGTACAAATTGACAAGTCACTTCCTTACTTTTTAGTATACAGACTATGAGGACAGAGTCAAATATCTCCCCTGCCTTTACCAAGTATGCTAAATATCCAATTAATGATTTTTGGTTTACACTGTTTCTTATGAGAGTAATTAAGCTGGCTCTGGGGGAAAACCAACTCTACTGTGATTTGTTTCAGGCAATTACACGGACTTACTTAGGCAAGGTCTCAGCCTGACTAACCATGGTTCTAGAGAGCAGTACAGAAATTGTTCCAGTATTGCAACAGAATTCTTTTCTTATTGTACCATTTAGGAAAGAATAACAGTAAGAGAATTTCAAACAATTAACATGACTGTGGGATGCAAAGAGAAGGGCATCTGTCAAGGAAGAAATGCAAGGAAAGTTGAGGCCATGAGGGGTTGAGTTTTTAATACAGGAAAGTCTATGATCTGTTATAATGGGATCCATTTGATTTGAGACAGTGGGAAGGATCAATGAAGAATAGTCTATCATTTATAAGACTAGAAGAATTAGAATCAGAAGGTGTGTCTCCTGCACAGCCTGAGTCTTTCAGGTCATCACCTCTGACATTCTCTCTGTGACATGGAATCCTAGTTAATGAACGTTCTGTGTTGTCAGCTCCAATCGTTGTACAAAGCCAGATTTCATTAATTCAGGTTTTAAATGATGGAAGGAAATTTAGAAATTATCTCTCTACATAGGCTTCCCGGGGATAGGTTTTGTCATGCAGTGTTCCCTGTTCACCTGTCTATCACGGTGACATCTCCTTTATCTCTGAGAAAATGTGCAGCACTAGCTTCTCTGCAGAATTCAGTCATTACTCACAAATTGTGTTTGAAAGAAAAAAGGACAGGATTTGTGGTGTGTCTAGCTTTGAGATATCTAATACCTGCTCACTAAAAACCTGCATTCTTTTCTACAACTTTCTTTTGGGATAAGGATAGGAAGTTTCTTTCACTGCCAGAATATGCCTGATTTATTTGCAATTTCATACTCATGCCTAAGCTTCTATTTAGTTGTTATCTATGTAGGCTATATATATTTACCATGATGCTGTGTGTGTGTGTTTTGGAGCTAAATACATTTTCTTCTTTAGTTGGATAATTGAATTATACTCAAGTTTCAATGTAGCCAATTACTTACAAGTGAGGTGGCTCTGATTTTCTTCTCTCAGGGACTCTCTAGGTTCTAGGCTTTTCTTTGTCTCCTGCCATCTCCTTTCCACACTTTATTGTTTCCAGTGCTCAGAGTATGAGTCTCAGAAACAAAACTATTGCAATGTATTTCCATCCGCGTTGGCTCAGAACGTGTCAAGCAATCCAGGCATGGAGAGTTAATTTGGAAATCCTTTGCTCCTTGAGTGCATAGTGGTTTACTTGGCCCAGACAGATGGGAAATTAGGCTTTTCTCTTAATATCAAATCCTCCTAAAATAAATTGTGGCTGATTCCTGACAAGCTGCAAATAGCAACCTTGAGATGTTATGTTTTCTGTGATATTTCTCAGCAAAGCACATAAAGTGCACTTCACAGAGTCCTCCCTAAGCAATTAGCACCATTAATGCCTTCAGCGAGCATATGGTCACAGTGGAGAGGAAATTAGCCCCATGGCACATTTCCACTACTGTTTGTATACTGTTGGACACAGTTCATTAGAGTGCCTTTCCTTCAAATCTATCTCCCTTAAAGAGGCTGTGCTACGTGTTATCTTAATAGTCCATTATTTAGCTTCCCCTAGTGACTACCTTTCCAAGGAACATTGCCCTTCTGTTTATTTCTCCTCCAATACTTTCAATTTACAATGATCTTGGTCTGCATATTTCTCCCCATCCAATAAACTTCTCATCCTCAGCTAATGCAAATATAGAAACTATTCTTAAAACAACTATCCTAAACATCTATTTATTGCATTACTCAAAAGTATCATAACCAGAAAGATAACAAAAATCATGTTGTTTTGTTTATTTTGTTGTTTTTTGTTTGTTTTATAAAAGTCAAAGAAGAGCGGAACTGAAGTCCCTTGGGTTGTAGATTCTGTTTCCACAACACATTACTTCCTATAAAACTTCTCTTGGCAGATGGTGTTGGACACATTGGGGACAATTGTGGGATTTGTGTAAGGGAGTTTTAAAGGTCCATTCAGTTTATGTACATTTGTTTAGTCAGTCATTAGGAATGGAGTTGGGATCTTATCCAGTGTCACTAAACCTACTCTAAATACTTCTGCTGTTCACTGTCATGACCCAAAAGCAAAGAAATCAAAGCATATGTTCCATGGAGGATGTGTGACTGAGAGCAGAAAGACAAGATAGTGGAAGAAAATGGAGGCTACAAATGACAGAAATCTGTAATTTGAAAAAACATTAAGATCTGAAGAAACACTGAAAGAACATTTGTGGATTTGACTGAGTAAAGAAGTAGAGAGGATGTGGGATGAATTGGCTGAGGGAAAACCCTAATCATAATATATTGCATTAAAATCTATTTTCAATAAAATAATCACAAATGAAAACAAAAAACTATTTTCCAAACTAGTACAGGATACATGATGCTTCTACTAAGAAGATGTAAGTAAAAATAAAAATTAAAGGAAACAATAAACATTATAGTAAATCAAGATACTTTAATGATGCTGTTTTTTCATATAAAAGTATTAAATCATTGCTGCATGAAAAAGTGATTTAAAAGGAGCCAAGACTACAAGAAAACACTTAAAAGTGCCTTTGCATAACATGGTGTTGACTTCTTGTATGGAGCAATGGTTTTTCTCTCCTCACAAACACTAAAGCCTTTCCAAAACCCCATAGCTTTTTTCATAAATTTTAGTATATTTTCTTATCTGTTGTTAATGCAATTTATTAGGCTATATGTTATTTTTTCTCCTTGAGTCCTTCTAAGCATATTTATTTATTTTTTAATTTATTTTCACATTGTCTATATCGAAGATTTTTTTTTCATCTTTATTAACTTGGGTATTTCTTACTTACATTTCGATTGTTATTCCCTTTCCCGGTTTCTGGGCCAACATCCCCCTAACCCCTCCCCCTCCCCTTCTCTATGGGTGTTCCCCTCCCCATCCTCCCCCCATTACCGCCCTTCCCCCAACAATCACACGTTCACTGGGGTTCAGTCTTGGCAGGACCAAGGGCTTCCCCTTCCACTGGTGCTCTTACTAGGTTATTCATTGCTACCTATGAGGTTGTAGCCAAGAGTCAGTCCATGTATAGTCTTTGGCTAGTGGCTTAGTACCTGGAAGCTCTGGTTGGTTGGCATTCTTGTTCATATGGGGTTCAAGCCCCTTCAAGCTCTTTCAGTCCTTTCTAAGATTCCTTCAATGGGGATCCCGTTCTCAGTTCAGTGGTTTAATGATGACATTCACCTATGTTTTTTGCTGTATTCTGGCTGTGTCTCTCAGGAGAGATCTACATCCGGTTCCTGACAGCCTGCACTTCTTTGCTTCATCCATCTTATCTAGTTTGGTAGCTGTATATATATGGGCCACATGTGGGGCAGGCTCTGAATAGGTGTTCCTTCTTCCTCTGTTCTAAACTTTGCCACCCTATTCCCTTCCAAGGGTATTCTTGTTCCCCTTTTAAAGGAGTGAAGCATTCACATTTTGGTCATCATTCTTGAGTTTCATGTGTTCTGTGCATCTAGGGTACTTCAAGCATTTGAGCTAATAGCCACTTATCAATGAGTGCACACCATGTGTGTTTTTCTGTTATTGGGTTACCTCACTCAGGATGATATTTTCCAGTTCCATCCATTTGCCTATGAATTTCATAAAGTCATTGTTTTTGATAGCTGGTTGTGTAGATATACCACATTTTCTGTATCTGTTCCTCTGTTGAAGGGCATCTGGGTTCTTTCCAGCTTCTGGTTATTATAAATAAGGCTGCTATGAACATATTGGAGCACGTGTCTTTGTTACATGTTGGGCCATCTTTTGAGTATATGCCCAAGAGAGGTATAGCTGGGTCCTCATGTAGTTCAATGTCCAATTTTCTGAGGAACCTCCAGACAGATTTCCAGAATGGTTGTACCAGTCTGCAATCCCACCAACAATGGAGGAGTGTTCCTCTTTCTCTACATCCTCGCCAGCATCTGCTGTCACCTGAGTTTTTGATCTTAGCCATTCTCACTGGTGTGAGGTGAAATCTTAGTGTTGTTTTGATTTGCATTTCCCCTATGACTAAAGATGTTGAACATTTCTTTAGGTCTTTCTCAGCCATTCAGCATTCCTCAGCATATTTACAATTGATCATTTTTGATAAAGGAATTTTTTAAATCCTATTACAATCCCTATATTAAATTTTATACTCAGAAATCTGTGATTTTAGATTTTCTTTTTTGATTAGAGCACCACTGAGAATTGTTGCAATGTCTTTATAATGGGATACTGCTTCTATTTATAGACCTCCACCAAGGAGCAAAAGTATCTTAGTAATCCATTGTTTTACCAATTACGTTTAGGCTTACATCAATAGAATTGTGATGACTGCTAATTTTAAATGGATATCCATGCCACTTAATACACCCAGAAGCTTCAGCCCTAGTCACCATTTCCTCTATATAGCAGTCATATGCATATTCTAAAAGTCTCCTGAGCCATGTTGAGGATATCTCTAACAGCATATGTCTTCTCATTATGCTTTAGCTTTGGAGATACAGTCTCTAGGTTGTGGGATATAGTTGAAAATTCAGCTTAAGTCATCCAATAGCAAATAAGTGCAACTCTTCCTACATGAAGGCAAGGAAAATGAAACTGTTATAAACAGAAAAGATAATCTGGGGGGAAATGAAGGTTCACTATTACCATCATTGGAATGGTAACCCAAGGTATTCAAATATAAAAGTACCACTATACAAACCATTGTATTTCATGAGATAAAACTTATTTAAGACATTTTAAAGGGTTGTAAACTTTAAGGTCATATCTAAAAGTTTTAAGACAGCATACTACACTATCAAAAAAAGTCAAGCTGATCTCATTGAATTCTGTCAAGCAGAAAACCATAAATGGGAACTCTATGTGCTATCTTGCTGGATGCCGACTGACATTCATGCTATCTCTCAATTTCCTGTCATTAGTGTTCTCTGCAAAAATATTGTGGCCAGTGAAGAATCCTGAGCCCTTTTCAAGGCATGTGGCATCAAGCAGTGCAAGGAGGCATGTAGATCAAGGAGATACCAACTTTGTATTTTGATTTAGTCACTTTAAGTGTTAGAACTTGGGGAAATGTCTCAAAAAATTTGAAGCTCAATTTTTCACTGGTTGAATGGGAATGAAATGGAATGTTTCCTGGTTGCAGACAGATGGCTATCTCATCTTAAGCAATGCAACTCACGTTGTAACTGCCCTTTAAGATTTATTTGTGTTATTAACAGTGTGAGCAACTGCAACGAAGGATCTGATGGACAAGGAAAACAGGGCATTCAGGACAGAAAGACATCTAAAATCCCTAGGATAATGAGAAGACATCTTTATTTATTTAAGTTTTTGAACGGTCCCAGGACCTGGAGAGATAATCATTATGGGGTATTTTGTACCATATGATTTATAAATATATGGGCAAGCTATTTTGGGTGAGTTCTCCATATGATTCTTTTAGGTTGCATGTGATTTAATACAACATTTTCCCTCCCATGCTTTGTGATCTATCCGCTGACCACCCTTCAACAGTCCATGAATATTGTATAAACAAGTCATCAGATTTTAGCGAGGTCTCACAAGAGTCTTAACTTTCTAATGGAAGTACTTGGACTGTGTGGGAAAATACAGTACAGATATTTATTTAGCATTATGCCTGACTAATGAAAAGGTATCAGAAAGATGGAAACACATGTTAACACAACTCAAAAATAAAATCTCTGGAAATGCCTTGATGTGTTGTGGTGCCCAGGTACACCAGAGGCAGAGGCTGAAGTGTGACGGTTGCTCTATGTGAGCACTGAATTTCCACCTTCTCTGTGTGGACACCTGTGTGAGCCAAACTGTGGATTCAGAGTCTTCAGACCCTGTAGCACAATTATAGGATGGAAGAAGTGGAATTTCGAGTAAGACTTACCTCTAGGCTTGTTTCTGCTACAGTTAAAAAGAAACAATATGGTATGCTGCAAAGAGACTCTTTGAAGTAGAGTGGTCACATGCAGCAGTTGTTAGAAGTAATCTCAAGTTTTATGTTTCTGAGCTTTTGTCTAGAAAATATAATTTTCTTAAGAAAATGATTTGTTTAGCACTATATTATAGAATGCCTATGCCAAAATGATCATAACGAACACCCATAAGCCCTTATGTAAGAATATGTTTAGCACTGTGAATTTCAGACATGGTTGCATTAAACAACCATGAAAGCACAGAGCCAGAGCTTTTTGAATGAAGACGCAGGCTTGGTGCATAGGATCAGGAGAGTTATTATAAAGGAAATTAGAAAATAGTAAGAGGGCATTATAATTTTATTTTATTATTTTATATTCTTTAATCCCTTTTAACAGTTTAGTATTCATCCTCCTGGTGTGGTCCCCACACCCTGCAACTAATCCCCACCCCCATACCTCTTGCCCCCATCTCCAAGAATATAACCCCATTCCCCCATCCCAAACCTACCAGACCTTCCTGCTCCCTGGGGCCTCAAGTCTCTCCAAGGTTTAGGTACATCTTTTTTCACTGAGGCCAAATCATCTGTTGTATATATTTCAGGGGCCTCATATCAGCTAGTGTTGCTGCCTGGTTGGTGACTCAGTATCTGAGATATTTCCGGGGTCCAGGTTAGTTCAGACTGCTGGTCTTCCTGTGGGATTTCCTCCTCTTCAGCTTTTTCTAGAGCCTTTCCTTAACTCAACCATCGGGATCCTTGACTTCTGTCCATTGGTTGGGTGTAAGTATCTGCATCTGACTCTTTCAGCTGCTTGTTGGGCCACTCAGAGGGCACTCATGTTTTGTTTTGCTTTTATTTTTATATTATTATTATTACTATTATTATTGTTGTTGTTGTTTTGGATATACTTTTAATTACATTTCAAATGTTATCCTTTTTCCCGGTTTCCCACCCATAAACACCCCCTATCCCATCCTGCCTTCCCTCCCCATTCTTCTATAATGTTGTTCCCCCACTCAACCACCCACCCCTTCCCATCTCCCTGCCCTGACATTCCCCTACAATGGGGCAACAAGCCATGGCAGGACCAAGGTCTTCTCCTCCCATTGATGCCCAACAAGGCCATCCTCTGCTATATATGCACCTGGAGCCATGGGGCTGTCCATGTGTACTCTTTGGATGGTGGTTTAGTCCCTGGGAGCTCTGGTTTGTAGGTATTGTTTTTCTTATGGGGTTGCAAACCCCTTCAACTCCTTCAATCCTTTCTCTAACTCCTCCAATGGAGACCACGCTCAATGGTTGACTGCGAGCATTAGCCTCTGTATTTTCTTCTCAGAGCTGTATCAGGCTCCTGCCAGCATGTACTTCTTGGCATCAGCAATGTTGTCTGGGTTTGGTGGCTGTATGTGAAAGGCTCCAGTTTGTAAGCACACCGGAGCATCAGTAATAGTGTCAGGCCTTAGGCCTTCCTTATGAGCTGGATCCCACTTTGGGCTTGTCACTGGACCTCTTTCTCCCCAAGCTTTTCTTCATTTATTGTCCCTGAAATTCTTTCAGACTGGAACAACTCTGGGTCAGAGTTTTTACAGTGAGTTGGCAACCCCATCTCTCAACTTGATGTCCTTTCTTACAAGATCCCTCTCCCACTTAGCATTTCTTCTAAGGTTCTTCCCTTTGAGTCCTGAGAGTCTCTTACCTCCAGGACTCTGGTACATTCCAGAGGGTCCCTACACCTCCTGATGTTTCATTCTTTCTCCTGGAGTTCAGGGCCCCAGTCTTTATTCCCTTGCCCCCAATACCTGATCATGTTCCCCTATTCCCCTCTCCATCTCTGACCTAGCTCCATCCCTCCTTCTCCCTCTTGTGATTGTTTTCTTCTCCTTCCCAAGTGGGATTGAGGCATCCTCACTTAGGCCCTTTGGCTTATTAGCATCTTGAGTTGTGTGGATTTTATCCTGGGTATTCTGTACTTTTTTGGCTAATATCCATTTATTAGCAAGTACATATCATACATGTCCTTTTGGGTCTGAGTTACCTCACTCAGGATCATATTTTTTAGTCCCATCCATTTGCCTGCAAAACTCATGATGACCTCATTCTGAATAAGTGAGTAGTGTTACATTGTGTAAATGAACCACAATTTCTGAATCCATTATTCCATTGTGGGACATCTGGGTTGTTTCTAGCTTCTAACTATCACAAATAAGGCTGACAATGAACATAGTGGAACATGTGTGGGCACCTTTTGGTTATATGCTGAAGAATCGTATAGCTGGGTCTTTAGGTAGATCTATTTCTGATTACCTGAGGAACCTCCAGACTGATTTCCAGAGTGGTTGTACCAGTTTGCAATCTCACCAGCAATGGAGAAGTGTTTCTCTTTCTCCACATCCTTGCAATTTTAAATATTGAAGATGTTAAGGGAAGCAGGTAAGTTAAGTGTAGAAACTTATATTCAAGAAAATTTTACATAGATAGGGTAAAGCAATATGGCAAAATACTAAGTTTTAGGCAGACACAATATAAGAGTGTGTAAAAAATAGATATTAGAAACAGAAGATGTATGACATTCCAATCCTACACCACTTGGTAATGGTCTCCTGTTCTAGTCTCAGGTCCCTTTGATTTACGAAAAAAACATAAATTGACATGAAAAAGTACAACTGTGCTCCATTATTTCTATCTAATATGCAGTGTAAAGGGCACTTAATTGTAATTGTCCTAAAATGATAAATTGAAATTAGTTTAATATTCTCAAGTTATTGCCTCTAAAATTCTGGGTCATAAGAGTTCTAAAATGGTAGAAAATTTTATTTAAAATATCTCATATTTTTAGAGCATAATACATAATTATTGTAAAATGTACTAATAAATAAACAAATAAAGCTACTATGTAACTGTCATTATCATTGTCATCATCATCGTCGTCACCATCATCATCATCATCATCATCATCATCTTCATCATTGTAGAGCATCGCCTGTCTTAGGTTGATATAAAATCTTGACTGACAGTCCTATATTTTAAAATATCCAGAAATGGAAAAATGGAATCATTGCTAATGCATACAATATTTGTGAATGAAAACTCTTTTATACATTCTAGTATATGGTGATGAAGGGATCATAAAAAGGTATCAGTAGGGCTGTAGAAATACCTCAGTGATGTGTCTGCCATTTAAGCATGAAGACCTTAGTTCAGGTTCATTCTGATAAGAGTCAGACATGGTTTTATGCACCTAAGATTGCGGGTTAGAGACAGGAATTCCTGTTGTTCATTGATGAAAGAATGTTGTCAAAGCAATACTCTCCAGATTCAGTAAGAAACCTTGGTCTTAAATATGGTAGAAATTTATTGCCAATGACACCCCATGTTGACTTGTAGCCTCCCCATGCATTTACCAACATAATATTGAACCCACATTTTTTTTTAATTTTTTTTTTAACTTGAGCATTTCTTATTTACATTTCGAGTGTTATTCCCTTTCCCGGTTTCCGGGCAAACATCCCCCTCCCCCCTCCCCTTCTTTATGGGTGTTCCCCTCCCCATCCTCCCCCCCTTGCCGCCCTCCCCCCAACAATCACCTTCACTGGGGGTTCAGTCTTAGCAGGACCCAGGGCTTCCCCTTCCACTGGTGATCTTACTAGAATATTCATTGCTACCTATGAGGTCAGAGTCCAGGGTCAGTCCATGTATAGTCTTTAGGTAGTGGCTTAGTCCCTGGAAGCTCTGGTTGCTTGGCATTGTTTGAACCCACATTTACAGATATATATTGTCCCACAAACATATAGAGAAACCATACATAACACACACACACACACACACACACACACACACACACACACACGCACACACACACATATGCACGCACACATACACACACATCATTAGTTAAATGGGTACAGGTATAGATACACAGGTTTTCATTCTAGCTTCATTCTCCATCCTATGGGGTCTTTTATGATAGAAAGTATAGGTACTCCTTGATTGCACTTCCTGGATCTTCTGAGAAAAACATTGGTCATAAATAATTTTTATACTCAATATATAAATGTCAGTGCTCCTTTGTTACTATATAGTAGCCACTTAATATATACCTAATACAATAATGGCCTTTAGATATTCAGATAAAGTTTTTGTCTTGTACGTTGTTTTCTGATATTCAATCAGCAGAGAAGAAAGACATAATGTTTTCTCCCTTAAGGATTCAGCATCATCTATCAAATAGCAATCATTGTGTTGGACAAAAGAATTACTAAGATAGAGATAAAATTTCAGCAATCAGAGATTTTCATCGCAGGTGCAAAGCACATCACTAATGCATAAGGAATCATCATGGTGACTGTCAATGTATTCTGGTATTTAATAAAATCTATAAAATACTGAATATTTACTGTAGCCTAGCATAACTATTCATAGTTTCATATTATAATTTGATGTGGGAACAGATAAACTATAAATCTATCTTTTATTCCATAGATATAATTGTCATTTTGGAAGCTTACTGGTAAATAAGCTCACCCTTTCTAGCTCTTTCTGAACTTTGGCTCGCTGGTTCAACTCAGCTGTTCTCTCTGACTCTTCTCCATGCTGAGTAAATCAAACTGGTTTCCCTCATCTTCTCTCTGAATTATTCTGTTTGGGCTTAAACTAACTCTAGCAATTTTTTCTAATCTTCTGGCCCCTTATTCTCTGGCTTTTACAGTCTCTGATGACCCATACTGCACAAACTACACAAACTGAATGAAACTCATGAACGAATTCAACTCAACTCAACTTTAGAACATGAACTACACTGACTGAACTGATTGAACTCTCTTCTTTGTCTCTGTCTGTCTGTCTCTGTCTCTGTCTCTCTCCGTCTCTCTCTGCACTGCTCTCAAATCTTCTCTTTCCTATGTTTTTCTCTTGAAAATTGGGTGTTTCCTATCTCTGACTCATTCTGTCAAATCTTTCTCTGATTAGTCACTTTGTCTGCTCCTCAAACTAGAGTATCTTTCAAACATGGCTGCTTCCTTCTAAAAACTAACCTCACCTTCATTGTTAGGGATTAAAGGTGGGCATTAAGGGTGTATATGTATTCCCTCCAGATCATACTGTAATCCAGGTCATGTATGCATTCCTGCCCTATCATGTATACCAAAAAGGGCTTAAGATGGTATCCCTTACCTGAGCAGACATGTTGTTGGATTAAAATTCCTCTACAATAAACAATAAAATAATGTAAATTTTTATGTCAACTGCTTATTTTGAAAATAGTCATCAGACTGAAGATTTCCTAAAAGTGATTTTGATTACCATACCCTACATATTTTCTACCAGAACTTTTTTCTATTAGACTCATGAAACCAAGACCTCTCCTTGTCTTTTTTGATTGTTGTTTTGAGGCAGGGTCTCACTGTGTACCCAGATTGATTGCAAACTCCTGATTCCTCTACCTCAGACTCTCAAGTGCAGAAATTACAGAGGTCCATCATCTTGCTTTGTTTCAAGGAAGAGTGTCAAATATTTGATTGTTGAGCCATTTACATTATTTGAAGCTTATGATTCCCTTTATCATTACTCTAATCTTCTTAGTGGGAAAAAACAAAAATGAGCATTATCTGATAGGTGGGGCAACTATAGTTATTATTTAATTGCTGTAATTATCACACCAAAAGAGATGGCTCTGCATGTAAGAATGCATATATCTCCTCCAAAGGTCCTGAGTTTAGTGAGTATTGACTGCATCAGGTTCACAAAGCTCCTATAACTTAATAGGATCTGAACCTCTCTTCTGGCTTCTATTTTAGATATTTTATATCCTGCATTGCACAAACTGAATTGAACTCACAAACAAGTAGATATATTCTGTGGGTACTTTCACATATATTTTAAACATTTTATATCCAGACTCACTAGTAAGAATGCATACCAACCTTATTGTTGTTAACATAACTTTAGGTTAAAAAAATCTGTGTGCCTGGTGTTTTGTTCAACTTTTGAGATAACTAAAATAATGAATTTTGAGCATCAAAGGCAGGCTTGAACAAATCATGGCTTGAAATTATCTGCCATGCATGAATTCTTCAAATAGCTATCTTATTCCAATATTAGTACAATATTGCATGTTATAATAGACTTATTAATATGGTTGTATATAAATGTGGCAAGAGTTCTCCAAATATCTTTTGCATAAGATCCCACACTGTAACATTTAGTGTGTTCTTTTCATTGACTCAAAATGGACCTAGGGTATTCTTAACACACTATTGAATTTATAGAGAAATATCCATTCCCTAAACTTAATATTTTATTAGCTTGACATACAATAGGCAGTAATTTCCAAATCCAAAAGCATTTAGTTTGCCTGTGTGTTCTCAACTTTGTAGTTGTAATAACCCAATGGAAACATTTTATGCAGTTTAGAAAGTATCCCAGATGGCCTTTCCTTCAGCCTCTGCTCCACACTTTGTCTCTGTATTTCCTCCCTTGAGTATTTTGTTCCTCCTTCTAAGAAGGTCGAAAGCACCCATGCTTTGGTATTCCTTCTTCTTGAGCTTCATGTGGTCTGTGAATTGTTTCTGGGATATTCCAAGCTTTTGGGCATCCAGAAACTGCCCCACCTGGGGATCCATCCCATATACAGATACCAAACCCAGACATTATTGCCAATGCCAACAAGTGTTTGCTGACAGCCTGATATAGCTGTCTCCTGAGAGGCTCTGCCAGAGTCTGACAAATACAGAGGCAGATGTTCATAGTCAGCCATTGGACTGAGCAGGGTTCCTCAATGGAGGAGTTAGAGAAAAGACTGAAGAAGCTGAAGGGGTTTGCAATCCATAGGAAGAACCATAATATCAAACAACCAGAGCTCCCATAGCTCCCAGGAACTAAATCACCAACCAAAGAGTATGCAATGAGGGATCCATTGCTCCAGTCACATATGTAGCAGAGGATGGCCTTGTGGTAGAAGAGGCCCTTGGTACTGGGAAGGCTCGATACCCTAGTGTAAGGAAATGCCAGGGCAGGGAGGCAGGAGTGCTTGGGTAGGTGGAGGAGCACCCTCATAGAAGCAAGGGGAGGGACGATGGGATAGGAGGTTTCCAGAGGGGAAACCGGGAAATGGAATAACATTTCAAAGGTAAATAAATAAAATACACAATTAAAAAATGTATTCTGGAAGAACATCCTAGAAAGTCTCCAACATCTTTAATCAGAAGTTCTAAGGGAAAGATGAGATAATTCAAGTAAAAATAACCAATATGATTGCACTAGTTACACGTTTATAATGCTATTGTATAGGTATCTCCAGGATTTTGACAACTTTTAGATGCAAGATCAAGATTTTCTTTGATTTATTGAGGAGTCAGACGTAATATGTAAAAGCTTAATAACTTTTGTTCATCTCTACAATAGTTGTGAATTACATTGCCTGTATGCCCTAATAAGGATGATGTCCAAACTCCCCACATAGATCTTATTTCTACTTCAAGTTTCCCAGAGGTATGCACAGCACAAACCAAGTCTTTCATGTACTATTATGTGAGTCAATGATGGAATATTCCAAGGAATAAACAAAGAGATAGATTAATGAATGTTTTCTGAATCAAGTTTTGAAAATATGGAGAAGACTATATTAGACAATAATTAATAGCAGTTTGCCTAAGTTGGGAAATACTAAATTTGAACAAAATACCAAACTTTGAATGGCTTTAAGGTCTTGGAAGAATTGGTTTACTAAGAAAAATATGGTAACATATAATATTGTGAAAGACATATGAACTCTGCATGACATTTTTTAGGCTTCTATCTTTTAGTGAATTAGTAACATTCCAATTAGTTAAATTCCCATTCCAGCCATGTTTCTGAATTATCTCTTCATTTTATTGCAAAGTGATGTCTTCAAGCATTTATAATATGGGCAACAGAAAACTTCATTTAATAAATAGAAGTAAAATCATACAAACATTTAAAAGATGTTTATTCCAAAGTGTACCTTTTCCTTTAAATTAGTATATCTTGCTGTTTTAGTTTTATTGAACACAAGGTATTTTTTTGGGTGCTATGTGACATTTACATATGTAAATATAATAATCACCAAATATCTTCTCATAGGGTTATGCTTTCTTTGTTTTAAAACTTCCAAAATCATCTTTTCTTACGTTCTTTAAAAATTTCTTCAGTGTTTTTAATTAGGACCACTCTATGTGCTTAGAACAAGATTACATCATTGATAATTATGGCTGAACTTATCAACTAATATTTCTTTCATAGCATTTACTTAACAATTCAAAAAATATAATTTATGACTCATTAAAACCAACAGCAATGAAAATATAGCATAGGGAAAATCAGGAAGTCATTAGCCTCTCATACATTAAATATTTATTTAAATATTCTGTGGTATATTCTTAGCTAGTAATAGCATAATAATCTTCACAGAACAATGTCACTGTAGCATTATATAATATATATTTAAGATATTTTCAATTGCACAACTATTACTATTGAAAATTCTATTGAGAGCAAAGTATATAGTGACTAATCTTACATATATCACTTAATGATTATGATATATATAGTAAATTATTCTACATGATATATATTTTATTATGTATAGTATGTATTTTATATATACATTAAGGCCTACACACACACAGGCACAAACACACAAACACACATAGGGAAAATTTAAACATAGGTACAATATAACTTGATTTTTTTGAGATACAATTTTTGATATTTTATTATCTTGATTTGTTCATATTTATCTTAATTTTAATGAAAACTTGAAGTGATATTGTTACTGTAAAGGGTTTAAAGTATTCTCTTTGTTTTGAAATATTATCCTAATTCCTTGTGTTGCCAATTGCTTTAATAACACTTTGTAAGGTTACTGTTCTCTTCTATATTGCCTCCCTGAACATTAGCAGACACATCAATCCACTGTCTTAGACATACAATCACATGGATTTTTAAATATGCATCTTCATTTTGTGTAACCATTTATTAATTTAACAAATTAACTCTATATTTTTTTATGAGTCAGTAGGAATTGATGATGTAGTTAAAGAAATCGTTTCAGAAAGCTGACTGTGTCTTTTTGTTTTAGGAACCAATGGTGAGTTTACAGCCATTCTTCAGAATTCCTGGTCAGTATGACCTACAAATATTATGCTGATGGGGCATGCAATTGCTGGGGGTGGAACACAGGACTTTGTGCTCCACTATGCATTTAGCGCTATCATCAAGCTGCCCATCACTTCAAATAGTATTGTGCTAACCAATGGGTTAGCGTTTGAAAGTCCTAAAAATCAAACCCATGGTGTTCTTTGGTATCACATAGTCACATGTACGAAAAGAATGGGAATAGAAAAGATTAATTATGTAACAGTCCAAACATTATAATATAGACTGCTTTCTCTCTCCATTTAAGATTAATATCTTCTCAATCACATAAAAATTAGGGAATCCACTTCATGAAAATATCTATGTGGTGGATCTGTTATGTCTAGAGAGGTCCCCTATATTGACAATGTTAATCAAACTACTGTTCTGAATGATGTCAGATGCACATTCTGAAATCTGGGGAGGGGATATTATTTTGGATAGAGAATGCTATTAAAAATAAACTGGGTGAGAATAATTTGCGTGTTTCATTTTCTCAGTATAAATACTAGATTGGATGTAGTTTAATTTTATATCAATTTAATTTAAATGTATAGCAAGAAAGTTTCCCTCCTCTTAGCAAAGGAAGTAGAGACAATATGCTGACAGATAGACACTATGTAGCAGATCATATATTAGCATGTATAGAAAGAATTCACATACCATGTAGATAACCGAGGATATTTTTAATTAGAAATTAGAATTAGAATTGATAGAGAATATACCTTGGGTATCACATATGAGTAAGATGATTAGAGACAATGTAAAAAGAACGTAAGGGATGTCACTGTTGTCCATTTATTCAAATAGAATGTATTTATATTCAGATAGGTGGAAAATGGTTGTAATGGATATGAGGATATTCATATTTATGTTATCTTTACTCCTAAGCTTGTACTATTGAGATAAAAGAAATTCATTACTGGCTAGAAAATGTGGTTCTTCTTTGATAACCTTATTTTGTATTTACAGATATATATTTTATGTAAGGCAAAGAAGCACATTTTGCAATGCCAGTACTCAGGAAATAGGACAGAGAGATTTCTCCAAGTTTGAGACCAGTTTCTTCCTTCTCCTCCCCTTCCTCTACTCCTCCTCCTCTTCCTCTTCCTCCTCCTTTTTCCTCTTCTTCTGGATGCTTCATTTTTTTTTATTTTTTAATTACATTTAAAATGTTATCCCCTTTCCCAGTCTCCCATCCAGAAACCTCCTCCCCAACCCATCCCCCTCCCCCTGCTTCTATGAGGGTGTTCCTCCAGCCACCCACCTCTACCCACCTCTCCTCCATGACATTCCCCTATACTGGGGCATCAAACCTTGGGAGGAGCAAGGGCTTCTCCTCCCATTGATGCCCAACAAGGCCATCCTCTGCTACATATGCACCTGGAGCCATGGAGCTGTCCATGTGTATGTACTCTTTGGATGGTGGTTTAGTCCCTGGGAGCTCTGATTGGTTGGTATTGTTGTTCTTATGGGATTGAATGCCCCTTCAGCTCCTTCAATCCTGTCTCTAACTCCTCCATTGGGGACCCTGTTCTCAGTTCAGGGTTGGCTGCTAGCCTTTGCCTATGTATTTGTCATGTTCTGGCAAAGCCTCTCAGGATGCAGCTATATCAGGGTCCTGTCAGCATATACTTCTTGGCATCAGCAATATTCTCTGGGTTTGGTGGCTGTATATGGGCTGAATCCCCAGGTCTCTGCTTCAAATTTTGTCTCTGTGTTTTCTCCTGTGATTATTTTTGTTTTCCCTTCTAAGAAATACTGAAGCATCCATACTTTGATCATCCTTCTTTTTAAGCTTCATGTGGTTTGTGAATTATATCTAGGGTATTCCAAGCTTTTGGGCTAATATCCATTTATTAGTGAGTGCATACCATGTGTGTATTTTTGTATTCGGGTTATCTCAATCAAGATGATATTTTCTAGTTCCATCCATTTGCCTATGAATTTCATGAAGTCATTGTTTTTAATAACTGAGTATTACTCTGGTGTGTAAATGTACCATATTTTTTGTATCTATTCCTCTGTTGAAGGACATCTGGGTTCTTTCCAGCTTCTGGCTATTATAAATAAGGCTGCTATGGACATATTGTAGCATGTGTCCTTGTTATATGTTGGAGCATCTTTTGGGTATATGCCCAGGAGTAGTATAGCTGTGCCCTCAGGTAGTACTATGTCCAATTTTCTGAGGAAGCTACAGACTGATTTCCAGAGTGGTTGTACCAGCTTTCAATCCCACCATCAATGGAGGAGTGTTCCTCTTTCTCCACACCCTCATCAGCATCCAAAGCTACAATGTGTGACTCTGTCTAAATAACCAAACATGTCATACCCAAAATCAAACATATTAGTGTTCACAAAAGAAAGTACCTTCCCTTGATCTTACCCTCCTCTATATTTTACATTGTCTCAAAAATATTTCGTTCACTTCCATGGTCTAAACTACAGTCTGCCACATCTGATTTTATATGTTGAATCTCTTATGATTCCTAATTTAAAATATTTGGAATTATACATTTAATAAAATATTAGGTTCAGTTGGCATAATTATGGTGTGTTTCTTATAATAGCTATTAAAAACTCTTGACCATACTAATTCAATTATCTCTCATCTATCTATCATCTATTATTCTCTATCTGTTACCTATCTATCTTAATATCACCTATCTATCATCTTTCAATTATGTGTTTATATCCATAATCATCATCTATTTAAACTATAAACTATCTCTATATTATCACTCTCCTATTAATTTATCATCTCTCTGTATTATCTGTCACCTATCTCTGTCTATCGATCTGTCTGTCTGTCTGTACGTATGTGTGTGTGCATGTATCTACCATCATTATCCATCACCATGTATCTATGACCTATCTTTCTATATCTTTATCTCTCAACCTCTCAATCTCTCTATTTCTTCAATTTTGAGAATTTCATATATGCACACTATGAAATATAAGATTTCTTTATTTCCCCTCTCAAAATCTCTACATATACCCTCAAGCACTATTCCTCCCAATTCCATGACACTTTTGTTTCTTTGATACAACTCACTGAGTCTTGCTTGTGCTCTTCATATAAACATGAGCAAAGGGCCAGCCATTGGAGTGTAAGAATCCTATCACTCAGTGGCTGTATTCTCAATAATAAGTCTGCTGCCAATATCTTCTTGGTAGTGTGCGGAGACTGGAGTTCACTTACCCATTTTATGGCAGACATTTGGCTTGATTCTACGCAGGTCTTGTGCAGGTAACCAGAGCTACTATATGTTCGTGATTTCCTTAGAGGTGTTATGTTCACGGGACAGCGTCCATAGCATTGCCTATCATTCGCTGGCTCTTCAGCTCTTTACACTGTCTATTCTGTGATATTTCCTGAACCTTGGTGTCTAAGGTGGAAAAGTGTGATATAGGTTGGAGACACAAGTATATATGTTCATCTGAATAGATAGAATATTTAAAACTTTAAGTGTTTTAGTATAATTAACTTTAGCAGTATTATAAAAATATAGTATATGTGTTACAATGAATATATTATTTCAGTAAACCATAATATTTTTCTTGGACAACAAAGGGATGGGTATATTTATAAAGTTCTATATTGTTAAATCATTTAAAATATTCTTGAATTAAAATCTCAAGCTCTTTAAATATTTAACTGTTGTATGTATCAGGTGCCTAGGGTGAATGTCATTATTCAAACTCACTATTAATTTTTTTTGAATTTTGTGTTTGGACAAAATTATAACTCTGAATGAACAATTATCACATTCCTCAGGGAAATGCACCATGAAGGAAAAATATTACATTGTCCCAGGCAGTTAGAAAAGAACATTTGTGGAGATGGTAATTCATGCCTATAAAAGCCACACATTTTAAAATTCCTGTTATTTATTACACCTCAAAACAGAGAAATCAAAGGATGAGCTCTTACAGTTAGACATTCCTTTCTTTCTTTATTTTATTTTCTATATACATATGATTGGGGAGCAATGTGGAGCTCATGCATGTGGAGCTCAGAGAAGAACTCAAGTGAGTCGGGGATGAGCCATCTCATTGTTCCCTGACCCCATGTGAAAACAAGACAGATTGTTGCATCATTTTTTTATTTTACATTTTCTTCCTTTTATTCCAAATGCTGTTATCTACTTCAAGATTTTCCCAGTGTTAATAATATATATTCAAGTAGTGATTGGATATTATATTATATTCCATAAAGAATTTAGTACATTGTAGAAGTTGTTAAAATCAGATTTCTACAGGGGAAACACAAAAGAAAAGTCATGGAAAAAGTCCTTGTGAGAGCTGGCTTACATCCCCAGAACCAGATGAAACCGCAGATGCCAACAAGGCTGAGTAGAGCAACCTCAGCCACAGCCATGTAAGTTCTCCGAGATCCAGTCTACATAATTTTGAACTGGTCATGTAGAACAAATGTAAGATTAAAGGAGTCCTGTCAGTTCTGCCACTCTGCCACAGGGCTCCGGCCACTGTGGAAGGCAGGACACAGGATGTTTGACCAAGCTGCCTCTGGGCGGTGTAGAGCTGCAGGAAGCCACAGGACACCCAGGGGCTCAGGACAAAACCAGAGCTGGCTGGGTTTTCCTGTTCCTGCAAGATCAGCTGCCTGACTCTTGAGCATCCAGGTGCCATCACTGAGAGCTGAGAACAGAGTAGGGGCCTGTACGAGGCTGGATCTAGCCTGGGGTTGAGGGGGGAAAAGTCTCTCTGGCTGGTCCCTCAGGGAGAGTCCTTGACTTGACTTGGTGTCTGCCGCAGCTGGGAGCACAGGGAGGCCTTCTGCAGGAGATTAGGCGCCAGCTCTTTAGGCAAAGGGCTTCTCTACTGCTTCCCACAGCGAATCCCATAAAAAGAGGCCGTCCATGTTTTCAAGGCATTTATTATCATAGCAGAAAGTGGATGAATAAACTACCCACCCCGCCATTAGAGTAGGCCTGAGAATAAATACATTTTGCAGGGAGGAGTGTCTGGGAAGGAAAGCTTAATTAGTTAAACCTCCAGACCTTTAGGTACCTCATTATATGGAGATCTATCTTGAGCCTATGTGACCTGTGGTCTTGTCCTCTACTGATGGAGGGGCTCTGGCATTGCCCTTACATGGCTGATGGTCACAAATCTATGGAGGGCTGGGGGCCAGGGTCCGGCCTGGTTTTCTGGGAGTCGGGCTTAGTAGCTCCTACCTACCCTTTCAGAGTCTCCAGGGCGTCAAACCTCCTCAACCAGGAACCAAGCTTTCTTTCACTGCACCACAACAAAAGGTATTCATGCAAGATGTACTATTGGATCTTTCTATGTACATTAACTTTCCTAGTTTTTCAATGTAAAGAAAAGGGTGAGATTGAAGAATAGCACTGTATCTGTAGAAACAAGGCTAGCTTTCACCAGCAATAGGATATTAACAATTTTGTGAAATGGTAAAAGAGCTCCCGAAGAAGATTCTGCATTCTTAGGAGATAAAAGTAGATGGGTCTTCTATTATGTTTTTATAGGGCCAGAACAACGATTTATGGGGAAAAGAACATGCCACCCAAGTTGACTGCCTGAAACCCATGGTTAATTGGAAAAGAATCGATTTCTGGAAGTTGTCCTTTGACAACCACAAATTATGTCATAGTACACACACACACACACACACACACACACACACACATAATGATGAATAATAATTTAAAATTTTTATCAACCACGCTTTAATGAAGATATATATATGTATACACACACATATATATATTCATATATATTCATATTATATATTATATTATATTTATATATATATATATTCAGTAAATCAAAAGACTATGAATCAGAGCCATAGGTTGAGAACCAACACAGCAAACCAACATCAGATTGGGTTAAAATTATAGTAGGAATACCTGTGTTTTATTCATGTCTATTTTGTGCAAGTCTGTTTATCCTGTGAAACATACTTATGTGAAATTTCAAGTGTTTTACGTAAAATTACCTTTTCACACTGAAAAATAGGTCTTCAGTATTGAATGTCTACATCAAAAAAATTTGGTAAAGCAAATATTTTCTTATTATGGATGAAATCAGCAAGTATTTGTTTAGTATATATTGTATATTTAGGGCTTAAGGTATCCAAAATTTCCAAATGTATTGTAAAAGGATGAAGGTATTTTAGAAGAAGGTATAGCATGAAATAAATGTGCAAACTGCATCTAAATCTTTATTTTCTTTAACATATGAAATTCAAGAAAAAATAAATACAAATAAAATGAAGCATACATAGAGTTCTTAAAGGTTTTGGAATGTAAAATGCATACACCAGTGTGTCTTTTAGTTTACTATGAGAGACAATTCACCACCCAAGTTTGATTAAAGGATCTTCTGGCAAACAACTTTTTAGATTGCATAAATGCTTCTTAGGAAAATAAATCTCCACTTCACAAAAACTTGCCAGATCTTTAATAAATATTATTACTCTGTTTTGCTTGCCTTGCTCTGATTATGAGTGAGAATTAACTTTGTCAGTGTCAAAGTATATATAATAGAAAGGAAAGTATCATGTCAGAATCTTGGACACCTCAGTTAAATACATGTCATTTGCTCATGTATCTTTCCAGAAAGGAAACATAGAGTGTACTTAATGTGTATTGTTTTAAGGAGACTAAGAATTATAGTCCCTTCAGTTAGGAAGTTAAAATCTAGGGCTTATCTGTTCTACCAGAGTCCATGAGTCCTTGGACTCAAATTGCTGTCCCTTTTCTTCAAATACTAATTTAACAATTAAATTCATTAGTAGCTTCATGTATTATTTTATCTCATTTAAATTTTATAGTAAACTTTGTTCAACGAATAAGAAGAAAGTTGTCTTCCTGTTTAATCTGATACAAACTTAGAAATATCAGTTCTTAACTGTAGTAACAGAAAATTTTGGGAAGATATCTCTTAACAACGTTTTATAGATTTATATTTTTTTTCTAGGAAATCTATAGGCATTGGTAGTTTCCATACTTTAAACTGTGGATTTGGGGCAAAATTGACCTCGGGATGATTACGTAACTTCCTTTTATTTGCATAACCACAATTATCATTGTCTACAAAGAAATCAATACTGAGGTGTAACCTAGCATTTGAGAATCTCATAGACTAACTCAACATAGATAAAGGAAATTTGCAGAGGTGAGGAAGGGAGCCAGAGTGCGTGAAGTCATTAAAGTGTAGTTCTACTTTTAATTCTGGACCCTACCATTTATTTAGTGAACTCAGGTCACTATTAAACAATTTATAAGACAAATACCCACAGTAGCCCCATTAGGCAGTTTTATTCTCAACTACGAATGACAAGCAGACAAGTAGAGATATGCAGGATTTTTCAAGCATCAATGATATTAGTCTAGTGAGAAATAGAGTCAGCATTAAAGTTAGCCTAAACTCGTTTAGCTTTGAACTCGCTTCTTCCCTTTTCCCTTTGTATTGTCTTTAAATTTGTGCTAGCATCTCTCTCCCCTCTTTTCTTTCAGTCAATCTTAAAATTGATATGAACCAAACTCTCTATATTTCTGTTTAAATGTGTTTTAATCACACAAAACACTATTTTTCCTTACTATATATAATAAAAAAGGGGGAGAAATGGGGAGAATAAATTAAAGACAAGTGTATTTGAAAACCAAACAGAAAGAGCTTGATATAAGAGACATATGATTCACATAAACTGAGTAAGCAAAAGAAACATGAAATTGATGTGTCAGGGGACTCTATAGGGAGAATTAAAAACTGGAAATATTATTGGTGCAAATTTTACTCAAGGAGTGCTCCACCTCCTTGGAAGAAATGATAAGCAAAATTTTTACCAAGCCTTTATCTCACATATATTTCTTCAGGTTTAAATAAGTATTGAATGAATTACTATAGACCGGTTGATGGGCAGGAAGATGAATCAAACAAATTAACAACCTGTAAGGCCAAGCATTACATTTTTATTAATTTTGGGTGGGATGGAGTCAAAATAGAATATTATTTATCTTAATGCTCTCATGATAATTTTATCAAAATTCCTCTCATACTTCCTGTGTCCTGAGGGACACTTTCCATTGGTCTTTAACTCTGAGAGTAAGCCACCTCTCCTTTAGATGCTGCTAATTATATTACTATCCCAATAGGCAATTTGAATAAATAGATGGTAAATATGCAATGATCTATTATTTCTTAATCTTTCATATGACCATAGACCCCAAGACACCTTATCTCTCAACACAGGTCGTCTGGGGCTCAGAAGCTATATTTGAGCAGAAGCTCAATCCTGATCTTGTGATGAGAGCTATCTTCCCATTCCTAACCTGTCCACCTTCACCCTGACTAGCACCCAGATTAATAGTTATTTAACTGCTGAACAATTATGACAGGTGATTAATTAATCTCAAAGAGCAGCCGCTTGCACTGCTATTAATCAGCCCATCAGCAGACAGAAGGAGAAGGAAAGCGATCTGTATTTATTACAGAACAGGCTGGGCAGGCATTACTCAGGCAATAAGAAAAGGTCATTGCAAAACTGAAAGCGCGAAGAGCAGGTTTTGTGAGATTGATGAGAGAGAATTATTTTCTGTATATATTATAGTGGAGGAAAATCTGTTCAACACAGTGTTTAGAGAAGCTTAATGCATAGAGAATGGATTTCTCCAGATGTGCAAAGGACTTAAATCTTATACCCTGGGCATGAAACTTTTATTACGGAATTGCACTGTAAGATAAGGTGGTTGACTTTTGTCCCATCAAGTCTGCAAATATCATAATGATTTCAATTGTTGCATTGAAAATTACATAAATAATTCATTTATGCTTAGTGATCTGTGCCTGAAACTCACAAGCCACCTTCCATTTCCTGATTGTCCTTATTCACTGTTAGCTGCCCTCAATGCATCTCTTTAAGGACACTCAAATCTCCCCAGAGCCACTGTCATGTTGCTAGGACAATTGCATACTATATCAACTCTCTGTCAACATTGAACAAACCTTTTGCTTTGCTAGATTTTTTCCTGTATAATTATCTTGAGCTTTCCCGTTTCATTTTCCACCTAAAATTAAAATAAGATATTGGATTCCTTCTGAGTAAAGCCATAAATGAGATTCCGTTTTTCTGCACATAGCCCCTGATCAAGAATATTGCTTTGAGATCAGACTACTTGGATTGCTTTCTAAATCAATGTCTCCTTAGCTGCATGATATTTAGGAAAGTCTTAACCTTCACCTTAAGTATTGGTACAGCAGAAGTGTCTTGGAACTTAAATTGGTTAAGGAGTTGAGTGCATGGAAAGTTAGTGGCAATGTTGTATGCCCCTTATATGTTGTTGTTTAAAGCCTTTAAAGCCACATGCCCAACTTAATATTTGTGATATACCATATGAATTTCCACCTTCATACTTTTCTTCTGTGAAGAAAAATCATCTTCTCATTTTAATATTCATACTATAGGGACTAGGTCACTTCTGTAAGATGTTTGTCCTTAATTCCCACACTGTCTCTCTGAAATTTAACCTCTTCACCATTCACACTACCCCATGTTCACTAGGCGGTTTCCCTCAGTCACCTGAAACATTGTATTATGCTAAACATCACTGGTCATAGATATCAGATTGCTGTGGAGATGAATATTTTCTCTATCTATATTGCTATATATAATAAAATTATCATGTTCAGCAGAATCCTAAATACTATGAGTGAATGATGAATGAATTATTGAGTGAATGAATGAATACTGGAAATATTTTTCTGTCAAGGAAAGCTGTTATCTGGAGGAATAATAACAGCTCCACCAACTAGGATGAAGCCGAAAGCTGAGGCACTGACTGTTCTAGAAGCTTAAATGGGTACTGATTCTCTTGGGCATTTTTGTAATTGGGCCTTTGAGAGAGTAGTCTAGATTGGAATAATTAGCGTCTTGAGACAAATTCTTTGAATCACACTGTCTATTAAAATTATCGTCATGCAGGGAAAGTGCTAAAAAAATAAAACTAAATAAATGAGGCTTCCTTCTGGCAAATTGTCAAACGATGCTGCTCATTACCAGATTGCCTCTTTACGAGGCTCTTCTGCAGCACAAGGGAATTACAAGATATCTACAGCAGGGGTGTCTTAAGATTCCCATTTAACCTAACCTAAGTGCAGAGAGCCCGTTCAACACAGATATGCCTTTAAAACAACTGAAGTATTAGTCTCATTTCTCTCACTACTTAGAAGCCCTTTCCTGGTTGATGGTAACACCTGTGTGCAAAAAGACATTCTGCTCCCTGTTTTCTATATTAATCAAAATGTATACAGCCAGCGCTTGGGGTGTCACAGAACAAGCAAATGACTTCAGGTGGGTAATAAACAGCAGTGGCAGATGAACTTTGTATAAAAATGGATGCTATTTTCCCATGGTTCAATTTACCCCTACCTGTGTGGATGGGTTTAACTGCATTAGAATGTCTTTTTGTAAAGCACCTGAGGAGGTATTTAAACATAATTGTACCATGTGCATTTTTTTCTGGAGTACTTAATCAGTGCAAACTAGGACAATGGCCATTTGGGTTTATGCCTTCTTGAAACTCTCAGTCTTGGATTCTCACTATCAAGCCAAGCTGTATATCGACTACATATAATATAAAAAAATAATTAAGAAAGTATGTCTTTTTATCAATACTGATAGCCAGAAAGAAACACAAAATTAAATATCATAATTACACTAGAATATTGGAATATATCATTTATTGATTGTACATGTATGTAGCAAGCTCACACAAGTGTGTTTACAATAGTTCTTATGTGGAAGTCAGAGGACAATTTGTGGGTGTTTATGCTATCTTTTCACCATGTGAGGTTCAAAGGTCAAACTTGGGTTATTAAATTTTAATATAGGTACATTTATCAATTGAATTGAGCAATTTAAGATAGTACTAAGATATAGAGAGAGTCAGAAATAGAAATATAGACAGATAGACAGATAAAGAGAGACACAGAGAAAGAAAGAGACAGAGAGACCGACAGATAGACAGACATAGGCACAGACACAGAGAGTGTGAAAGACAGAGAGTAGAGTGAACAGGAAAAATGAAACAAATCTATCTATCAAATAAAAATAGGAAATGACTCAGCACTATAGAAGGAGGATTAGTTTGAGTATTTATTTGCAAATATAATTTGATTTGCATTCATGAATTTTCACATTGTAGAAATACATTTCTCTCTTCAAATCCAAGATACCTTTTTATTCAGTGCATGTAATGAGGTATATCCTGTGTAGATTGTCACAGCCCCATATGATGTGTGCCATTTGTACTCTGCATTTCTGAGCATCATTCTCTCCTGTTTACATCTAACAGAGAGTTGCTCTGGACTTGGTAGTTGTCTTCCTTAGGGTTTCTGCTGCTGTGCAGAAACACCATGACCACAACAATACCTATAAATGAAAGCATTTAATTGTGCCTGGCTTACAGTTCCAGAGGTTCAGTCCATTAATCTCCTGGCAGAAAACATGGCAGTGTACTGGAAGACATGATGCTGGAGAAGAGGTTGAGAGTTCAGAATCTCCATCTGCTGTCAGTAGAAGTAAAAGTGACATTAGGCCTAGCTAGTGTCTGAGACCTCAAAGTCCACCCCAACAGTGACAACTCCCTTGCACCAACAAGGCCATGTTCACTTTAACAAGGCCATACTTCCTAATATTGCTGTTCTGTATGGACCAAGCAGTCAAACACATGAGTTTATGGAGGCTGTTCCTATTCAAACTATGATAGGTGTAGTAATCATAATAAAACAGAGGGAGCTTAATGCACTGAGAAGGCATCCATGAATATGTGATCACTATGTCCTATATAAACAATCTAAGGAAGCATCATAGTAAGGAAGATTTTGAACAAGATTCCTCCATCTTCTCGATAAGTTGTTTTTATTTTTTTTTTAAATGAAATAGTTTTCCTTGCCTCAACATTTGACTTTCAACATTGTCTACAATGTAGTAAGTATAAATTACACCAGTCTGGTAGCAAACAGAAGGTTAAAAAGAAAACATTCGTAGGCAAATGGTTGGAACTGGAAAATGTCATCCTGAGTGAGGTAACCCAATCACAGAGAAACACACATGGTATGCACTCATTGATAAGTGGATATTAGCCCAAATGCTTGAATTACCCTAGATGCCTAGAACAAATGGAACTCAAGACGGATGATCAAAATGTGAATGCTTCACTCGTTCTTTAAAAGGGGAACAAGAATACCCTTGGCAGGGAAGAGAGAGGCAAAGATTAAAACAGAGATGAAGGGACACCCATTCAGAGCCTGCCCCACATGTGGCCCATATACATACAGCCACCCAATTAGACAAGATGGATGAAGCAAAGAAGTGCAGGCAGACAGGAACCGCATGTAGATCTCTCCTGAGAGACACAGCAAGAATACAACAAATACAGAGGCGAATGCCAGCAGCAAACCACTGAACTGAGAACAGGACCCCCGTTGAAGGAATCAGAGAAAGAACTGGAAGAACTTGAAGGGGCTCGAGACCCCATATGAACAACAATGCCAAGCAACCAGAGCTTCCAGGGACTAAGCCACCACCTAAAGACTATACATGGACTGACCCTGGACTCTGACCTCATAGGGCATTGAATATCCTAGTAAGATCACCAGTGGAAGGGAAGCCCTGGGTCCTGCTAAGACTGAACTTGATTGTTGGGGGACAATGGGGGAGGGGAGGGAACACCAATAAAGAAGGGAGGGGAGGATTAGGGGGATGTTGGCCCTAAACTGGAAAAGGAATAACACTTTCAAATGTAAATAAGAAATACTCAAGTTAAAAAAATAAATAAATAAAAAAAGAAAACATTAAATTGGATTTACACACATGCTATTAAATTATCAGACTAATCACTGAATTTTATGGAAAATAAATAATTGGATTTAAAAATAAACCATTTACTATAATTGAGAACAAGTTAATGGTCTTTGAATGTTTACTCATTATCTAACTAGCTGTGAAATGGACATTTATAAACTAAGTGTGTTGGTGAGTAAAGAGATCCATAGAGCTAGACAAGATCCTTAAGTTCTCTCCAATAAATGGTAGAGCAAAGTGTTGTATTCAACATCATCAGATATTAGAGGTCATATGCCAACATCTTTGATAAGCTGTGTGCTTCCACATTGCACTCAACCTTTCCTTTCTGTGTGATTCTGTCCATTCTTCTCTAGGGATTAGCTTGATAATATGGCCTGGCCATTTCCTCCTAAGACTCCTGAGCCCGTCAAATCTACTCTGAATCCCATCCCAGTGCATTAGCCTATGCTGACCACTCCTGTCAATCTTTAGGATTTTAGCCCTGATACTCTCCAACCAACAAGCCCCTTCAACAACATATTCAATGTTTTCATCAAGCCAGATCTATCCCTACACACCAGGATGTGCATCTTGACAAAAAGAACTAAAGAAACAAACCAACAAAAATCAGCTCAAGGAAAAAAGGAGAAACGAACTTAAGAGAATAAACCCTTGAGTTATGTGCAGTTAAACACAAACATAATGCTGATGGAAATGATAAAGACAATTTAGGATATGAAAATAGAATTCAATAAAGTGATAGAAACATTCAAGAGTAATCAGGTGAAATGAATTCAAAATCCCAACCTGAAAACTAAAAGAAAGCCTTACAAGTAGAATGAACCGAGAAGACGATTGAATTTCAGGACTCAAATAGAGAGGATCTAGACTAAATAAATTAGGGTTATGAAAACTTAAAAAGAAACACAAGAAAAGAATGATTCAGGAAATGTGAAAAACAAAAGCAACAGCAAAACTTTTCTCTATAGGGATAGATGAAGAAGAAAGATCAGATCTTCAACAAGGTCATAGAGGACACCAAACACCTTCAAGAATCACAAGGAACATTGAATAGACAATGTCATAAATGAATATCCTCATGTCATAACAGTTAAAACACTAAATACACAGTAAAATATTGCTGGCAAAGTTACTTTTAAGTGCCAACACATCAGAATATGAGCTTGCTTCACAGTAGCACCTTTGAAAACAGAAACACCTGGAACAATGCATTCAAAGTCCTAAAAGACCATGACTGCCAACCTAAACTAACATACCCAGCAAGACTAAATTTCATAATTGAAAGAACAAAATAAATCTCTCACTACCCTTTTACCTCTCCCTTGTTGATTGATCTTCCCATTTCAGCACTGCCCCCATCCACCCATAACTCCTCTATTTCCTTTTCCTACACAGGTCTTTCTATCTTCTCTTTCCCTCAGCTCTGTACCTAACCTCCATGCTTCTGTAATTTCTAGCTTGCTTATTACTGGTGTTTAATGCTAATATTCACATATAAAGAATACAATACTATATTTTTCTTTCTGAGATACACCAATCAGTATATCCCTTCTAGTTCATCCATTTACCTTAAATTTCCATAATTTCATTTTTAATGGTGAAATAATACTCCATTGTTTAATGTACTTTATTTTCTTCATCCATTTATATTTTGAGGGACATTGGGTTGTTTGTTTTTGTCCAGCTATTGTGAATGGACCAGCAATAAACCTGTTTGAGCAAATCTCCTTGTCACATGATGAAGCTGAAATGCGCTTAGAATATTCTCCCAAGAGTAGAGCTGGATGTTGAAATTGATTGATCCTCTCCTTCCTGGGGAACATCCATATTGATTTCTATCGAGAGTGTATAATTTTTGGGTCTGAAAAATGGGTGTTTTCATTTATTCACATCATCACCAACATGAGCTTTCAAATATGTTATTAATCTAAGCTGTGATTTGTATTATAAATTGAAATCACACGGTTTTGATTTGCATTTCCTGATTACTAAGGCTTTTGAACATTTCTATGTGTTTCTCAATGATTTCAGGATTCTCTTTTGTGAATTTTGTTTATATCTGTACCTCACTTTTACCTGGTTTATTTAGGTCTGTTTTGCTATATAGTATTTTGCATTTTTTATGTATTTTTTATATTTTCCTTTTATTGGATGTAAAGTTGGTAAAAACCTTTTCCCATCCTGTAGGCTTCCACTTTGTCTGAATGATGGTATCTTTTCTATATGGAAGATTTATAGTTTTGTAAGATTTAATTAATCAAATTTTGATCTTAGTCCCTTTATTACTGGTGTTTTGTTAAGAAAGACTTTTCCTGTACCAATGACTTCAGGCTATTCGATCCTTTCTCTTTCACAAGTTCAGTGTATCTGGTTTTATGCTGAGTTATTTCACTTGAACTTGAGTTTTATGCAAGGTAATAGATAATTGTGTATGTCATTGTATTCTTCTACTTGAAGATATTCAGTTTTGCTACCATCATTTGTTGAAGATGTAATCTTATTTCCAGTGTGTATTTTTCTGAATACTTTAACAAAAGTAAGATTTTGTAATTGCATATATGCATATCTCGGTTTTCAGTTTGATTCTTATGATCAGTTTGTTTGTTTCTGTGTCAATACGATGGTGTTTTTATTTCTATATCTTCATCTAGTAAATTGAAATCACGAAGAGTGATAACTCCCACAGTTGTTTTACTATTCAAGATTGCTTTGGTTATCCTGGGTTTTGTGTTTCACATGCAGCCAAAAATTGTCCTTTCAAAATCTGTGAAGAAGAGTGTTGAAATTTTGATGTGTATACTATTGAATCTGTAGAGTAATTTTTTAAATAATGCCAATTTTCACTGTATCCATAAGCATGGGAGATCTTTGCATCTTCTAATATATACGTTCTTCACTGTCTTAAAATACTAATTATATGCTTGATTATAGTTATCCCAAGATATTTTATATTATTTGAAGCCATCAAAAATGCTTGAATTCCTTGAATTCTTTCTCAATTCATTTGTCACTGTATATAGGAGGGCTACTGATTTTTGTGAGTTAATTTTGTATTCAGCTATTTTGCTGAAAGTGTTATTAGTTGTAGGAATTTTTGGTGAAACTTTTGGGATCACTTATACATAATACCATATTGTCTACATTTAATGATATATAGACTTCTTTCCAATTCGTATCCTCATTGACCTCTTTCAGTGATCTTATTGCTCTATCTAGAACTTCAAGTTCTACTTTGCTTAGATACAAAGAGAAAGAAAACCTTGTGTTATTCCTAATTATCCTGGAATTATTTTGAGTTTCTCTCTTTTTATGTTGATGTTGGCTATTTACTTTCTTTAAATTGCCTTGGTATCCCTAATCTTTAGACATTTTAATGAATATTAATGGCCTTAATTTGCAAACCAAAATGCACACAGTTACTGAGTGGATGAGGAAACAAGATCCCTTTATCTGTTGGCACTAGAGATAGCACTTAGCTTTAAAGGTAGTTACTACCGTGGAGTAAAAGAATAGAAAAAAATACCACAATCAAAGAGGACCTGGAAGAAAGTAGGTATCACTACTGCAGTATGTGACAAATGAATTTTAAATTAAAACAAATCAGAAGAGATGAAGAGGGGCACTTCATTTTAATGAACAGAAAAGTTAACCAATAATTAATTAGTCTCATAATTGTATGTGCATAAAACTCTTATGCACCCAAGTTAATTTTAAAAATGTATTACTAGATCTAATGATTCACATTAGTGTTGAAACATCAATAGTGAATATTTTAATTATCACATTTTCCCAATGGGCCTATTGTTTGTATAGAAAATAAATCAAAAATCAGAAAAAAAGTCACCTTATATCAAATAGACTTAATAGTTATCTTCAGAATATTATACTAAAACACAAAATAAGAACAAATAGTGTCGCTAAAATTTTTACCATCCTTGTATATAAAACAAAGTATTACAAATTCAAAGATATTAATGTAAGTCTTTGTATCCTATTTAAAAACAATACAATGATACATAAAATTGTCAGTAACCAAATTTAAGTAAATTCACAAACATACCAAGTTTAAACTACTCATTGTTTAATGAAGAACAGGTTAAAGAATAAATGAAGAAAAATAAAAATTACATTGAAACTATATGAAAATGAAAGCACAAAACCAAATTTTTGGGACACATTGAAAACAATCCTACAAGGATAACATATTTCTAATTGTGTCTGGTGGTTTGAATGAGTATGAATCCAATAGGTTCATATGTTTGAAAACTTGTTTCAGTTGATAGAACTTTTTGTGAATGTTTGAAGGTTGACAGTGTTGGAGAAGGTATGTCACCGAAGGTCAGCTTTGAGATTCTAAAAACCTAACCCATTCCCAGTTAGCTCTCTTTCTCTCTGTCTTTTTTTTTCATAGCAGCCTTATTTATTTCTTTTTTTTTAAATTTTTATTACATAATTTCTTTTTTTTGTAATGTGGACGCTTTTATTTTATTTTTTCCCATCTTTATTAATTTGGGTATTTCTTATTTACATTTCAAATGTTATTCCCTTTTCCGGTTTTCAGGCCAACATCCCCAAACCCCTCCCCTCTCCTAATATATGGGTGTTCCCCTCCCCATCTACCCTCCATTACCGCCCTTCCCACAACAATCCAGTTCACTGCGGGTCCAGCCTTGGCAAGACCAAGGGCTTCCCCTTCCACTGGTGTTCTTACTAGGCTATTCACTGCTACCTATGAATTTGAAACCCAGGGTCAGTCCATGTATAGTCTTTGGGTAGTGGCTTAGTCCCTGGAAGCTCTGGTTAGTTGGGATTGTTGTTCATATGGGGTCTCAAGCCCCTTCAGTTCTTTCAGTCCTTTCTCTGATTCCTACAACTCTTCTCAGTTCAGTGGTTTGCTGCTGGCATTTGCCTATGTATTTGCCATATTCTGGCTATGTCTCTCAGGAGAGATCTGCATCCAGTTCCTGTCAGCCTTCACTTCTTAGCTTCATCCATCTTATCTAGTTTGGTTGCTGTATATGTATGGGCCACATGTGGGAACAAACTCTGAATGGCCGTTCCTTCAGTCTCTGTTCTAAACTTTGCCTCTCTATCCCCTCCTATGGGTATTCTTATTCCCCTTTTAAAGAAGGAGTGAAGCATCCACATTTTGGTCATCCTTCTTGAGTTTTATGTGGTCTGTACATCTTGGGTATTTCGAGCATTTGGGCTAATATCCACTGACCAATGAGTGCATACTATGTGTGGTTTTCTGCGATTGGGTTACCTCACTCAGGATGGTATTTTCTAGTTCTATCCATTTGCCTATGAATTTCATGAAGTCATTGTTTATGATAGCTGAGTAGTACTCCATTGCGTAGATGTACCACATTTTCTGTATCCATTCCTCTGTTGATTGGCATCTGGGTTCTTTTCAGCTTCTGGCTATTATAAATAAGGCTGCTATGAACATAGTGGAGCATGTGTCTTTGTTGTATGTTGCAGCATCTTTTGGGTATATGCCCAGGAGAGGTATAGCTGAGTCCTCAAGTAGTGCAATGTCCAATTTTCTGAGGAATCTTCAGTCTCATTTCCAGAATGGTTGTAACAGTCTGCAATCCCATCTACAATGGAGGAATGTTCTTCTTTCTCCACATCCTTACCAGCATCTGCTATAGCCTGAGTTTTTGATCTTAGCCATTCTGACTGATGTGAGGTGGAATCTCAGGGTTGTTTTGATTTGCATTTCCCTTATGACTAAAGATGTTGAATATTTCTTTAGGTTTTTCTCAGCCATTTGATATTCCTCAGCTGTGAATTCTTTGTTTAGCTGTGAAGCTCTCTTTCTCTTGCTTTTGCATCAAGATACTTAGCTACTGCCTTAGTGTTGTGCCATGTCTGTCCGAGGCCATGCTCTCCATCATGGTATTCATGAACTCACTCTTTGAAAGTGTAAGCCTACAATAGAATCTTTCTTGTACATGTTTATGTGTAAGGATGTTTTGTCATGGCATTAGAAAATTAAATTCAAGAGTACTTACATTTAAAAATTGAAAGAGAACAAATGACTTAATCATTCAATTACAAAATTGTGAAGACAAGAACACAATTTAAACCCAGTCAATAACAAGAATTATAAAATTCAGAGCAGGAATTAATAAAATACAAACATGGAAATCAATACAAAGATCAATGAATCTATGACCTGGATCTTTAAGATGATAAACAATATTGAAAAATCTTTAGCCTAGTTAAACAAAAATAAGAAGGGAGAGCCTAAAAAATTAATTAATTAATTAATAAAAATAAATAAATAGATAGATAGATAAATAGATAATAGAAGGAGGTTAGGAATAGGAAACCATTGCAATAAGCACCAAAGAAATTCTGAACGTTTTAAAATCCTACCTTCCAGTTTGTTGGAAAATCTAAAAAAGAAAAAGAAAAGAAAATTAAAAAATAACCTAACGATTTCTAGGATCAGCTAAGTCACAAACATTAAGACAAGAAATCACCAATTTAAGGAAGACCAGATCAAATGAAGAGATTGTCATATTAATGAAAAGCCTTTTACATAAACACTTAACAACACACACACACACACACACACACACACACACACAACACACACACACACATGAAATAGAAGGGAAGGAAGGAAGAAAGAAAGAATGAAAGAAAGAAAGAAAGAAAGAAAGGAAGGAGGGAGGCAGGGAGGGGAGGGAGGGAGATAGATCAAGCCAGGGCCACATGGATTGATAGCAGAATCCTACTAGAATTTCAAAGAAGTCTACATTTGTTCTATTTTAAAGTAATCAAAAATGGAAACAAAGGGGTTTTTTTGCAAAATCATTTTATAAAGTTGCAATCAATCTAATGTCCAGAACAAATGAAGGTACAGAAATAAACAACTTAATATCTCTTATTTATAAAGACTGATGCATGATCAGTGGACTATTGCAAATAGAATATAGACATATATCAAAAGGATTATCCTCAAAAAGAGTATCCACCATGACGAAGTGTGATTTATCTATGATCTGCAAATGTTGTTCAACATATTTATGTCAATATATGTAATAAAGCATATAAATGGAACTAAAGACAAAAATATGATGGAAGTCCTAGAGAGAAGAGAGGAGGACTAGAGGGAACTTCCTTAATATAGTAAAAGCCGTAATATCTTATGTGGAGAAATACTTGAAGCAAATGAAATTAAGTAACAGAAAGAGTTTTCCACTATTTCCAATCTTTTTCAACACTTGGCTACAAGTACTATCTGGGGGAATAAAGCAAGAGAAGGAAATTAAAGGCATATAAATAAGAAAAGAGGTCATCATACTATGGCTATCTGCATATGAAAATAGTATATATTAGTGGTACAAATATATACATATAATCTATATCTATACATTATATATACATACATGTATATATATATACATCTACACCTAAACATACACATAATTTACACACACACACACACACACACACACACACACACTTAATAGCCATTATTATTTCTGGAGAATAGAAAGTTTCTTCAACATGGGATCCTGGGAAAAATGGATGTCTAACTACAGAACAATGAAAGTAGTCTGTAGCTATTACATTGCATAAAAACTAATCTCAAATAAACAAGATTTAAATATGAAACCTAAAGGACTGTAATGGGGACAACAAGATGTAGTCTTGATATGCGTGTAGGAAAGGATTTTGTGAACAAGCTCCAATTTGTCCAACAATTAATGTCATAATTAAGAAGTAGGGCTTTCTACAACAAAAATATTCTGAAGATCTAAAGAAACAATGAACCTGGTAAGAGCAAGCTGACTGATAATGGGTCCTCCAATGGATAAGTTAGAGAAAGGACTGAAGGAACTGAAGGGATTTGCCACTCCATAGGAAGAACAACAATATCAAATAACCAGACACCCCAGAGTTCCCAGAGGGACTCATGGCTTCAGCTGAATATGTAGCAGGAGATGGCACTGTCTGCCATCTATAGAAAAAGAAGCCCTTGGTACTGTGAAGGTTTGTTTCCCCAGTGTAGGGAAATGCCAGAGTGTTGAGGTGGGAGTGGGTGAGTGGGAAGGAGAGCATCCTCATAAAATCATGGTGAGGAAATATGGGAGAGGGAGAATAGGGAAAGGGGATAACATTTGAAATGTAAATACATAAAATATTCAATTAAAAAAGAGATATCTGACATAGTAAGGGAGAATGTTTGCTAGCTATACTTCTATTAGAAAATTAATACCTTGAATATATAAAAATCTTTTTTAAAAAATTAAAGAATTAAAAACCAAATGATCTATTCAAAAAAATGGGCCCAGTAATTAAGTGTGGATCTCTCAATTGAAGAAAAAGGATAGCTAATAAATACTTTAGATGTATCCACATCTTCCATAGCAACATGAGAAATAGAAATCAAAAACTTTTAAAGTTTATATCATAATACTGAAATAATCCTAAGATCCTTAAAACAACCTCCAACAAGTACTGGAGGCTAATAGAGGAAGGAGAACCCCCATTCTTTTTGGTGAGATTGCAAACTGGTCGAGCCCATCTGAAATAAATGTAAAATTGTCCAAAATCTATCATACAACCAATCTATATCCTATTTTTTTGGAATATGCAAAAAGGATTCAGTACCTTATGCCACACAAACTTACTTGGACATTTTAATTGATGATCAACTCGCTACAGGAGCTAAGAAATGGAAACAGTCTAAAGGGACTTCAACTGTCAAATATATAATGAAAATGTAACATGTGTATACTATGGAATACTGTCCACATGAATAAATGGAAATCATGAAATTTCCAGTTAAAAATTGCAAGTAAAGATGGTCATGCTGGGTGAGGTAACTCAGACCAGAGAGGCATTTTCTCTTTGATTGTTTGTTTTTGTTTTTGTTTTGTATCAGATGAGGCACCAATCACTAGTTCTTTAGTTGTAAGTACATATTTCTAAGTTAAAAATGGATCATCGTGAGGAAGAGAATAAGAGCATAAGAAGCAACAGTAAGGAGCATTTTATTTGATGGAGACAATGGAAAAACACGATAAAGTTCTGACTATGGAGAGCAAGATAAGTACAGGAAGAGATAGAATGGTAAAATAAGGGTAGAGGATCTGAAATGACAAAAAGTATTATATAATTATCTGTATACCCAAATACCCTACAATTCCTGTAAGTGCATGTATAAATACACACACACACACATAAATAAAATAAATTGTTCTCATCTTGTCTGACAATGTTTCCTCCAAGAGCCAAGGACATTCTATTAAATCTCAACACTGAACATGAGAACATTTCTTTTGTGTTGTTGGTCATGGTTGTCAAAGAGACTCCCAAATTATTAGAGGCCACTACTATCTATTTCCCTTGATTGTCCCCAAGTGTTGTATTAGAGTCATAATTGCTGAAATAACCATACCTTTCAGACACAGAACCCAAAGATTCCTGAGCTAAAACTAACCTCAAAGCCTTCTCCTTTTGTAACAAAAACTAATGGAAATGTGACTATAAATTTGAGAGACAGCAAACATGTGTATATGGGAGCCCTTGGAGGAAAGAAAGTGAATGGTATATGATGTAATTGTATATAGATTTTGTTTTGAAAGAAGGTGTCATGCAAGCTTTTCACCATTCTAGAGAACCAAACCCAACTCCCACAATTATTCTTCATGTACATTAGTCCATATGCTGTACACAGTTCTATACCTAAAATCCTCAGTAGAGTAATGGACACCCAAGATATAAGGCTGTCTGATGAGTTCTGTGAACAAAATGGCATTTGTGCTCAAGTGAAAGAAGCAGTTGAGAGAAAAGGGCTTCCTCGATAGATCAGGTGAATCTCTAGATATGGGATGTAGTCAGGTAAGCAGCACCGTGTGTTCAAAACAAAAAGCAGAACCCACTTGGAAGCAGTGGGATTTGCTACAGATGGAACTTAAATCATCAGATTTATCTTGAAATAGAAGCAAGGGTATCTTTCCTCATCAATATCTGAAGATGAGATGGGAATCCCAGATGCTACACAAAAATGTTTCTAAAGTGTATAAGGGACTTATGGGATGACTGACTAAAGGGAGAGCACATGCTAATATTTCTCACTCATTTATTAACTGTGTTACTTTGGCAAGCTGATTAATTCACACTATGCTGTAGCTTCCTGGCTAAAAGCATAAAAAATTAAAAAATATTTTTAGACAATATTAGTGTGTGGAGTGAAATGTGCACACTTAATTTAACTATGCCTCCATCTTTAAATTGAAAATAAGTGAATGCCTAATTGAATTGTTGTAGACTTACGTAATAATTACAAGGCCCTCGGGCTGCTTTTGACATATAAAAGGAGCACTATATGTTTCACCTGTTAGTGTAGAATTAAATTGGTGTGATCTTGAGTGAATTCTCAGGACTTTGGTTATCCCATTTGCAAAGTGTTAAGGGAGATTTCAGTTCCATTTTGACTCTACATTAAACGAAGTAACACTGTCACTTATATTTGATTGCTTATTCTTATCAAAGTCCCATTGACGTCACCCTTCCTCCCATCTTTCTTGTCCATCTCTTCCCTCAGTATCCCTATTGGCATTTCTCTTTAGGATTTTTTGATTTTGTTTTCTTCTGCTTCAAGACTTTATCAAGACTATCTGGGAAACCCTGTTTATATTAAGCTCACTAGCTTTGAAATTCTTTTGAAATAGCCATGATTTACCTATCTACTCAATTCTAGGTCTTTACACGTAGATACTGCGTATGTCAAATTTTTAAAATAAATAACTGAATGGACTGTAGTAACCTTTTGTGTGTATTTCAATAGTTTACGGGCCATTGAAATTTCCACCAAGGAGCATAAAAATTGTCATTCCACAGAGGGTGCTACAAAGCGAACCACAGTGTGGGGCAGCTGTTTGCTCACTCTTGGGAAAATGGGGCAGCTGGTTCTGACTGCAAGTGAGGTGGTGTTTGTCATTTTGTTTTGTGTTTCTTTTGTAAACAAACAGAATCTCTCCTATAATATAAGCACCATGATGAAACTTGTTAAATTGTGTCCTGGGAGCAACATCAAAAGGTCATCAATTAACACCACTAAGAAAATGTATGTCTCTTTGATGCCATCAGTAGGGAATGGATCTCCTTGTTTTTCTGTGGGGATTTTAGCTGCTGCACTTCAATGCAGCTACTTTATCCTTCATAAAGTCCCAGGGTTCTGTTTATTCACAGTTCACTTAAACATTCTTTAAAATATCAAAAAGAATTGGAAAACAAGAACATTCTGGATATATTTAACAGAGACAGAGGACACAGATTGAATGATCTTTAGGACTCATCCTCTACTTGAACCTCTCATGAATCTGCTTGTTTTGTGATTGTTTTGTTCCAGGCTCATTTCCTACAGGACTAGAGAATTATGGCTGAAGTCTGCTTTTCAGTTTGGGACAGCATTGTACATGGAAATTTCTTCTATGTATTATATTTACCTCCTTTGTTCTTATAATCTTTCCACATCTACATGTGATAAGATTGCTTCATACAAATATGGGCAAATATTATCTCTACTATTAAGTGAGCATTACTCATGTCCTCAAATATGTACCTGTACTGTTCAGTATTCAACTTTTGAGAGCTGGTTTGACATTTTTCCCTAAAGAGATGGTGATACCAATCCTATATAATACTTGAATACTAATAAAATGTCACACATGATATACATGGTCACAACTTAATACTTACCACAGACTAAATCTGGAATTATTGAGAGCATTATCTTGTTACTAGTCATAGCTATTACCATCATTTTTTCTGTCTGTAATAAATGCAGATTTTTTGGTATAATATTTTCTTGTAACATTCTAGAGTTTTCTATACAGACTATAATTTTTACAGTCATATATTGACATTATATTGTAAAATTGTGTTTTGCTTCATAAGAGAACAGAAATGGACTTATGTATGAGATAGCTTTGGCAGATAATTATTAGCAAATAAGAATTAATTGTATATAAAGTATCAAAACAGGAGTTTTCATGAATCAAATAATTGTCTCTGAAAAATGCAAAAAGTAATACCATAGAGACTGTATAGGTTATATTTATGAATATAACTATATACATATACATTTATGCATGCATTAACAACTAATTATAAAAGAGGCCATGAATTTGAAAGAGAATAAGGAAAAGTACATGGAGGGTATGGAGGGTTTGGAGGGAGAAAAGAAAAGGGACAAATGTAATTCTATTATAATCTCTAGAATAAAAAAATCTAAAAAAAATTACATTGAAATTTTAATGCCAGGCATTTAGATGGATGCATCACTGGTTGACTTGAGGAAGAGGTTGTAGCAGTCAGAGGTAATGAGTTAAATTGTGTACAATGGCATAGCAGTAGAGTAGCCAGTTGTAAGTGCACAACTTGAAAAATACTCTTATCCATGTGGCATGAATTGACAGAAGTTGTTGGCATTGATAAGAGATCATGTAAGAAATACAGATGGTAAGAAAAAAAGAGGACTTATAATAAATTCTGAAAAACCACAATTATGGTTTCCAAGCAGACAGATTTTCTCTAAAGGAATGTCCATGCAATCGAGTAGTCATTTTTGCTTCTGCTAACATCAATTTTTAGATTGAAGAACCCCACAGAACATAAGATAGTTGGATCCGTCAATATTCATCCTGTTTGCCCCATGTTTTATGTTATCTTTTCATGTCATTCTGCTTCCCAAAGCCATCTCCGTTCTTGAATATTTTCAACAAGCTGTAAATTTATTACCGCTCCCTAGAGTCAACATAGAAGACTGCACCTTTGAGCTGGTTATTCTAGATATTTTGCAACTGGATTCTGTAGTTTTGTTACTATGGCTCCTCTCTTTTGGTTTTTGTTTTTGTCTTAATGGTTAAAAATATTTTATGACTATTTATACACTAGTAAAGCCTTTTATGTGTACAGGAGAGTTCAGAGGCACAGATAAAGAAAAGGATTGTGACTGGGGAAGTTATTTGATGATTAATCTTGATCTATAAATCAAAATGCACATATAGGCAAACACATACACACACATAGAGGAGGCAGGGAGAAAGAGAGGGGGAAAAGAGAAGGAGGGGGCTAGGCAAATTAGCAAAGAATATTATATTCCAACCCAGTTTGATATATTATACAGACTAAACTAAGCAATCATAAAACCAATTTATCTTCTGTGCCCTCCTAGGATGCAAAAGTGGCAGGCTAATAATTTATTGCTCCGTGGATTAAAGGTGTTCAAATGTTTATGTGATGATACAAGTTGCTCTAGCATCTAAAATATGTCAGAGATGTTACCAAAATTACTCAGATCTCCTGTTATTAGGGGATGTTTCATGGGTGGCAATGAAATGTTCATTTTCTAATGAAATTTCCTGTCTGTAATCATTTACTAGGACAAGACCCAGACTTAGTTTTGGCACTGTCTTTGTTGGTGTGAAAAGACGACATTTCAATGATCTAGACAATAAGATTAAGAAAACACCATTTCTAGGCTGCAACTTTGATTTTTCCCATTAATTGCATTTAAAGACTGCACATTCAGAAGTTCTTACATGTCTCAGGTTTCTTTTGCATTTATTATCTCTTTATTCACTTATTTTATATAGTCTTTCTTTGTATCACAGGATGGAATCAAACTCCCAAAAATTCTCAACCTCGGGGTTTCAGTTTTGAGCCATTTCTAGGATGTTGTGAGGAGGTATACTTTCCATAGCCTGTTTACTACACTGTTAGAGAAGGTGCCTGACAGGCTCTGCCAGAGCCTTACTGATACAGATGAAAATTTTTGCCATTGACCATTCGACTGAGCACAGGGATCCCAATGGAGGAGTTAGAGAAAGGACTGAAGGAGCTTAAGGGGTTTGAAACCCCATAGGAAGAACAAGAATATCAACCAACCAGACCTCACTAGAGCTCCCAGGGACTAAACCAGCAACCAAAGAGTACACGTGGAGGGACCCATGGCTACAGCTCCATATGTAGCAGAGATATGGCATTGTCTGGACATCAGTGAGAAGTCAAGTCTTTGGTCCTGTGAAGACTTGCTTCCCCAGTGTAGGGGAATGACAGGGTGTTGAGGTGGGAGTCTTTGGATGGGAGAGAGCATCCTCATAGAAGGGGGAGGGGTTATGGTAGAGGAGGGAACCAGGAAAGGCAATAACATTTGAAATGTAAATACATAAAATATCCAATAAAACAAAAGAAAGAAAAAAAGAAAAAGGGTCAGGGATGTCCTTGATAGCCCTGCCTTTGTTGCCTTTAGAGGGTTTTATTTGCCAGCTGAGCTACAACTACTGGTAGGAATACCAGATTGTCAAATAACTGGAAATATTAGACTGTCTAAATGTTGAAAATGAAATAAGGCTCTTAGTGACTCTTGTAATTTTAAGGGAACTTTATTACCAAATAATAAAACACTAGTACCTTTGATCAAATAATATCTTTGTAATTATCCTTTCCTGAAGTCCTACCCATCATAGGAGCAAACACTTTTGTAAAACAAATTTCTTCTCTGAATCTCCTGGCCATTGTTTTAAAGTTGCCCTACAGAAATGATAAAATTAAAATTCCTCTTAATGTTTAGCCAGTCTTTGCTGTCATATACCTGGAACTCTGTGTCTTCCTCCTTCATAACATATCCTTGGACTTACTCAATACTCAACCAAATACTTGTACTCTCTTTCTATTCCTATTTATCATTTTTACTGTTCACATGCTATTGGATTTTTTTGCCTCATAAATGCAACTTAATTATTTCTACAAACTCAGTGAGAATACCTAACACCTGAACTCAGCCTCAACATCTAATTAAAATACCACAGGAGCTGCTGAGTTCATCTCTTGTGGTCATCAGGTATAAAGAGAGCTTTTCGTTATTCTCAAAGGCGCGGGACAGAAGTCAGAAGTCATTCCAATTTCATACTCAAGAATCACATGTAATTGAGTTGCTCATCAGTTCTGACATTTTGAAAGATCCAAATACATAAAGATTACACTTTAAGATATTACTGTTTTCCCTTTCTTAGCAGTTAAGAAATGAACTCTGAAATGAGATGGAATGAAAGGAACACTATGGTGTTTTACAAAATGCAGATACTTACAAGAGGCTATGGATTCCCTAAATCCAATTAAGATGGCCCAAGAAAACTGAATCCTGTGACTGAAGATGTGTGTAAGGATAGGGTGATTGATGTGGCTTTACATATCTGACACGGGGACATGTGTGAGGATAGATACTAAGCATATAAAATAGGATAGTTTAGCAGATGAAATAGGAGAAAGCATATAATGATCTCAAAGTATGATGTCTCTCATGGACACTTAAAGGTTATTATAGTTATTTTTTCACATTGCTGTGACCAAAATCTGACGAGAGCAGGTTGGGGAGGAATAGTTCATTTGGACTCATGGTTTGAAGACACAGTGCATCATGGCGGTGGATTTGTGTGGTGGGAAGCCTGGGGCAGTTGTGATGATTGCATGAGACTATTTGCTCACTTTCCCATGGACCAGTAACCAGAGAGGAAGATGGTTCCAAATAGAGGCCATGCTGTAACCCTCAAGGGCAGCCTCCAGTAACTTACTTTCTCTAGGTGCATCCTACCTCCAAACTGAGGATTGTCCAACTTTTTGGCTTTTCCATGCAACAATGGACAAATAATTTAGGTCAGACCTTCAATATACCTGCCAAGCTACATATAGCTGTCAGGTTAAAGTCAGTATAATTTTAATGACAATTGTCATCAGAGAGAAGCAAAGCAGTCCTCATGAAATAATTTTAATTATGCACGACCTATGTGCAGACAATTTCAGCTTAAAGTGTCTACAGTACAACCCGAAGACAGTGGTCCGGTAAGATGTATGTCCAAGACAGTAGGACATAATATCGAAAGGGAGTCTTATCTATAGTGGCACATTTCCCTTTGATACATAGGATCACCAGTTAAAATCAATTTGGTTTTAAGTTTGAGGAACATAATCAAATTAACATATTTCTATTGCAAAAAATGTATTATGGATATCTTTGATGTTTTTATTATGAAAGTAAAAAGAAACATGGAACTATTACTATTAGCTGAGGAAGGAGTGCATCAACATGTGGTTTCATAGGAACACTTTCAGTACTCTGAGTGGTCTCCAAATTGCCTTTAAGAAACTTTCATCATGGTTTTATTCTTAGAGTGCTTCGCTCTTAAAAATAGTTGATCCCACATGTCAGTTCTGCCCAAAAATAATACTATGATTAAGCTGTAACTGTGATCAGAGGAATATTTAAGTATTGGGAGAAAGTACATACTAAATAGACATGATCCCACTTCAGGTTAAATGGATGTTTGAAGCAGAAGTAAGATGGCAACTGAAATATAATTGAAATACACTAGAATATTGTTTATTTTCCCAGAATTTTTTAATTTTGTTTTTGTTAGTAGATTCTTCTCTCAAACAATAACTCCTGGGCAGTTTCTCCTTCTTGCACTCCTCTTTGCTCCCTGTTTCTTCTCATCCCCCCCCCAGACTCATTTCCCTTCAGAGAAGAGCAGACATCCAAGAGAAAACAACCAAACACACAAAGCAAGATAGAGCAAGACAGGGCAAAGGTCGGGTAAGATAACCTGGCAGCAGCAGAAGTGTCCCAAAGGACAGACAGAAGAGTCAGGAACATGCCAGCTTTCACTCTCAGGAGTCTCAGAAATCTTAAAATCTGTTTTCTGAGTCTTAATTCAGATTGAAGATCAGGATTACACATTTCTCACTGTTTATGGGTCTTTGATAATCAATGTGTTTAAATGCCTAAAAATCAATTGTTTTCTTTAATTTGAACTTGCCATGATTTCGCTTTCATTTAGGCAGTTCTTATGATGTGAAGCATTGCCTTGGTGAGCTGGTTTTCACCGTGAAGATACCTGTTTAACTCACATAAAGTCTACTGACATTGCAAAATCAATAGCTAGTTTCCACATCCGGTTCAGGTACAAGCTTAGTTTGAGATACTACAACAAATGATATCAATAAAATAGTCCCAGAATTTGACCTGAAGTTCTTAGCTGTCTTATCTCTGAAAAATAAATATCCACTCTCCAGTCTGATCAACACTTTAAAGCCATTCCTAAAATCACTGATAATTTAACCTCATAGCCCTTATGAACTTCAGATATGATCATTTTCACAAATTGATCTATTTTAAGACTTTGGAAATAAGTGTTTTAATGTGCTAGACAGTGATATGAATTAGGTATTAAATAATATAAATATTAACAATTACATGCCAACTATATATTTGTATAATTGTTTAAATTTTAAAACAATATAGAGTATTGCTTCTTGTTTTCTTTCCTCCTTCCATATACTCTTCCTTGTTCTCTTTCAATTTCAAGACCAGTTTGTCTTTCATTCCTCTTACACACATACACACACACACACACACACACACACACACACAGAGAGAGAGAGAGAGAGAGAGAGGTGTAGTGCATTTATTTATATACATATTATAAAATATATAAATATGCATATAATTTTCTTTACTTTTACAAGTTCTTTTTTTACTTTTTTTCGGAGCTGGGAACCAAACCCAGGGCCTTGTGCTTGCTAGGCAAGTGCTCTACCACTGAGCTAAATCCCCAACCCCTTACAAGTTCTTCTTAATATAATTATCACTGGCCACCATTTGTGACTATGCCCAGTATGTTGACATTGGATAAAAAAATTATCGTGCTCTATTTTTATTATTCCTTAAAACCTCTTGATATAGTTACATCTTATCTCTGTTAGTCTGTGTATGTCTGTGAACATGGGCTTGTTTCTAATGTGCTTGAGAATTTGTGTAAAAGCATTAATTCACATTTAAAAATCACGAGACAACCTCCCTTGTCAGTCGCTCTCTGCCTTAATGTGATACAGGATCAAGTGTTGAAATATTGCTTTCCACTGTTTAAGAAAGGTTAGATGGCCCACATACATACTAGAAATAGCACACACATACCTAAATAAATAAAATGCAATTAATAAAGATTTGAATATCTTTGGGATGTAATTGGAAGCATACACAGATCTCAGAACACTACTGTTCAAAGAAACATAACAAAAAATGTTTTATACGTGCTGTGAAGAAAAATAAGGTTTTTGTCCAAAGTAAGATCCTCATGTGGAATAATTTTAGCAACAGCTAACATGATATTTAAGGAATATTTAATTTAAATGAAATGACTACGAACCTTATGGGAGAAGGATAGGGTATAATATGAACTCTGGTGATGGTTTCTGAGGAAAAGAGGGACAAAAGGACATTGGTCAACCATCTTTTCCCCAAAGGCTGAGAACCGGTCACAGACACATTTGTGTGATAGTGGAAGAAATGGCGAGGGCGCTTGCTCAGCTCTCACAGAAGGGCATCCGGTTAAGTCAGTCATTAGCTGACTGATTGTCAAGTCCACTGTAACAGAACTCCATTGCAAAATTTTGTTAAGAAAAGTTGCTGGTTTTGGCACCCTTGTCCTTTGCAGAATTAGGAGGTCCAAAGTCTTTAATAATAATAATAATAATAATAATTATTATTATTATTATTATTATCATTATTATTTTGAGAATTTCATACATAAGTACTAGATTTACATTATTTTCCCTCCCTTTTCTTCTATCAACTTTTCCAATGACATTTGCTTCTTAGTCTTTAATTTATATATATTTATATGTAATGTTTATATATGCACTTAAAGTGTATACACACACACACATATATATATATATATATAATGTATGCATAGAATTTATTAAGACCCAATACCATCTGCTGAGTTTACCTACTTATTGCTCAATTGTCTATGTGTTTAGAGCTGACCATTTGGGACTGCATAATTATTGAGGGATTTATCCTTAGAAAAGATTGATTCTCTATTTTTGAGGTAGCTGTTAATTCCTATAGCTCTTTGTCTGTGAAATGGGATATCCTTCCTGTCATTTACAAAAGACATGATCTTTCAGCAAATGTTCTCATCCTCTGGATCTTAATATCTTCAGCTCTGCTCCCTGAGCCTTAGCTACAGTACTATTTACATGTCAGCTGGAAGTGGGTACCACATGGTCAATTGTTCACAACTTGAAAATTTATGGATTCATGGATTTATTCTCTTTACAATTCTGCAAAAGGGGTGAGAGCTATGTTTATGTGAGGGTATAAATATGAGTATTTAGAATGTAACTAGAAATTATACTGGTATAGGGAGCACCAATAATACTTCCTCCTCTAGGACTCATAGCATCACCAGTCATGCATAGCACACCTGGTTTATAGTACCAGACGTGTATTACCTTTTATTGAGTCTGATTTAAATCCAACCAGCTGGCTGTCACTTACCTTCAGGATGTAAGTTTCACTACTGTTCCTCTCCTTTAGCTTTCTTCTTTCAACTTGCATAATTTTTTCTAGTTCAATGAAAGCTAGCCTTCCTGGGAGAAGTTTTTGTGTCAGTCCTTGCTTTATTCCTCAAAGTTCTCAGTCTCAATATTAGGAATAGGGTCTTACATTCAAACTATGGCAAGTACCCAAGTGCAAAGGCAGGGGTCGATATTGTGTGGAATTCTTTTAGACACACTAGCCAGGCTTGAGCTTGTACTCTCATATCCATACCATGTGAAATATTCTATGCAATATCCTATGTTTAGTTTTGATTTAATTATTTTTACATAAGAAAGTTTTGATGATATGATTTAAAGTGGATAAGCAAACACAGTTAAAATCTCATGATATTATCTTCATTTTTTGTTTTTTTCTTTGCCCAGTTATTTGTTAATTCTGAAAATTCTACAATAATATTTCTGCTCTTTTTTTTATTTTCAGACTTACTATTCTTGTGAAAAGAAATATATATGGTATGGGCACAGGAAATAGATAATCAGAGTGTTTTTTAATTGTCACATGAATTCAGAAGTCCCATTGATACATTTAACAAATGGCACTCAACTTCTTTTTATGAATAATAAATTATACTGTATTGGTTATGTTTTAAATTTTATATTCAATTCATCAAATTTGATTCTTGGTTTTTGTGGGTAATAAAAAATAAAGAGAATATAGGCTCAAAATAAGAATAGATGTTAATTTGTTTTGTAAAAAACATAGTTGTGCATAGCACGATTGTGTCCACAATTTTTACCCTGGAAATTGTTTGGGGCTTGACTACAACGATACCCTTGTCTCCTTAAAATGGCATGAAATTCATTCTTGTGGAAAGGAAACAAAAAAAAAACACTGTAGCTCTTTTTTCTTCCTGTTTTATGCTATAGAAAACACTCTGTTTGTGCTTACAGAAATGATATTTAGCTTATGTGCTGTAAATGGACTGTGACCCACAAGCATCCCTAAGTAGCATTCATCATTTGGCTGGTGTGCGTGCATATGCAAGGTATGGCCAGGAAAAGCACAAAACTTCAAGCTTGGTGGCAGGGGCTTCTCATAATTTAAAATGGGATGGAGATACACAAACCCATTTCTGCAGGACCTTTATAGCTTCCGAGTGAATTATTCCTGTCCATAAAACAGAGAACCTGCTGTGTGGTATTTGTAAACAGCAATTTTGTTCGTAAAAACAACATAAACCTTTTATGTGCCTGATGCCCATTTCCTAACTGCTTTTCACTGAATGTGTCTCACATATAAATGAAGGCTAAGGCAGAAAATAGATGTGCTATGCAAATAGTGTCTCCCACTAGTTGCTGTGATTAATCAAATAGGGCCATCTATCTAATAAAATTACATCTCATGCAAATTCACACTGCTTGTGCCGCAGCTGTGTATGGCTGCTGCTCTTGCTGCGGCGGCTGCTGCACAGCATGTCACAGCATCTTGTTTAAGGAATGCCTGCATGCTTGGTAGAATACATACCGTTAGCCTAGGGACTCACAGACACTTCCTTTCCTTTCAACAGTTCTTGGAGGGGTCTATTTAGAGCAGAGGCACCCTGCCCTCTTCTGTTCTGAAAACCCATTGGAGGCTCTGTTACATATGGTAAAATTAAAGGGGGAAAGGGGAGGTTATTTGAACCTCATTTTTTACCAACATTACATTGCGATCACTGTAATGAGAATTATTGAACCAGCGAGATAGCTGTCTAACTGTGCACATCTGGTCTCTTCATCTGCTTTTGGAGATTAGTCTTCATATGGGACCTCAATAAAAAGTTCTTATGAAGTCTTGGTAACTGAGATCTGCTTCCCTTTAGGTGGTGTACGGATGATCCACATCCACTGACATTTGGCCAAGACCTTCTTGTGAATGTATGCGAGCAGAAACCAGCAAGGACTTTATATTGCACCTAAGCCAAATTCTAAAAGAATAAATAGCCTAATCATTCTTACCCCACCCTTCCCAGAATCCCTGGACATACCCAGCTTCTCAATATACTTCAGACTTCTCATTACTTTACCAATCAGGAAGCCTTCTCTGATCCTAAAGGTTCAAATCAACAATCAATATTTCATAAACCTTTATTTGATCAATTCAAACACTTCACTCTTCATTATTCTATCTTATGCTATCTATGTCCATTATACATTTTCAATCAACAATAGAAGGGACCATTTACAATATGCACTTTGGCACAGATCATGATTTTATATCTCATGTCCTGAAAGATTTACAGAAACCTTTGGCAATCAATATGTCTGTTAAATTAGTATACAATCAATGTGGATGTTTATCAAACCACTAGAGTTAGAGAAATTGGTAAGCTAATCTTTTTTGAGATCGTGATCAGGAATTGATTTCTGTATTCTAGGGTTGCCTCAAAATTGCCCCTAAACAACAGAAGAAAACTCAAAATTCCTTCGTAAACATCATATAAAAGTTTCTGAGTTTCACAGTCCCAATTATGTAAAAAAGCATTGGGTGTTTATAAATTCATCCTGAGTGTTCCAAAGTGGGCTCTTGGATTCATTAGAATAATGAAAATTCGTTTAATTCTCATAAACTAAAACATATGTGCTATAGTCTTCTTATTTCAGTCTGAAATATTTTAGCAGATTTGGTTTGATTCAATGGCTTACTTCCATTTAGCACTATGAGCAAATGGTGTATTCTCAGTACTCTCTTAGAAGATATAATGCCTGTGCTTCAACATCATGGCATGTCGTGGCTTCCCCGTCAACATGATGGCAACCTGTCCTTTTGAAATTGTCATCTTTCATGCCAATCCCAGCTAATTAATGGAACACATGGTATCATAGACTATTACCTTACAGATGTCTCCAAAGCAGAGTGATACCAGTATACATCTCTCTGTGTCTATGATAAGGTTATCAGTTATTGAAACAAAATATTTTTTGGTATTTTTATATTTTTTTGCTTGGATAATAAGAAGACTGTAAAATGATGATTAATATTGTAGGTATTAATTAATGTTGAAAATTAATATGGAAACAGTTATTTCTTAACCAGCTATTTACCCAAATAACCACGTAGTGGCCTTTTAATATTTCAAAGCTTAGGCCTTTTAGGAGCTTATTCTCAACTAACTAATCTAAGCTAACACACCAACTCGTCCCATCTGGCCTATGGCTAGCTATACCTTCCAAGCCCATAGTCACATCTGTTTCTCTTCATGTCTTCTGGACAAAAGCTGTTCTTTTTCTCTTAGACTTCCCCGGAAGTCTTACCTTCTCTCTACTGCCCAATCACCAGCATTATCCTTTTATTGACCAATTAATTTGGGAAGCATGGGTTGTACAACCAAAGCTGGGGAACATGAAATTTCCTGGGGCACCCAGATTTTGGGATCCAGAATTTAGCATTTGAATGCATAGCAGCACCAGACCAACCCAACTTGACAATTCAAGTTTCAAGGAAAAAAATAGACATGGCATGAAGAAATAAATGTATTAACCATTGAAAGTTAAGGGCTCTCATTACAGTGGCAGGAATGTTTAAGTATGGAAAACGTGCCTTATCCTCAATTGCTCAAGGTACCGAACACTGCACACAACATTCTCATTATGTACAACATGTGCATGAACATACTGCATGCCTGGTCTTACTGTGTCTGTATGCTTTAGGCCAAATGTTTGGCATGCTGCTTAAACTCCCAAAAGTTTGAAGTCTTCCCTGGAGTGCCATTTTTGTCATTTACTGCCTACATTTTACTAAGGCAGTGAAACCTCGTTTGAGGGTGTTGATATTGCCACTGCATTAGTGACAGTCTGGAAGGTCATTATCTGTGAGAACTGTGGTCAAAATGGAGCAGATCTCAGACAACTTGAGCTTCAGTTTCATGAAGATCCGAGTTTTCTCTCAACTCCATTATTAGACAAAGTTTTCACATTACACAAACCAAGATCCTCTCTAAAAAAATCATTTTTTCTTGCCATTAAGTATAATTATAATGATTTAATGATAGTTATGTAGGAGTTCTATTTGAGAATGTCTTACACATTTACCAAAATTATGTGATTACATCTAAAATCCATCTCCTGCTTCTACCTCTCTCATAATTCATGATGAGCAGTTCCACTCCCAATTGCATTCCTGTATTCTGTATAGTCTACAAAGCCCAGTGAGTACTTCTAATCTGTTCACAAATGTGAGGTCACAGACTAGAGTGTGGGAAACCTACCAGTTGCCACAAGGAGACAGAGAGAGAGAGAGAGAGAGAGAGAGAGAGAGAGAGAGAGAGAGAGAGAGAGAGAGAGACTCCTTCCCAACAGTAACATGCTCTCAGTATCAATACCTCCTGACCCCATTTTCCCAGCAATGACACGCTATCAAGAGCTCTATTGTAACAGGTGGTGCCTGAAGGTCATCTATCTTATCTATGTCTGAATGTTGGTCCTGAGCAGGTTACCAAGCTTCTGCACATTCATGTTTGAATTAGCTATGGCATTTCTAGAAGACAACACTTCACAGCACTCCACCTAATCCTTCAGCCTTTTACATTCTTTTTATCTCTTTTCTGTTTCTATATTCTCAGTCAAGCCTCACGACAGCTGATAATGGCATGTGCCAGGGAACTGTCAGTCACTCAACTGTTTTCTTTTCTTTTCTTTTCATTTTAATTCCTTAAAAGATGACAGTTAGCTCAAAGAATTATAGCGACAGCTATTTCTTTTTATCCACTGAAAACAAATCAAGCAAAACATAGTCTTTTAGTGTAACTTTAAATGTGTCACAAACTGTGCAGACAGAACTTATGTAATGAACAGACTTTGAAGGAAGCTATATGTGAAAATCTTTGCATTCCTCTTATACACTGGTTTACAGTGAGAGATATTGGTAGCTGGACAGAAATTAGCAATGTGTCCCTTGTTTTTAAGTGATTGTATTTGGTAGAAAAAATTGGTAAAATTATATGACCAAGACATTTCCATCCCCCAAAAAATGCTATTTTAAATAAATCAAGAAAAATGTTAAAAGTCATAGATACCAGGTTTCCTATATACTTTATATTTTATCATACAACATCCAGTCATCTCAAATTTTATAGAACATTATCTTAATGCAAAAATGCCCATAATAGAATAGAAACTAATAAACTGCTATCTTCCCTATACCACACAAACTCTAGTACAAGAAATGATATCTGTTTGTATTCAATATCTCTCTTTCATCCCTCACTACAAAATCAGTCCATAACAACGTAGGTGAACTTCTAGTCAGATATCTTTGCTATATCGCCACCAGGAATACCTTTCATCCTACAAGTGAGAATGAATAAATGCCAAAGAAAAAGAAGTCAGAGCAAGGTATGAAGATACATGCCCTGGGAGAGGTGGAGGAGGACCCTGTGGGATCTTATTAAGTGCCCTGCCCACCAGCAGCAAATAAGCCTGAGGAGGGGTCATTGCAGAGAGACGTGGGCACGTGATGATGAAAGATTTTGAGGAGAGCTAAAGGGCAGAGACCAAGTCAGTTCCTCCTTCTTAGTAATAACGTTAGTTCGGAGGACGTTCAGTTTTGTGGTTTGTTCTCATTAATCAAGGAAGAAAAAACCTTCCAGTGAGTCTATGCAATGGTTCAAAATCAGATTTCATAAAGCTTAACCAAAGGGGCAGAGAGGATACATTAATTGACCATCTTAATTCATTTTATACCATAATAGGGCATCAATCAATGATAATTGAATAATCTTTGAGTTTGATTTAATTTCGGACATGTACAAAGGGCTGAGAATGAAAAATTATGTAACAGGAAGTCACATGGTCTTTGCTTTCAGAGAACTTTATTTTCCCAATTCCTTCCAGGTAGTGTTTTCTGTGACTATGTCAAGCGCCCCCGGTGTCCCTTTGCAGGGACACTTAAGAAACATCATTTTTTATGTGAGACATTCATTAATTTTAATTTCTCTTCTGATATCATTCTTATCTCCTACTCCACATGGGTCCTCTGTGCCGATCTGAGAGGCAGCTGAAGCTGAGCTAGCCTGCCACTGTATGGCCATCACTCTTGATTGCTGTCAGACGGAAGTGAACCGAGAGCAAAGAGGAGGCTTTGATTAGGGCTGGCAGTGCAAACATTCTGTTCCAGAGGAGACAACTTCATGAAGAAAGCAGTGGGAATTCATTAGAAAACAAGTAAATAAAGCACTGAAACCACTGGGATCCGGAGAGGTGCTGAAAGATTGACCCAACACCACACCCGTCTTTCCAAGTGGAAGTGAGGAAAATCATTACTCTGAAGAATTTATGAAACTTGTCTAAAGTCTCAATCGCTTTTCTCCTCTGTTTTGTTTACTGTAGAATACTGATTTATAATTCATGCCCCTTATTCTAAATATGCTGTATCACGGTAGCATTTAACATGCAAATTAGATTTTCTTATAAAGTAATTATAGCCACTTTTTATTGAGTACTAACTCCACACTCAGCAATATTTTAGAGTGAGAAATTTTGCATAGGGTTCTCATAGCTACAGTGTGAGCAATTTATTGCCCTATTATTTTGTCATTATATGGATGAGAAAACCGATCTAGCAGACACAAGGCTTCAAGTTGCCAAAATCCAGGCGATATGTAAGGTCTTGGCTGGAAAATTGTAACTGACGACTGAAGACTTGTCAGAGGAATGGAGGTTGAGGTGTTAAGATTGGGTACCTCTCCACTTACAGAGAGCTCATCCTTCAGATTGTCTCATTTTAAGTATTGTTCTCAAGGTTGTGATAGACGCTATCAGTAGATATTTTTAGTTCTGTAAGGAGACAAGCACGCCCATAGTCTTTTGCTTATTTCACTTTTCAAATTAGTATGAATCGTTGGAGATCAACTCTACATGAAACACATTTTCATCCCAACCACATTTGCAAACATCTTGGTTTGGTACAATCATCAGTCAAAAGGGATCATAATGGTACCTCTTTATGTTCTTTTCATTTTTACATATTGGGCCCATTTCTTCCAAAAATTCATTTGTTCAGGTAGAATTGAATAAGAAAAAATGATTCAATCTTTTTTTTTTATTTTAAGAATGGAGACTTTCAGATCTATGTTTCTGATAATCTAGGCCATCTGACTTGGGATCATGGTGTCACCATTTTGGAAATTTAATATGGATAAATAAAGAATTAGTTCCTTATAATTAAATCCTAAATAGACATAATTTAATCAGAAATAAATTAGTGTCCTTTTGGAGAGTCTAGAATAAAATTAATTAATGAAATTTGTATTAAAGCTTGCATCAAGAAGGTGATGCTGTCACTGATGTGGGAGGATAGCACTCTTGACCATTAGGTTTATGCCATCCAGGTCTATAAGAGTCCAAAAGCTCTTCTATCATTCTCTCCTTTCGAGAAGTTCAAAGTGACAGTGAAAATGTGATGCCCATGAGAATAAACTTTCACTTACACAGATTGCTTACTCTCTTTTGAAAAACACAAGTTTATATATGTGAGTATCTTGCCTAAATATATCTGTGCACCACATGTGTATCTGGTACCTAAAGAGGAATATTACATGCTCATTTCTTCAAATTTAGAATACAGAATGTCTATAATTAGTATATATATATATATACATATATATATTAATGTGTACATATATATGTGTGTGTGTTTATGTGTGCATGCATGTATGTACATACAAATATATGCACACAGAGAAATACCAATATCAAAACTAGGTCAGCATACCAACTCCAAGGAACATACACTTAATTTATGAAATTCATGGTTAAAATTTTATGCCTCCTAAATTACTAATTCTATGCAGTTCTATATCATTCATGTATAAATTAAAAAGTAGGTCTGTTAAAATGTTTTGGATACAGGACGGTGTATATATTGAAGTGTATTATTGCTTGTGTATATGTGTGCACATATATTTTGTTATATACATGTATGTACACATCACTGTAATCATGCCTTTACTTGTGGGCGCACATACACACACAAACATATATATGCATAATATGTATACAAAGATTAATCATAGGAATTTAATACATTCAACCATGGAAGAACATTACTTAAACTATTGATGTATTATTCTTTATTTTGAAGCCATGTCAATAGAGCAGACAACTGAGAAAACACTATATACAATAGAAAATCTAGAAGCTTCAAGATCATTTTTTCTTTATATGGATTATCAATTTAAACTTTCAATATTAATGTTAGGGCTATCCTATAAAGAAAGCTGTAGGTATCCTTCATTAGGAAATGAAATATATAGCTGACTTAGAAGACAGAATTTTGAAAGTAAGTTCAATACACAATTGTGCATCTGCAAACATCCCTGCTACTTTAATATAGCAGGGAAATCCTGCTAGCTGTTTAGTCACAGGTACAAGAGATATGGACAATCTACTGTCATAGAGTGACCCTCTGAAGGCAAAAGAAAATATTTGCCATTTAATTTCTGCCTTACAACTTTTTTGTTTGTTTGTTTGTATGTTTATTTTTACTCTCCAGATTTTACTTCCCTCCAGGTCCATGCTCTCTCCAACCCCATCTCCTCAAGTATGTCCCCCCACCACACCCGTCCCACCAGACCTCTAAACTGTCTGGGGCCTCCAGTCTCTTGAGAGTTAGGTGCATCTTCTCTGACTGAACCCAGACCTTTGAGTCTCCTGCTGTATATGTGTTGGGGGCCTATCTCAGCTGGTGTATGTTGCCCATTTTGTGATCCAGTGTCTGAGATCTTGAGGGTCCAGGTTAATTGAAACAGCTGGTCCTCCTACAGGGTCACCCTTCTCCTCAGTTTCCTCCAGCTTTTCCCTAATTTAACCACCGGGGTCAGTAGCTTCTTCATTGGGTGCAAATATCTGCATCTGACTCTTTCAGCGGAATGATGAATCTTTGGGTGGGCAGTCATGATAGGTCTCATTTTGGTGAGCACTCCATAGCCTCAGTAACAGTGTCAGGGCTTTGACTGTGGGATAGCAACCCCATCCCTCAATTGATGCTGGAAGTGGGCTCAACAAGTTCCCTCTCCCCACTGTAGGGCATTTCATCTAGGTTCCCCATCCCTTTGAGTCCGTAGAGCCTCTCCCTTCCCAGGTCTCTGGTACATTCTGGAGGGCCCTCCCAACCTCCTTGCTCCTGAGGTTGCCTGTTTCCATTCCTTCTGCAGCCTTCAGAGCTTCAGTCCTTTTCCCAACCAATACCAGATCATGTTCCCCTCTCCCGATTCTCCCACCCGCTTTCCATCCCCTGTCCCTACCCCCTTCTCCCTTTTGTTGCTTTCTTCTCCCTCCCATGTGGGACTGAGGCACCCTCTCTTGGGCTCCTCAGCTTCCTTCAGGTTGTTGGTCTTCTGAGTTCTGTGGACTGTATCTGGGTATTCTGTACTTTTTTTGGCTAATATCCACTTATTAGTGAGAACGTACCCTGCATGTACTTTCAGGTCTGAGTTACCTCACTCAGGATGGTATTTTCTAGTTCCATCCATTTGCCTGCAAAACTCAGGATGTACTCATTCTTAACAGCTGAGTGGTATACCACTGTGCAAATGAACCGTATTTTCTGTATCCCACTCTTCTGTCATGGAACATATCGCCAACAGAAGATAACAACCAAAATTCAGTGAAGCTAAGCAGAACCACACAAATGAAGGGAATCCTGGGCAATGCTTAGCTGACATTATGTGATACAAAAACTTGTTGTCCTATTTAATGTCAAAACTCCATTTTGAAGACAAAATTTAACTGCTTTGCATTCCAGACATTCTAAATTGATGACAAAACATGAAAACTTGTATTTAACAAATAATCCTATTAATTCTCATACAAAAGCCAATTTGGGATTAAGTGTCACAGAAATTAATAAAATTGAGAATACAATAATAAAGGAATCCATCCCTGTGCTTAGTTTCTAGAATTTTCCCTCAATACATAGGCATTCTTATAAATGAATATAAAAATAAGTACATTTGAATACTTGTCATTTTCACTATCGAGACTTCTTAATTCCCCTATCAATGTCCATCACAATTTTGTCAATTTGACTGTGACAAAAATTAAGAGTGGAATTAAAGAAAAAATAAAACAAAGTGAATGACTTGATATTCCAAGGTCCGGATTTGTCAGCAAAAGGATTTAGTGGATTACTGTGCAACATCATAATTTATAAATTATAGGGTGCATTTCTCAGTATGAAGAATCTTATTACATGTGCAGTTGGCCTCCTGGGTAAGAGCATGAAGTCACTTAAAAGTGGATCTGCTTGTAACCCCTGTCACCATTACTTGTTGCCATTACCTCAAGAAAGTAACTTCTGAGCGTCTTTTTGCTCACTTAGATTCCTATATCTTGTAGTAGGAGAGAGTATCAGTTTTGAGATAGCTGTCAAAGTGATTTCTTAATTAAACCTGATCAACACCTAATTGTGTTCTGCCAACATATGCATAAAAGTGTTAACAATGTTATATAAAAACATGCTCTCTTAATCTATCTCAGATAATGAAATTTTAGATCAGAAAAAAGATATAAATTCGATCCATATCAATTGCTTTTTGATGGTAACAGCACTTCTGCCACAGATAACATGGCATAGTGATGTGGCTCAGATAAGATTATTTAAATATTGTGTGAAATTCAATATTAATTAATAATTAATTGCACAGAAACAGAATTACCAACATCACATCTTCCTATTTAAAAAGGAAAACCTCATCTGAACTTTTAGTGTCGGTCTGAGTAAGCTGTTGTGTGGAGTCTCTCAGATGATAGCCATGCTAGATCCTGTCTGCAAGCATAAGAGTGTATAATAAATAGTGTCAAGGATTGGTGCTTGCCCACGGAAGGGGTCTTAAACTAGGTCGGTTATTGGTTAACCATTCCATGGGTCTCTGTTTCAATCCCATGTCCCTGCAATTTTTGTATACAGGATAAATTTGTGGTTGAATGTGTTTTGGTTGGGTTGATGTGTAGGTCACTCCACTGCAGTTCCTGCCTGGCTATAGGTTCCATATCTTCAATGTTGTGAGTCACAGCTAAGGCCACCCCATTGATTCTTGGGTGCCTCCTTTATCCCAGGTCTCTGTCTCATCCTTGAGATGCCCCATCACCACCACCTCACCACTGTCAGTTGCAGATTTCTGTTCATTTTCATGACCATTTAGCCATCTTTCATGTCCTTCCCCACACCTGAGCCTGAGTGCCACATTCCCCCCCCTATCTTCCCCCCCTTCTAGTTCCCTTCCTCTTACAATTATTTTATTCTCCCATCTAAGTGAGATTCAGGCTTCTTCTCTTGGGTCTTCCTTCTTGTTTTTAGCTTCTTTGTGTCTGTATACTGTAACATGGTACCCACATCTCATAGATAAGATCCACTTATAAGTAAGGGTATACCATGAATGTCCTTTTGGGACTGGATGACCTCACTCAGGATGATAGTCTCAAGTTTCATCCATTTGCTTGCAGAGTTCATGATGCCTTTGTTTTTAATAGCTGAATACTGTCCCATTGTTTAGATGCACCACATTTTCTTCACCAACTGTTCAGTTGAGGGATATCTAAGTTGCTTCCAGTCTCTGGCTATTATGAATAAAGTTTCTATAAGCAAAGTTGAGCAAGTGTCTTTGTGGGATGTTGGAGCATCTTTTTGATATATGTCCTGGAGTGGTATAGCTGGGTCTTCAGGTAGAACTATTCCCTATTTTCTGAGAAAAGTCAGACTGATTTCCAAAGTGATTGTACAAAGCGATTGTACAGCAATGAAGAAGTGTAACTTGCTTCTCATCCTCACCAGCATGTGCTCTCTCTTAAGTTTTGGTCTTAGCCACTCTGATGGGTGTACTATGGAACTACTAAGTTGTTTTGAATTGCATTTCCCTGATGACTAAGGATATTGAACATTTATTTAAGTGTTTCTAAGCTATTTGAGATTACTCTGTTGAGAATTCTCTGTTTAGTTCTGTACCCATTTTTAAGCTAAATTGTTTGGGTTGTTCGTGTCTAACTTCTGGATTTCTTTGTAAATATTAGATATTAGCCCTCAACTGGATGTAGGGTTGGCAAAGATCTTTTCCCAATCTGTAAGCTGCAGTTTTTTTTCTTCTGTTGCATGTATGCCTCCCTTTTGACAATTGCTCATCTATTTTTGTTCCAGGTGGATGTTAATCTTTTTTTTTTTTATTAACTTGAGTATTTCTTTTATACATTTTAGTGTTATTAGGTTTCCATGCAAACCTCCCCGTAAGAAGAATGGTGTTCCCCTCCCACCCTCCCCCCCATTGCCGCCCTACCCCCAACAGTCTGGTTCACTGGGGGTTCAGTCTTAGCAGGACCCAGGGCTTCCCCTTCCACTGGTGCTCTTACTAGGATATTCATTGCTACCTATGAGGTCAGAGTCCAGGGTCAGTCCATGTATAGTCTTTAGGTTGTGGCTTAGTTGGAAGCTCTGGTTGCACATTGTTGTACATATGGGGTCTCGAGCCCCTTCAAGCTCTTCAGGTTCAAAATTCCCAGTTCAGTGGTTTGCTGCTTGGCATTCGCCTCTGTGTTGCTGTATTCTGGCTGTGTCTCTCAGGCGATCTACATAGGCTCCTGTATATAATCCATCTTGTCTAATTTGGGTGACTGTATATTATGGACCACATGAGGGGAGGCTCTGAATGGGTGTTCCTTCAGTCTCTGTTTTAATCTTTGCCTCTCTCTTCCCTGCCAAGGGTATTCCCTTTTAAAGAATTATTACATTTTGATCATCCATCTTGAGTTTCATTTGTTCTAGGCATCTAGGGTAATTCAAGCATTTGGACTAATAGCCACTTATCAATGTGTGCATACCAATGTCTTTCTGTGATTGGGTTAGCTCCTCAGGATGATATTTTCCAGTTCCAACCATTTGCCTTCAAAAGACTCGTTGTTTTGATAGCTGAGTAATATTCCATTGTGTAGATGTACCACAATCCATTCCTCTGTTGAAGGGCATCTGGGTTCTTTTATAGCTTCTGGCTATTATAAATAAGGCTGCAATGAACATAGTGGAGCACATGTCTTTGTTATATGTTGGGGCATCTTTTGGGTATATGCCCAAGAAATAGCTGGATCTCAGGCAGTTCAATGATTTTCGAGGATCCTCAGACTGATTTCCAGAATGTTGTACCAGTCTGCAATCCCACCAACAATGTGTTCCTTTTTCTCCACATCCTGCCAGCATCTGCAGTCACCTGAGTTTTTGATCTTCAGCCATTCTCACTGGTGTAGGTGAAATCTCAGGGTTTTTTTGATTTATTTTCCTTATGACTAAAGATGTTGAACATTTCTTTAGGTGTTTCTCAGCCATTCGGCATTCCTCAGCTAAACAATTCTTTGTTTAGCTCTGAACCCATCTTTTAATAGGGTTATTTGTTTCCCCTTGGTCTACTTCTTAGTTCTTTTATATTTGGATATAAGGCCTCTATCTGTTGTCAGGATTGGTGAATCTTTTCCCAATCTGTTTTCCGATTTTGTCCTAACCACAGTGGCCCCTTAAAAGCTTTGCAGTTTTATAGAGATCCCATTTATCGATTCTTGATCTTAGCATAGCCAAAGAATTTTTTATGCCATGTAATGTTCAGATGCTTTAGTTTTCATTAAGTTTAAGTGTGCTCTGGTTTGATGTGGAGGTCATTGAATTGGACTTAGCTTTGTACAGGGTGAGCGTGGATTGATCTGCATTCTTCTACATGTTGACCTCCAGTTGAACCAGCACCAAATTTTATCTTTTTCCATTGCATGGTTTTGGCTCCTTTGTCAAAAATCAAGTGCCCATAGGTGTGTGGGTTCATTTCTGGGTCTTCAATTCTATTCCATTGGTCTATCTGTCTGTCTCTGTACCAATACCATGCAGTTTTTATCACTATTGCTCTGTAATACTGCTTGAGTTCAGGGATAGTGATTCCCCCTGAAGTCCTTTTATTGTTGAGGATAGCTTTAGCTATCCTGGGTTTTTTGTTATTCCAGATGAATTTGCAAATTGTTCTGTCTAACTCTTTGAAGAATTGGATTGGTATTTTGATCTTTAACAATTATATTGGCAGTATTGACTGTAAGAAGCATTTTCCCCAAGCATGTGTCTGAGAAATGAAGACTTGCCAATATTTAGTGAAGAAGTTTTTGTGCAATTTTAATAAAACCTAATAGGTTCAAATGTTCTGTTAGTTGCCAATAAAATTATAGAATCCCATATAATAATTTTAAGAAATATTTGAGCATAGATTAAGGAATTCTATTGTTATTATGTATCCCTCAGTACAACTTCATCAATTATACTTTGAAAACCTTGATTAGAAGTTCAGGAAAAATGCGCACATGTGTGGGACGTTTCCCTTCCTGATGACTCAATGCTATGGCATAAACAGAAATGCAATAAAGATTCAAAAGACTACAGTGATAAGAAAGGTAGCACAAAGCAATTTTTAAGGCTATAGATACAAGTAAGAAGAGACTATTCCTTGAAATATTCTACTGGTGTGATGTTCATGAAATCTTTCAATAAAGAAGCTCAAAGGTTTATTTGTACTATTGTTGTACCACATGGATTGTGGTAATATATATATTTTTTTTTCGGAAAAAGAATATTCTAGAAAGTAAACAATCTCATCATATCTTTTTATGTTGTACTTAATCTTTCTATAATTTTATAATCAAGGTCACTTAAGACTCATTTAAAATTGGCCTTATGGCAAAATACAAAATATAGGCTACCATAGTCTCATGTAGCATATAAAGAATATACTAAGCTTTCTTAATTCATTAATTAAGGTACTCTCAGCATTGAATTATAGTCTGAGTCAGTATGCCAAGATGGCTCATTAAAGTCCAAATTTTATTATATATTACATGCTTTATGCTTTTCACACAAACTTATTACACTGTTCAGATTAGGCAATCTCTGAAAGCACATTAGACTAATGTACCTGAAACTCTGGCTAATGTAAGTTTTATTGGATCACTGTATCCAAAAAAAAGGTCACATAATGATTTGTTCTGATGATCATTTACTAAAAGAAAAACATAAGTAATAGCTTCCTGTTAAATGCTTGACCTTGAAATAACTTCTAAGTAGTTGAGATTTATTTATGTCACATTGCCAGGAAGAGAGAACAAAGAATTAGATCGTTTTGTCACAGAGATTTTTAATACTCTAGCTTTCAAGAAGCAGGGAGGGAATCAGCATAACTGACTGTTTACCTTGCTCCCAATTCTGAGGCAACATCTTAATATTTCCTGCCCCGCAAAAACTCCTGGGGTTTACTCCAAGCTTCACAGAAACTTAGAACAGTTGCCTTAAGCAGCTACTTATATGCAAAGTCCGGGTTTAGATCCAATTCTTGGATGAAAAACTTGTCCATTACATAGTGAGTGAATTGTGCTTCTTCAGAAGCAGCAGTCACTTAAAGATACAATGTGCTTTCCTCTCCTTTCAAAGTATTGTAAGTAGTCTTCCAGTTTGATTCTTTTTTCCCCATCATTATTAACTTGAGTATTTCTTATTTACATTACAATTGTTATTCCCATTCCTGGTTTCTGGGCCAATATCCCCCTCCCCCTCCCCTTCTATATGGGTGTTCCCGCTCCCCATCCTCCCCCCCCTACCACCCCCCCCCCAACAATCACCTTCACTGCGGGCTCAGTTTTATTCTTAACCAGTAACAATGTGAAAGGAGTGATATAACTAAGACTTGGAAGTTAAGTGCAGTGGTTCAAATCCCTCTTGTGACACTTGTACTATAGACCAGTTTCCCCCAACCCCTGTCTTAAGCCTCACTTTCTACTTTTGTATACAGGAATAACCATGAGTCTTACTTGAAGATTAGAAGAATCACTGAAGCAGAGATAAAAACCACTATAATTAATATGGAAGTTGACAAGGGTTTAGTCTTATGGACAAATTCCATGTATATTGTCAAAAGAAAGGGAGACTTTATAAGTAGAAATTTCAGTTTTTTCTTACTTTATTTTCTTACATTTATTGTATGTAACAATACATTGTATAACAGCAGAGAATCTGCGTTAAGGTTTGCAAAGATGAATCTTTTATCTTTGAATCTGTATGTGTATGACATGCTAGACTATGAGAAAGAGGTAGCCTTGGAAATGGCATGAAATTAATGGGTGAGGAATGAGTGTTGAAGGTGATATAATATAGTTTAAGGTAGATGAGAGAAAAGATATATAAATATTGATAAATTCAAGATTCATTTATGATCTAACTTATAATAACACCTTGTATATCTTTTTAATAATCATCAGATCCCAGCTGGGATTTCATCTTCCATAGTAAACCTGTCATTATCACCCATCAAATTTGACAGTTGACCAATCAATTATTGGTTTTGACATGGTTAGTTTCAGTTGTTTACTTAAAATAAACCTAGTAATAAAGGGGAAGGAAGGACTCCATCCGAGAAATCTCCTCTGTTAGATTTGCCTTTAGACATGTCTCTTGGGGGAACTTTCTACTTTCTGTATTTCTTATTAGTGTAGGAGGGCTCAGTCAATGTGGGAAAGTATAGGCCATAACATCTTACTTTTCCCAAGTTTATTTTGGTTATAGCCACAAAACAAAAAAAAAAAAAAAAAAAAAACCAATAACAAAAAACAAAAATAAAAACAAAATACCAAAAAAAGCATTTCTCCATCTTTTTTTGTGGGGGGAGGGTCCCTCAACAACTAGCTGTTAAATTTACTTATAATAATGCTTTCTTTTTTTTCTCCATCTTTATTAAATTGGGTATTTCTTATTTACATTTCAAATGTTATTCCCTTTCCCTGTTTCCAGGCCAACATCCCCCTAGCCCCTCCTTCCCCCCTTCTATGTGGGTGTTCCCCTCCCCATCCTCCCCACATTACTGCCCTCCCCCCAACAATCCCGTTCACTGGGGATCCAGCCTTGGCAGGGCCAAGGGCTTCCCCTTCCACTGGTGCCCCCCTACTAGGCTATTCATTGCTACCTATGCAGTTGGAGCCCAGGGTCAGTCCATATATAGTCTTTGGGTAGTGGCTTAGTCCCTGGAAGCTCTGTTGGTTGGCATTGTTGTTCATATGGGGTCTCAAGCCCCTTCAACTCTTTCAGTCCTTTCTCTGATTCTTTCAATAGGGGTCCCATTCTCAGTTCAGTGGTTTGTTGCTGGCATTTGTCTATGTATTTGCCATATTCTGGCTGTGTCTCTCAGGAGAGATACACATTCAGTTCCTGTCGGCCTGTCCATCTTTTATCTTAAATTTTCAACATTTGTACAGGTCCTACCCAAAATCTTCCTTTGAATTGAGTTTTATGACCCTCTTTCTTCTAATGATGAATAGTAGACTTAGTTAATTGATATATCTGTTACTTTCAATTAGCATCTTCTTTCCTCCTTATATGTTGTATTATTCCATATTAATTTTATCCACAGTTAGATTATTTATCATAGAATGGCCACAATTTCAAACATCAGCTAACTGCTGTATCCATTCATACTACTCATTTAGATAAATGACAACTTTCATCTCTCTTTTTTGTCTAATAATTTGCACTTCAATTTATAGGGCTGCCTTAAATTCCAAAACATAAAGAGAGATTTTGGGAACATTTTGAATGTAATATTTATAGGTAACATCCTATTTTAAGAAGACTTAGGTATCTAAGGAATGGTTGCTTCTCCCATCCTATAGAAGACATTGTTCTGGTTTGGAATTGCAATGCCCCATACATTCATATTTTGGAATATGTGATCACTAGTTGGGAACATTGTTTTGGAGCTTAAAGGATTAGGGACTATTAGGTTTACATTTTGACCTTAGGTTACCAGATATGAACTTTCGGTATTATATACCATGCTTGCTTTCTACAGAGCTCTCCTCTTCCTGATATACTAAGAGTGGTCAAAACACACCAGAGTCCCTTGTCACTACAAAGACACCTTAGCTTCAGGGATAGATTGCAACTACTTTACCCGTGAGCCAGAACAATTCTCTCCTCTTTTATGTTTGTCTAGCGAGGTGTCTGATCACCGATTATTTCACAGTTTGCTACTCTAGGAAACTTTTCAGACTAAACGTGTTCCACTTTGATTACTTTTTCACAGTAATTTTTTTTTTTTTACTGAAGATAGATTTTTTCATACAATATATTCTGATTATGGTTTGCCACCTTCAACTCTTTCAACATCTTCTCCATGTCTCCTCCCACTTAAACCCATGGTTTTTCTTGCTCTTTTCATTTGAAAACAAACAAACCCAACTAAGAACAATAAATGAAAAACAGAATAAAATAGAAGCAAACATACCTGAATAGGAGAAAACAAACAAACCAAAGAAAACAAAGGGAAAACAGCTAAAAAAACATATCTAAATACACACACACACACACACACACACACACACACACACACACAGAGGTAAAATCAGAAATCTTTTATAAACCCGAAATCAGAATCCAGAGTTTATGTGCAAATGAACTATACAGATTAAAAAAAAAAAGAGAAAAATCGTCTCTTCTCTCTCTCTCTCTCTCTCTCTCTCTCTCTCTCTCTCTCTCTCTCTCTCTCTCCCCTCTCTAAAAAAAATATCATTGAGATTATTTTTTGTTGGACATCTACTGCTGGGCATGGCACCTGGCCTTGGAATGCTTTTATATACCCACTTAGACTCCCTTGAAGACAACTAATTTTTTTCAATTGGAAGTGATTATCAATTAGAAATAGCTTTTGGGTTAGGGATGAGAGCTTATGTTCATTTCTGTTCTCAGCAGTGGGACTCTACCAGACACAGCCATGTGCAGGCCCTGTGCCTTTTACCACAAACTGTGAATTCATATCTATATTTCTCATGCTATGTTAAAAAGGTGCTTTCCCCCCCTTGGTATTCTCTATCCCCTGGCTCTACCCATCTTTCTTTCCCCAGCAGAGTTCTTAGATATGGAAGGCAGAGTATTGATTGAAACATCCTATTTACACTGGGTTTGAAAATATTGTCAGTCTCTGCACACCGTCTAACTGAGGGTACCTATTTTATCCCCATCTATTGCAGAAGAAAGCTCCTTTTATGATGGCTGAGAAAGACACTGATATATTCATGTAACAGAATGTCATTAGGGGCCATGCTATTGCTATTTACCTTTAGTAGGAAAGTAGTATTTGGTTTCTCCCTAGTTCCTGGCCTGTCTAGATTACTCTTTTTTTTGTTTGTTTTGTTTGTTTTTCTTTGTGGTTTCTTTTAGGAAGGCTGGTCACCTGAACAGTGTCAGAGATGGATTTTATCTCATGGCCTAGGTCTTAAATCCAATAGATACTGGTCAGTCCTACAAGCATTAGGCAACTATTGCACTAGAACATCCTGCATGAAGGTCACCATTGTAAGTGAAATAGTTCGTACCTTTCTCTCTGATAGCATGGACAGTATCTTTCAGTACTCTACACACTAGTCAGTGGGGGCGAAAACTCTAAATAGGCAACAGCTCATCTTCTCCATGTTCAATTTGTTTTGTCTGTGCTGTCTATTTCTCTACTATTATTGATATTTAATGGTTCCTCAGGAAGTGTTTCGTTTTCTTCAGTAGTGTAGCCATTGGTACCCTCTTACCCTCTTATGCTTATGAAAAAAACTCTAATTAGACTTGTTTGGAACACACAAAACGAAGACATGGAAGTAGGAAGGGACTTTGGAAGAAGTATTTCAGCAAGAGAGTGAAGGGCCGTAAGAAAAGATAATGGGGGTGAAAATGAATGAAATCCATTTTACACATGTATAAAACTGTCAAAGAGTAATAGTAATACCAGCACTAAGATTTATGATTTTCATCATTTCTAAGTCTCAGAGTTAATAAAATATTAATTTAAAATATCTTCCCTTTTTTGCTGAAGGTAAGATCCAACTGATAATCACATTCTCTCACAGTAACATCAACTGATTCCTCATTTTGAAAACCACCAATCATTTCTACATTCCTCCTTTTATATGCCATCATAAAATCCATAGAGAGTTGAAATATGTGTGAAACATTGCTAGTTAGATGATGTTTTAAATCTGATGAAATCAGTCCTTCATATCATTTTTCCTGGATTCTATAGCTAGTAGAATCCAGTTATTTGGAAAACATACCCCCAGGACTGGATCAAGTAAATTGGAAGGGAGACTCAGCTAGCAAAACATTGAAATAGGAGATGAGAGACCCCATATTCCCATTTTTGTTATTTAGAGGTTGAATATTTGGACATGAGTCTCCTTTTATAGCTCAATTTTCTTTTTGCTATCAATGTATTAAGCCCCAAGTTTTCTTGTTTTATCTATAATAACCAGTAGGTTGTTTGTATTTGTTATTTCAATCTGTCCTTAAGAAGGTTCAGGATTTAAAGTTTTGTTGTTAAGTTTAATATCTTTGCAAAAGAATAATGTGAAGACAACTAATATGACAAAATGCTCAGGACATGAGATGGTCTTCCTCAGAGTTTCTGTCTTTGGATCTCTGGATTATTGCTGTGCGTCCATAGTAAAGAAGAACATCATCTTGGGCAGGGGTGTGGCAGCATAAAGGCTCCTTACCTTATATTAGGCAAAGAGTGATTATGGAAAGACGAAAGGAGAGAGGAAATTGAGAAGAAGGAAGAGGATCAGGAAGGGGAAGAAGGTAGTGACTAGATATACTATCAAATGCATAGTGATTTATCTTGTTTGATCAGATGCATTCCCTAATATCAGATCAACAGTAAACTAATTCATGGACCAAGCAATTGGAACTTTCAATAACACTCCAAATTTTAACAATGAGGAGAAGGACTTTTCTTCCAAATTAAAACCATACTTTTTTGTACATAAAGTATGAATAGTTTAAAACATATCTAGTGGTGTATAAACACTACTAAGTCATCCATATATTACTATTATATATTTGAGTTTGAGTAACGGTCATGTTTTTATTTTTCTGGTTCGCTTAATAATTTTGTTAATTTCATGCTATACCCTTATACATTATTAGCCGTTAATGATTCCAAAACAATGACAGAATATCTGCTTTCAAGGAGCTCACACTAGCTGTTAATGATATCCAATTAATTAAAGATTTTCTGCTTTCAGGGACTTAACAGTAGTCCAGGAATAGAGTGGGTCTTTAATCCCAGCACTCAGGAGGCAGGGGTAGGGAGACCTCTGAGAGTTAGTAGCTAGCCTCATCTATGTAGGGAGTGATAGTTCAACCAGAGCCACTTAGTGAGAGGAAGTCTAAAAATAAAACAAAAAATAAGAGAAAACAGATATTTGGAGATAGAATAAAATCTGTGTTATGTTATATAATGAGTTTTATTTAGGCAAATTTGGCCTGGGATAAATTTAGCCAGAGTAAAAGGAAGGTATGTTTCTATTTTTTGTTGTTTCATTCTGTCTTATTTTGCTTTTATCATTTAATGATGTTACTGTCTTGAAGAGTGACAAAGAACTGTACAGATGGAGGGAATTAGTAAAGTAACATCTTAGAATGATAAGATACTATGTAGGCTCACCAAGAGAACAGAAACATCTAATGAGCCTACTCGCTGAGAGAAACTAAGATTTTTCTTGAAAAAGAGAGTAATTAGATGTTTTTCAATTGAAAAAAAGTGAAAATTTGCACCACAAGTATAGTCGTTTGAAATAAACTTTCCTAATATATCCCACTCCATTTTTTACATGCCAAAGCTTTGTTTGTACTTCCTTGTAGATGGCACATCTATTTTAATAGCATTCTAGGTGGCAAATATGTGGTGGTGGCGGTGAAGGTGGTGTAAGTTCCCTAATTTAGTGCTTCCCTATGAAATATCATTCCTGCTCCTTTAAAGCCATTTAGAATAGATTGTGCACACTTCTTAATCACTTGCTGCCTCACGAGTTCTTTAGGGACACTATTGGATTTTATGTTTTTTTTTTTTTTATCACCCGTCCCCCCCCAAACTACTCCATGGCTTGAGCAAGGTGTCTGAGTGCGCAAACGACTCACATCAGATCAAACCGACATCCTCGGAAGCTGCTTCACTGATTTGACTGTAGCTGCACATTCCAATTCATATTCATCTGAAAGCTCTGTCCTCTCTGTTCCAGCAGCATTTGTTTTTGTCACATGGTTTATCAATGTTGCTAATGAAGTGCTAATTAGCTGCCGATTCTTGTGAAATTGGAAGGAAAAGGCAGAGTAGGGCTATTTAAAGCCTCGGTGATCTTGCCTATTTGTTCTACATGTCCATGGTCCTGTAGTGCAGAAATGTTGGACATAGTGGAACAGGCTTGCCAAATCTAGGAGTGAGTAGCTGATGACTTTATTAAAGGAGCCCACGTAGCTACTTTGGAGAGCTCTTCTTAATTTCTCCCAGGGCAGAAGTCTCAAAAAGGTACTCCAAGTTTGGCAATGCATACCCTCTTCATACCAAACACATACATAATTTTCTGTCCTGATCTCTGAGAGACCCAGTCAGGGCTTCCAAACTCAAGTCATTGTTTTTCAGTTTTGACGTTTAGTAATTATGCGATATAAATCAGTTCGCTCATGTTTCTGATCTTATCTGTAAGAGGAGAATACTGTTTGTCTGAAAGGGATGTTTTTCAATTAAAAATTAAACAATGCACATGAATCATTGGCAGCTTGCTTTACAGAGGAAGGATCTGAAACAAAATTCTTAAATTTAATTTTGTATTTTCATTAAATGTGTATGAAATTACATGATTATTTCAATAAGACAAATGTGGTAGGTCTTTTTTATAGTAGTGAGTTTGAATAATATTAGCCTGTCTGCATATTTACAGAAGTCTAAAAATCTCATAATCCCAATCCATCTAATTTCTTTTATACATGCCAGGATTACCAAAAGCACTAATTCTCTGCAACTGAACATGTATTACATATTGGATCTTTTCATTGTATGGTCCTTGTAACTTTGTGAGGTTCCATTGCCACCGTTAGTGAATATTAGCTTCTAGAGACAGAGACCAAGTCTATGATATTCTCTTCTATTTTTCCCCCTCTGGGATTCTTATGTGATTTGATGTCATTTACAGATAGGTAATTATATAGGACAGTCATAATTATAAAATCGACCTAGACCATGGCAGTAGGCTTATAATATTCCATGTATGTGACTTATTTTCCTTTAGATTGGACTGTTTGTGGACGATGGGTGGTTAGCCATGGAATACAGTGCTATTTGTCACTTTCTCCTTGAGATGGAGAGATGTCCAAACCAGAGACTCAGCCTACACTTCCTAGTTCTTTTATCATGAAATAGGCTTCAAGTCCTGATAGTGTAGCAACAGGACGATAGCTCATTTCCTTAGTAACCGTGTGGAGTAGACTTTTTGTTCCCATTTTACCAAACTCAGCTGTTCATCCTGGGACCTTCACTGGGAAGGGGCAAGTCATATTCATTACATTAAATACTGATGTTCACAATCAAATTCATTATGAGTATATTACAACCTAGTCTCTTTGTGTTGAGATCTTTAAAGGACATTTATTGTATATAGGAATAATTCTTCCATATGTTTTAAGAAAAAGAAATAACAACTGACCATGTATTGAAACAATGTGTTCTAACAAACACCATATAAAATGGACAAAGCCATCTCCCTTGTTAAGTTTTAATGATTTATTAGACAAAATATGAGAATTATTTGCTTTAAGCTTATATTTTGTTTTTAAATGTCTTGAACAATGGTAGTATTTTCAGTAGTATTGCCATTATGTATGCCTATGTAATCCTCTAATATTCTTGTCATATCACTTAAGATATATAATATGCTTGAAATTCCTATCCAGACCTCAATAAGTAAAGTGTTCAGGGAAGACACTAAAAATAAAGCGTTCTAAATGCACCTTAGGATAATTTTATAATCAGGAAAGTTTGAAAATTTTCCTTCCTCCTGCAGATTCATGTTTTATATTTAAAATTTGTTAAGTAAAACCTAATCATAAGCATACACACAGATGTATACACAAACACACACACACACACACACATGCATACACACATGCACATGTACATGCACATGTGCACAAGTTCGGTCACAAACACATTCTGATCTTACAGAGGATCCAGCAGTGGCTTAAAGCAGCTCACAAATGCTTGAAACTCTAGTACCAGCCGTTTCTGGAATTTCTCGTCCTCCACCATGTTCTAGTCTCTGATGGCAACTCCACTGGTGTATACCTACACACTTATAATTCAATCCAAAACAAATCTTTACAATTAAAAACCCAAAACAATTTACATGGATTATAGATGAAGACAGTGTTGATTGTGGTATAAAATATAAAACATTTTTATTCATCCAAAACTACTTGTAAGCCTGTCCATGCAAAAAGTACTTTTACCCGTTATGAGCATATGATTGTTTAAACTTACGTGTGCTTTCACTGTTAACCTCCCATTTCCAGATATTTTCTTCATGATAGCACATTATAATGTCCTTTCCCATTTACAGTTAGGAAGTCTAGCAGATTCTGCTTCTGCCACTGTCATTTCCATACAAGAGGAGCCTTTGGCACTAGGAAGCCTGGGCAGCAGGAGACTGAAGGGATCAAACAGGAATGGTAGAAACACAGCAAACTAAATGCCACTGTATCTTTATATTGGTCTTGGCGAAAAATTAAGCCAAGCAGTAACCTCATTCTATAGTGGGGCATGGTGTGACTTAATGAACTTCATAGCTTTAGATAGTGCTAGAGAGGGGAGCCATCTGCAGACAATGGGAAGAGTGGGAAGTTAACCTGAGCTGTATGGATGTTCCAGATGCTCACGGTTTGACTCTTGCTTTCTTCAGCAGATGTCTGACTGACTTTGCCATATGACTCCTGTGTCTTTGTTGAACTAGGAAGAATGGTGAGACTATCCAATCCCACAGTGTTATTTAGCGTGAAGAAAAGTTTGGTCACAAACACAAAGCTTTCAGAAGGATAATGAGAGGCAAGAAATTGGTATTTCTTCGTCTTTGTTTTTGAGATGTTTGTGACTGCCCTAGCTAATTTTCTGTAAGTTGGTGACCGAAGAGATAGATCAGGCACTTCTGCTGTTTTCTCTCACCAACGTGCTGTGTGCAGTGTGGTTGACAATTAAAAAAAAAATCCACACATAAAGGACACACAATGGTTTGAAGACCTTATGACATACATTGATACACGACAGATTTCTAGGGTTCATGCCCCACGCTTCTGTTTCTGTGTACCTGGGTGATATTAATGCTACTTAGCCTTACTTTGGAAGACGACAGACAAACAAATCTGATGCCTAAGAAAGAGCATGAAGAGAAGATTAAGAAATCTAGGCTTTCTGTGGAGAAACTATCTAGTTATAACAGCAAATGAACTAATTATCCATTACCTCAGTAACAGTTAAATTTTGAAATAATACAAAGTGTTTTGATCCTGGCACTTGAGTCTCCATGTACACCCTGATTGTTGCTGGTGTTTCTCTCAGAGAAAATCACAATCTCCATTCATTCTCTCTTAGGCTCTTGTGTCATTGTCAATGAGCTTAGCTATTTCTCTGGTCTTAGAACAAGTTGCATTTGAACAAGACTAAAAGCTATTTCTGTATTTGTACATAAACAGATTCCCAGGCCCGGATGCTGAATATAATTCCATATGTTTGGCAGAATGCCCAGAATTTTACCCTTTCTGGTGCACTCATATTAATTTGATGGAGGTGAATGATTTGTGCACCATATGAGAGAAAGATTTTCTTTTGTCCAAATTCTACCTGCTATTGAAGGAACAAATGAATATTTCAATTTTTTTCCTTTGTAAAATGTAATTTTATTTTTAGGCGACCTTTCAGAACAATTTGTTACATTTCATTAGAATCTGCTTGGTCTACTTCTTTTTCCAATTTCAGCATTTGGTGTACGGCATTCACAGAAAAGTGGCTTGAAAGCAATTTAACTACAAGCTCAAATTAATTTAGGGTGAGTTTAGTAAACAGCGCTTGCTTTCTGTACTTAAAGTGATCAATTCCAACACCTGCTTTTCCTTCCAGATGGAGCTAATTAACATTAAAATTATTGCCTATAGCAGAGACATTTTTGATAACACGGAGCCCTCCAGCTGCATCTAGATTCCTACCCTATTAAATTAAGACAATGATAACATCTCCACAAAGTTATCATTAGAACTACTTCAAGCCATGTGCACAGACATTATCTCTGAAGTATGAAAATTGACATGCTCTGTGAGATATGTAAGGAAGCTAAAAATTAGAATATTTTCATAATTTTTGAGTTCTGTGATATTAATAGGTAATAGAGTGAGCATGTAAAACTCCTATTTAACCAAAGTTTACACATTGCTTTACTGCACTGGGCTCAGGTAAGACTGAGATAAAAGGTGGAAATTTTCAACAGCACTTCTAAGGAAGTTTTTGTAAGTTTTATTGATAAATATAATGCTGTAAATGTTACAATGTATATACAAACACACACACACACATATATATGTATATATATACATATATATACCAAATCTCAAAGTCACATGACACTTCAGTGACTTTCTGCTAAGAAGCCCTAAAAGATAAGAGAAACAAACTAAAACGTTATCATTACAATGGACCTTAAATAAAATAACCAAGGTTGTGGAAGATGAGCTCAAAAATAGAAAGGAATCGGTTGATAAAGAGTCTTTCAGACAAAACCCCTTATATTTCATCTTAAGTATTTCCATCTTTAATTTTAATAGAATATTTTTCTGGGACAGAAATGCCTTTATTGGTGAAGTTACTTTGTAAGAAATCTGGAGGAGGCAATTATTCATATTTTGACTTGTACTGAATCTCAATGTAACAATATTTTATTTTAAACCCAAGAACCAAAATTGAACATATATAATTTCCACTACTGTCTAATATTTGTAAATAACACTTTGTTTAATGTATTATCTGTCTTCGCCTTCTCATGGAAGAGACTAGGTTATTCTTATAAAATGATGACTTCTTTTGGCAAAGTAATGAGTGTCAATTGGAACTTTTAGGTAATACAGTGGAATTTAAGATGTATACTATGTAACACACACACACACACACATAAAGAAGGGGAGAGAGAGGAGAGAGAGAGAGAGAGAGAGAGAGAGAGAGAGAGAGAGAGAGAGAGAGAGAGAGAGAAAAACACACAGAAGCACAAATGTTTACTGTAGTAAAAATTTTAAATATATTGCAATGAATTAGTAAATCCTAAGCCCAGTTCTTCTATTTCTATATAAAATATTGACTCATTTTCCTATCAACCCAGAGTCAAAGGTCATGACAAATCTTGATCAATATATGAGGAAACCATACTTATTTTGTATTATGGATTTATTCACTCTGACTCATGGTAAGGAAATTTATACTTTATGCTTGTATAAAGTTCATATTAATGTGGATTTTTTACTAAATTATTTCACAGACGTTTTGTGGACTCATAAATAACAGTCTAACCTCATAACCAAAATTCTCCTGGAGATTTTTAAAGGCAAAATCACCAGAAGAAATCTTTTAAAAAGTTAAAAAAATATGAAGAGTAAAATGATGCTTATATGAAGGTCAAAATTTTCCTTCTTCATAGAGCAAACATACACCAGATGCTCTGAACTTCACAAAAGTTGGGACTTAAACCAGACATTCTGAACATAACTATAGTGTTCTCTCTCTCTCTCTCTCTCTCTCTCTCTCTCTCTCTCTCTCTCTCTCTCTCACACACACACACACACACGAACTCATGTGCACATGTGTGTATGTCACTTTAAGTATTTTCAAAGTGGAACCAGCTTCAGAGACATCCAGTTAATTCCCTAAGCCACTGAATATTTTGCCAAACCTTATATTTATTTTATTTGGAAATATTAACTAAAATGAGTTTATTTCCTCATTTTATGTATAAGAGAGCTTCACAGATATTGTCGAGTTATCATTGTATTGATCAGTTTTTTGTCAACACATGCTGTGGCCATCTGAAAGCGAAAGCACAATTGAAAGAATGTCTCCCTCAGACTGGCTTACAGACAAGTAAGTGGGCGTTTTCTTATTAGTGGGGGAGGTAGGAGGGTCCAATTTCCTATGAATGGTGTCTTATTTAAGCAGATGTTCTTGGGTGAAATAAGAAAGAATAATGAAAAAAATAAAACCATTAAAGGAATTAGGGTGAGCAAGTAAAGGGAAGCAACCCAAGGAGCAGCACTGCTCTGCTGCCTATGTTTCAGTCCCAACCTCCAAGTTCCTGCTAGAATTCCTGTCTAAACTTCCCTTCGTGAGGGACTAGAGGAAGTGTGCTGAAACACATCTATTCTTCATCTATGGCACACTTACCACATGGTGTTTATTACAGTAATAAACAGCAAACTTCAACAATTATTTGAAATCATTGACATGGCATGCAACCCATTTGAAGTTGTCTAACATTTGTGAATCTTTTAAAGATATTTGGTAACTAGAGAAAAAGAGTTAAATGCTGTAGGCATTACTCTATAGTAAAAAGTGCTATTTTGTGCTGAAGATTTTGAGTTGTGTTTTAGGCCTGGACATCTTTTAAACATAGAAAAAATTGTTAAGCAAATCAATTATCAGTCAAAATATTTTCCTGTGTTCTTGAGAAAAACCATAAATGTACCATCTCTAAAGCTATAACCTTCTCATTGCTCTAGAAATCTGTATTTGGAATAACCAAAAATCAGGATGGCAGAATGTATTTTCAACAATAAAAGAACTTCTGGGGGAATCACCATTCCTGACCTCAAGCTGTATTATAGAGAAATAGTGATGAAAATCTACATGGTATTGGTACAGAGATAGGTGGGTAGATCAATGGAATAAAATTGAAGACCCAAAAATGAACACACACACACATGCACACACACACACACACACACACACACACACACACACACACACACACACACACACACACCCCTATGGTCACTTGATCTTTGACAAAGGAACTAAAACCATCCAATGGAAGAAAGATAGCATTTTCAACAAATGGTGCTTGTTCGAATGTAGGGCAACATGTAGAAGAATGCAAATCGACCCATTCTTATCTCCTTGTATAAAGCTTAAGCCCAAGTGTATCAAGGACCTCCACATAAAACCAGGTACACTGAAACTAATAGAAGAAAAATGGGAAAGAACTTCAAACACATGGGCACAGGGGAAAATCTCCTGAACAGACCAATGGCATTTTCTTTAAGATCAACAATAGACGAATGGGACCTCATAAAATTGCAAAGCTTCTGTAATGCAAAGGACACTGTCAATAGGACAAAATGCCAACCAAAGGTTCTTTACCAATCCTACACCCGATAGAGGGCTAATATCCAATATTTACAAAGAATTTAAGAAGATAGAATACACAGAACCAAATAGCCTTATTAAAAATAGGGTACAGAGCTAAACAAAGAATTCTCAACTGAGGATGTTAAATGGCTAAGAAGAACCTAAAGAAATGTTCAATATCCTTAGTTAGCAGGGAAATGCAAATCAAAACAACCCTGAGATTCAACCTCACATCAGTCACAATGGCTAATGGATAAAAAATTCAGGTAACAGCAGATGCTGGCCAGGATGTGTACAAAGAGGAACACTCCTCCATTGTTGGTGGGATTGCAAAAACTGGTACAACTGTGCTGTAAATCAGTCTGGAGGTTCCTCAGGAAATTGGACATAGAGCCACCTGAGGACCCAGGTATACCACTCCTTGGTACATAACCAAAAGATGCACCAACATATAACAAGGACAAATACTCCACTATGTTCATAGCAGTCTTATTTATAATAGCCAGAAGCTGGAAAGAACCCAGATATCCCCCAAAAGAGGAATGGATACAGAAAATGTGGTACATTTACACAATAGAGTACTACTCAGCTATTAAGAACAATGACTGCATGAAAGTCATAGGCAAATGGATGGAACTAGAAAATATTATCCTGACTGACTTAAGCCAGTAACACAAAAAGAACAACAACAAAAACTAAATAAAAAAAATCATGTGGCATGCACTAGCTGATAAGTGAATATGAACCCAAAGCTTGGAATTCCTAAGATACAATTCACAGACCATTTGAAGATCAAGAAGAAAGAAGACATAAGTGTGGAGTCTTCAGTCCTTCTTAGAAGGTGGAACAAAATACTCATTGGAGGTAGAGGGTGGGAGGGACAGGAGGAAGAGGGGAAGTGGAGGGAGAAAAGGGGGAGCAGAATCGGGTATGTGAGGAGATAAGGATGATATCCTGAGGGTCACGAATTTGTACAGAGGTATGTAGCAATGGGGGATGGGGAACTGAAGGTAACCACCAGCAAGTCCCAAATGCCAGGAAAGCAAGACGCTCCCAGGACCTAACAGGGATGAGATTAGCTGAAATGTTCAAAAGGGCATGTAAAGATTTTAAGCAAGACCCCTGGTTGGGGGATCATGACATGCACTCATCTCCAAATGTTTAACCCAGAATTGCTCCTGTCTAAGGGAAATACAGAGACAAAATGTGGAGCTCAGAGTGAACGAAAGACGATCCAAAGACTGCCCCACCTGGGAATCCATCCTATATACATACACCAAACCCAGAATCTATTGTGGATGCCAAGAAGAGCTTGCTGAGAGGAGCCTGATATAACTGTCTTCTGAGAGGCTCTGCCAGAGCCTGACAAATACAGATGTGGATGCTCACAGTCAGCCATTAGACTGAGCACAGGGTCCCCAATGGAGGAGTTAGAGAAAGGCCTGAAGGAGCTGAAGAGGTTTTCAACCCTATGTGAAGAATACCAATATCAACTAACCAGATCCTACTAGAGCTTCCAAGGACTAAACCACCAACTGAAGAGTACATATTGCCCCAGCTGCACATGTAGCAGAGGATGGCATTGTCTAGCATCAATAGGAGAGGCTCTTGGTCCAGGGAAGGCTGGATTCCCTTGAGTTAGGGAATGCCAGGGCAGTGTGGTGGAAATGGGTGTTTGGGAGTGGAAGTACCCTCATAAGAGCAGAGGGAGGGGAATGGGATAGGGGATTTCTGGAGGGGAACCAGGAAAGAGGATAACATTTGAAATGTAAATACATAAAATATCCAATAAAAACTGCAAAAAGAAGAATTCTATCTATATACTTTTCTTTATAAATTTATAAATTTAGTCACTGCAAATCACCTTCCTCGTCTCTCCTACTATTATGTTATTAATATAATATTATTTAAAGTATTACATATTCATTGGTCGACCTTAAACACTGAACTAAGCTACAAACTTCTTTTCACTTACTCATGTTTGTCTTCTAACACGTTTTCTCAATATCTATAGCCCCCCTGTAATAACACACTACTGTCTGTTGTAAAGAGAAATTTCCTTGATAAGGGGTCAGAGTCACCCCTATTGGTGAGCCTAAGGACAATTCTGAAGACTGTAGCTGAGGATTATGTTGGTTGAGCTAAGTGGTAGTTGTAAGTTCTCCTCCAAGATTCCTAAGTTTAGTAGCCTTGGTAGTTGCCTAGGAAACCATCACAGAAGACCAACCTTGTGGAGCCCAGTAGCAGCCAATGTATATGCATTCAATACCCACACCTAAGGCTGGCACACCACCCCTAGGATATGGGTGATGTTGGATGGTTTTAAAAACCAGAGGATCAGAAAGTTTGCTATGGGATTTTTGTTATCTGTGCATGCCGGAAGCTGCATCAATAACATTTCGACAGCATGATTGTGTAAACATGAGATGAACACAGACAATAACCATCAACATGCTATAGCGAATAGGGTGGGAAGTGTGGAATATCTCAAGGCTAAATAAAGGATTGTAGGCAACTAAGAAATGCCAAGAGCAGGAGAAATAGACTTCCACAGGGAAGGCCAACCAATTGGTAATTATTACAAAATGGCCATGGGCCAATGGCAAACACTAAATATCAATAACATTATTCAAACAGAGTGGTTGCTTTTTTATATTTTGTGATATACAAATATACTTGTTTGTACAGATTTATCAAAAGGTAATGAAATATGTGCTATGAACTGTAAAGAGATGAAGGAGGAGTGTATGTGAGAATTTAGAGGAAGAAAAATAGGGGAATGATTTAATATTATATGATAATCTCAAGACATAAAATAAAAATTTAAAAGAATAATAAAAAATCTACCCAAAACTTGGGATTTATAAGATATAAAATATGTTTTCACTTATTTAGACAATTTAATCTCAAACACATAGCTTTCTCAGTTTGTGGTAACCATAATTATACAAAAAAAAAAAACCAAAACAACAAAAAAAAAAACAAATGGTATACCTGAAATGAAACCAATAATATTTGTGGAGGAAAGATATTAATTTTCTACTTCATCAGCACTTCAATGGTGGGAAAAGTACAAGCTTAGCTTTGATTGTGTGTTTGTGATGAGTTCAGGATCTGCAAAGCACATCCTTTGAGTATTAGAGCATATTAACATTGGGGAGACAAATATTTCTCTAAAGTGATGAGTCTATTGTCAAGATCTCCTGAAGCAGCCTTCAATTCTAAAAGTTTTATGGAGAATGGGGGGTTCCAATATCTGGCCTCTGGATGTGAGCCAAGGGCTAGGAATGTGGCAGATGGTTGATGGATCACCTCTGACCACATAGATTTCTGTTATGTTTTCTCGACCGACGTATAGTCTATCTTAAAATAGAAACTGCTATTTAAATTAAATCTTCTACTTCGACCCTCCAACTCAGGCAGTCAGGTACTTTCCTCATGTGCTGTCTCTAACCTCCAGCCATCAGTGTACTAGAGAAGTATGCACCTGAATTAGCTATGAACCAGCAATTGTGGGACAAAAATCCAGCTACTGCCATTCTGTGGTAGGAATTAAAGGTTGGGAGGACCAATCCTCAGAAGTTAAATGAATGAGCAGAATACTAATATGAGATGTATGTTTTATATGTTCATTATTATATATTAATTGGTGATTTTTTTTCTTTTAAGGTCAATCTTGTTTTGAACTGAATGCTTAGATAAACATTGACTGGTAAGTGACCACATCTCTGCGTTTGTTCATTTTGTTGAATGTATATTCTACATTTCTAGCATTGTGACCCTCAAATTAAATAACTAAGAAATATTCTGTATTACATGCCTATGGGTTTGCTAAGGAATATTTTAAAAAGAATTAAACTATGCACACTGGAAAATAGTAATAAAATATTTTATAGTAATTTTATCACATTATTTGATTTTTTCTAACAAGTAATTTGAAAATCATAGAGGATTTGGGGGATTTAATATAATAAGAGAAACATGCATTTTGTTATTCATGGGTTTTAAAGGTTGTGATAACTGTTATAAGCAAAGTTGGAGGTTTTACAGTAAGTGAAGAGCAATCCAGATTTGTTTCCTATACAATGTGTTAGATCTTGTGTAGAAAGTCCTGTGGACTTAAATAAAAGGGTTGCCAATCACTGAAACACAAAGATCTATTCTTTATCTTGTGAATTGCATCAGATGTTTGGTCAAGAGGCATTTTTTTTTTTTTTTTTGGTTTTGCTGTCTGTGCCAGTTATTTGAGACGGGGAATAGTTTTAAATACAAGGTATCTGTTTGTGAAGTGTCAATGCAAGTGCATTTTTGTAATTTTGAACATGTTGATGCAGAAAAGGTTATGCATGTGCTTCCATTTGTTTTCTTCAGTGTAAAAATATATATTTAAACATATCTCACGCTAGTCAAACAGGAACTGTTTCCAGGATTCATTGATGAAAGCTGAATACATACCATTTACTCTGATTGTTACTAATCTGTGGTGATAATTCTTTTTTCCTATATCATTCCTTTAGATATTCAATTTGTGAGAGGAGATCATCAGATAGCACAGCAGAACATAATAATATAATGTCGAGGAATTCCAATCTAAATAGTAAGATTCAGTTTAGAACAGAGTGAAAACAAAATTGCTTAGGGAGCTTTATAAATAATTTGTGGAAACTTTGAAAGGTTGGAATTAAGGAACACGGGACATGGTGTAATGAAACAAAGCTACAAGTGTGGTCAGGTGTCAGCTAAGGAAAACTTTTGACAGAAGAGATGTTCTATCCTAAAGAACAGTGCATCAATCAGGTTGTCCAGTGTCAAGTGGTTAGCCCTAAACACTGACACACAAATAACATTATATAAACTGAAGAGCTTGTATTTAGGAATTTACACACCAAGAGAGAGACACACACAGTAGAACATGATGAAATAAAAAGCTATGAATTTGAACAAGAGTAAGGAAGTGGAAGTAGGAAGTTTTGGAGGAAAAAGGGAAAGAAAGAAAAGTTATAATTACATTATTGTCTCAAATGTTAACAGAAGTAAAAAATAGGGAGAAAAACAATTCTTGGGAGAACCAGTAATTAATTAGCAATACTAAGAAAGTGGAACAAACACTGGATATTTAATGTTTGACAGTTATAGACCTTGAAACTGCATTGTACTGTTGAAATTAATGGTGATTCCTCTATTCATAACAAGTATTAGGGCTATGATTACTGTGTCTACATACGATAATATAAGGAAATTCCTGTGAAATGTACAAATGTCAGCACAGAAGAAGATAAAAATATTGGTTTAGCTGCGATAATACATTAGGCACATGATAAATACGTTGATACTCATAAATCCAGGACTCCAGGTCTGAATGAAATAAACAATTCCTCATGTATACAGCTATTTTTAAAACAATTGAAATGTGTCATTTAGTACATAGAGAAAAATGTATTAGTATCATTACTTTGAACTTATCACATTTATCAGCACCTTTTTGGTTTTAAAAACCAAAAACTCTGGGTGCAAATATACAGTGAAAGTAACAGTAAATTTATATGGAAAGATTTTAAAATGAGTCACAAATGAGTGAAAATTTAGGATTCTCTCATGAAATTACTCTAATTCTTTAAGGGGTTTTACATAGCTTAAGAGTTCTCATACTCTTTCCAACATAATAAAATACCAATGTCTATGCCTCAAATGAAATCAGAAAACTAGACTTCACAAATTTTAGTTACAACAAGTAGTTAAACAAAGATAATTCTCCTAAATCATAACCTTAAAAAAGCACTTTGATAAAAAAAATCTTTTATCATTTCCTATTAAATTTTACCGTTTAACCTCTCCTTAAAGGCAGCCCATTGCAAGTATGCATCCCAACACTTCAGCTGTCTTTTAGGTCTCTTTACATGCCAATTTCACTTGCATGTTATGCTCCAATATTTATTGTCTCTCTTTTTCCACAATATTGGTAGCATTGGGTACATTTTCTTAATCTTAAAGTTTTTCTACCTAATCCTATTCTGGATAAATTCTATCCTGCATAATCTCACAGTGTAATGGTATTATCTTCACAGACCTTACTGAGTTCTACCTTTTTATTGTTGCAATTAGATACTAAATAACCCCCCAAACACACACAGAGACACACACACACATGCACAAACACTTCACAAAACACAGCTCAAAGAAGTAACGACGCAATTAATAAAATCAGTGATATGAAATCTAATTTAAAGTAAGTCTAGCCACCCATAACTGTAAGAGAGGCAACTCACCTCAGTGTGTATTCCCCTAGAGTATAAGGTACAAGATATTTGCATAGTCTCAGAGTATCTTCCCACAAGATACAGATCATTTCAAAGAGACAGTAATAGCTTTAGAAAACTCAGAGACTGCAGAATCTCTACTAGAGATAAATAACCAGAATCTACTTATTCGGACAAGTCACATAACCCCAAACTGAAGGCCATTCCTCACAAGTTCTGCATGTGATTCAAGTAAAGCAAAGAAATTTTTAAAAAAAGGTTTCAGAGTAGTTTCTTATAGAGGAACAGCTTAGTTGTCATGACAGTAAATGTTAGACATGCTCCTGAATAGGGCATTAGTGCAGAAACTGAAAAATGTCAAATCAAATTTATATAATATACTAGTATGTCCATGTTATTTCCAGATTGGGTGGATATGGTTCTCAACCTTTGAGTCATGCATATCAGATATCCTGCATATCAAATATTTACAATACAATTTATAACAGTAGCAAAATTACAGTGAAGTAGAGGAAATTATTTTATGGTTGGGGATCATCACAACAGGAGGGTTGCAGCATTATGAAGGTTGAAAACAACTCCCTTAGATACTTAAAGCCACAGATTATCAAGGGATGGAGGCAGGAGTACAGCTGCTGCTGATGTTGACCGCTAAGGTCAATTGCCATGCCCTTTGAATGGCAATCTGTCTGTCAATCAAGTAGTACCTTCTACATGGTCTGAAAGTGTTCAATAGGGATTCTAACATTGTATGAGAATGGTAGGTGTTCCAGGAAAGGGCATACGTAATGTTTTCTTGTATGTTAACCAGGTAAAGTCATTTGGAAACATGCTGGTTGGATGGGATACTGTGTAAAGGGGCTCTTATGTAGGTGAATAATAAATTCAAAAATACATTTGAACATTTTGATATCTACTCTAAGATAATAAGGAGTCTTACTTTAGAGTCCAGTTTCTTAGAGTTACAAGTTATTTAGGCTGGTTTTGTTCCCTCTGTTCATAGCACTTTGCTGGATGTTTTACATATACAAATCGAATTTTGTTTCATTGAAAATACTCCATATACATGTATTTGTGTGTTTAGTTAAAAAACTAAAAAGAGGATAGATGCAAGGGTGCACAGAGAGAATCACAATCCAAGGCCATTTTTAAGGCTCCAAGTCCCATATAGGAATTTCCTACTACAATTACATTGTGTGTGTGTGTGGGGGGGGTGTCTCTGTGTGTGTCTCTCTGTATATGTGCAATTCTACAATCTGTACATTTGTCAAATTTTTCCTTAAAAAAGAATTGTTTGAAATATTATTATTAGTGGCATTCGAGTGATTGTGTTACTACTAATAGAACATCAACGTATGTGAACCGCATTTTTAGGCTCTCGATATAGCTTGTTGACTGACTGACTTTCACAATCATTTATGATAAAAATGATGCATGTTATCATATCATTTGTTGACAGGAAACTAGGTGCAAAGATTTGTTGGCAATGTAAATCATACGGACACGAATATCTTCTGACTGCCTGGAGAAAACACAGATGCAACTTTCCAGGCAACAATTTACTTCCCTACAGCTTACAGCTGAGAGAGAGGCTTTAGGCATGACCCAAAAACTGGTCTGTGAGACAAACAATAGAATATATTCACATTAAATTTCCCCTGTATTTTTACATCACTGTAGACTGGGATATGAAACAATGTCTCCATATCACACAGACAATAGATAAGAGATTGCTGTTTTGAGTCATTTGGAAACTGCCTCTGTTGGAAATGAGTTAGTTTCATAGTGAATGACTGTTGATTCTGTAATAGCTGTGATTTTACAGTAAGGCAGATAATGTCTCCTAAGTCAGAGATACAGATCCTTATCCTTGGATACCTTGGATATATTGCAGTTTATGAAAATGTGATCAAATAGTCTTAAGATGAGAACAATTATTCCGATTTATCTTATTGAGACCAACATAATGATACCTTCACTATATTAATGAGAGACAACGGGGTCAGAAAAAAGAAGTGACAGAAGCAAAGGACAGAGGGATACAGATCTATGATCCTGAGTGAGGTGGATATTCAAGAGATAGCAGGGTAGATATTTAAGTGGGTAGGGAAAGTCATGGAATTATTAAATTTTTTCCCTTAACTCTTCCACATGGATTGCCAACCTCGGTACAATGCTTGGCTGTGAGTATCTGCATCTATCTTAGTCAGCTGCTGGAAAGCCTGTCAGAGGACATCCATGCTAGGTTCCTGTCTTCAAGCACAACATAACATCAGTAATAGTGTCAGGGTTTGCTGACTGTCCATGAGATGAATCCCAAGTTAGACCAGTCACTGGTTGGTCATTCATTCAGGCTCTGCTCCATATTTGTCCCTGAATTTCTTTTAAAAAGTAACAATTTTTGGTTGAAAAATTGCGGGGAGTTGGTGCCCTTATCTCTTCACTGGGTGTCCTGTCTAACTACTTGAGGCATTCTCTTCAGGATCTATCTCCTGACTGTTGGGTATTTTGGCTAAGGTCACCCACATTGAGTCCCGGGAGCCTCCTCCATCCCAGGTCTCTGGGACTTTCTATCCTCCCATCCCCACCTCCCACCCCTTGCATATTTCCATTAATTACTCTAGCCTTCTAGGCTTCTTTTCTTGCCACTCTCCCTCTCCCCATAATACCTTATCCTTCCCCCTTTTCTATTCCACTTCTCTCTCCCACCCAGGCCTGTCCTTCCCTCTCCATTCCATGATTACTTTGTTCCCCTCTAAATGGTATCAAAGCATTCTCACTTGGGCCTTCCTTGTTTATTGTCTTAAGGTCTATGGGGATGTATTATGGCTATTCTGTACTTTTGAGCTTATATCCACTGATCAGTGAGTATATACCCTGCATATCCTTTTGGGTTTTGGTTACCTCACTCAGAATGATATTTTTTAGTTCCATTTACCTGTAAAATTCATGGTGTCCTCGTTTTTAACAGGTGAACAGTATTTTATTGTGTATATGAACCACATTTTCTGCATCCATTCTTCAGTTAAGGATCATCTGGGTTGTTTCCAGCTTATGGGTATTACAAATGAGGCTGTTATATACATAGTGGAGCATGAGTCCTAGTGGTATGGTGTAGTATCTTTTGTATATATGCCCAGAAGCAGTATTGCTGGGTTTTCAGGTAGAACAATTTCCGATTTTCTGAGGAAATGCCAGATTACTTTCCAAAGTCGTTGTACCAATTTTAAATCCCACCAGCTATGAAGGAATGTCCCTCTTTCTCTACATCCTGTCCTACCTGTGCTGTTACTTGAGTTTTGATGGCAACCCCTTAGGAAGACCAACAGTGGTAACTAACCCCTGAGAGCTGTTCTGAAGTCCCTTGGAACATATGTAACAGAGGAATGCTTTGTCTGGTCTCAGGGAAGAAAGATGTGCCTAATCATGTAGAGACTTGGTGCCCCGAGAGGGATGGATACCAGGGTAGAGGAGAAGGGGAATAGGCAAAATAACTCTGTAAGGTGGAACTGTAGGCAGCAACATATGGTATGTAAAAAATTACAATAATTAATTGATAATAATCGAAAGCACAACAAAGAATAAATATGATCATCAATACAAATGCATTAAGCACAATTAATTTCCAAATTTAATAGGATATAGACTACCAAAAAATCTATTCATATATAAAATTTTTCTTGTCAAATAAACTTTTAAATTTATACTTTAATTTTGTTATTTTATGGTTTGTATTACCCTGTTCTTTAAAACATATATTACCAGCCAGTCTTTTCTAATGGGAAATTTAAATCTCTCTTCTAAACATTGTGGCTAAAAGTCTGTGCTGATGGTTATGGACCTAGCTTATCTCATGGCTTAATTTTACAGAGCAAGTGTCAATTATCTAATTGATTAGATGTGGGTCCATGTCTGAGTTAGAAAAACTGATAACATTGTAGATTTTATGAACGTAATCACTGTTATTTTATTAATTTTAGAAAGGTCATTTTGGTAGTGCAAGGGATGCACCATAAGAAATAAGTTCAGTAGAGTTTTGACAATAGCAGAGGAAGGCAGTCTCCTCGGTTCATTAAACAGAAGTGACTCATTTGAGTTATTTGACCAAAAGAATCTAAATTCTTCTTATTTTTTGTGGATGAAACCAACATGAAAGAGGAGAAAACTTAGAGTTCAGACTCTCAAATTCATATATCTTTCTGTTGTTTTTGTTCATGGCAAATCTGTGTTCATCCTTATGAATGCCAACATATGCTTGCTTATCTATTTTTGAGACAGCAAATTTCTAAAATGATAGGGATTTACTAAACTAAGGTCTGTTTCAGTAAAAGCTTCTTATTCTCACTTCAGACTTAAATTCTCTCCGTCTCTGTCTCTCTCTGTCTCTGTCTTTCTGTTTGTCTCTCTCATTTGTTTGTATCTCTCTCTCTCTCTCTCTCTCTCTCTCTCTCTCTCTCTCTCTTTCTCTCTCTCTCTCTCTCCGTGTATGTGTGTGTTTCTGTCTGTCTAACTGTCTGTCTCTTTCATCCACCCTACCCGCTGTGAAGAACTCAGACTTGTATCTGGCTTAACTCTTCCTTGGTTAAATTTGGATAACCCTTGGAGATTCATTGTTCTTAGATTCCACGATGCTCTTAACCATTTGCCTGAATCCCAGATCTAAACAAAAATTCAATTTATCTACTCAACAATGTTATTGAATACTTACATTGTATTGAAAACCAAGTTAAGTTTTGGAAACACTAAAATAAATACAATAGAACAAGAACTAAACTGAAGTTTAGTAAGGTATATAGGCAAGAAAGCAGGATGGAAAAGTAAACTTAGAAATTTTATGACAATGGCAATATCAGGGAGTTATGAAAAACAGATTGAAAACAACTTAGTCTTTCTTTGCTAGGAAGTATGGAGTTGGTAACTTAGTCTTTCTTTGCTAGGAAGTATGGAGTTGGTTAGAAAAGCTTTTGATGTTTAAGATATTCCTTATTCATTGAAGGAGCTGAAGGGGTTTTTAACCCCATAAGAACAATACCAACCAACAAGAGCTTCCAGGAACTAAACCACCATCTAAAGAGTACACATGGACAGACCCTTGGTTCTGGCTGCATATGTAGCAGAGGATGGCCTTGTTGGGTACCAATGGGAGGAGGAGCCCTCAGTTCTGCCAAGACTGGACCCCTCAGTGTAGGGAAATGTCAGGATGGGGGGTGGGAGGGTGGAAAGGGGTGGGTGTTTGGGGAGGGGGATGGGATAGAGGGTTTATGGATGTGAAACCAGGAAAGGAGATAACATTTGAAATGCAAATATATAAAAAATCCAATAAAAATATTCCTTATTCAAAATAACATAAAACATTTGAAATAATAAGAGAATATGTCTTTAAATATGTGTATAAAAGGCACTAATCGAAATATCATATGATAAAGACATTGAGTAGTTATGATGAGGCTCAAATATAAAATAGATTTTTGGTGGAGAACATTGATAATAGAGCAAGGTACAATTGTGAAGAGAGTAGAGAGGGCCAGAACAAACTATCACCAAGTAGTTCAGTGACACTTAGAATATGGCTAGCTTCTTAACCAAGGGAGTGGTATAATCTGACTTCATATTATACATTTTCTCTAGAAAGCAAATTGAAGAAAGTTGAGTATAGAGCCAGTCCAAGCAGAAACCTCTTTATCCTATTAAGCATGGATATAATTCAAGAAGTTAGGATGGTAATACATACCATTTGCTTTCAAAATATGCAAGCAAGAATCGAAACTGAATTTCCTAAATGTTTATAATTTGCATACTTTGACATTTTGAATTTAAATAACATATATACAGGCATTATCTTGCTACCAAATGTTGATATGTCAGTTTTAGAGAAAAATATATGCTAGGATCTGGAGATACTCTGTAATTCAAGGTATAGGGAATATGATATCAAATTCAAAGTCTACTTTTTGAATGCAATTATACAAGCATATCTGATTTGATGATTGATTTATTTTGCAAAGAAGGATGAGGAAAGGCTCCTCAGAGGCGTCAATTGGGTCTTGAAATTTTGGGGTAGGATATTAAATAACAAAGCATATGTGACAGCCAAAACATAACCAAAACAAGGATTCAAGAATATCCTACAGTGAACAAAGATAGTGTAACCAGTGAATGTATAAGAATGAGAGTCTACTGAAAGGATTCACAAATCACTTAACTCAGAAGCCTAAAGATCTCCTATGCGTAATAGTGGAAAGACCACAGTGATGTGATCCAAACAATCATCTGAATTAGCACTGGTAATGATAAAAGCATATAACTTTGGAGAAACTTGAACTGTGGTCTAATAGTCAACAGGTCTAAATCTACAGAACATTGTTTCTTAGGACAGAACTTTTAAATCCTTTATCCTTTTTCATACATGCTGTATTCATAGTTAAGGTTTCACAGAGGTTTTTTGTTGTTGTTGCTGTTTTTTGTTTTGTTTTATGCAAGTAAATCTTGGAAAACTTTATGTTGCTGAAAACAAAGGATTGCACATCTATAGGAGCAATGAGGAAGCACATGTTCCAAAGGGAGACTAAAAAGTTCCAGCTGAGACTAAAAAGGATGTGGTAGAGGAAGGAAAGTGGGAATTTGAAAAAGCAGTGTGGGATGTCGGAAAATAATCTATGTAAGGGGTGGTTGTAGCCTTGTGCTCTTAAAGTACAGGTAGGGAATCATATTGAAATTACGTGAAGTAGAGCTTGGAAAACAAGAATTGATTAAAAACTAGTGATTCATAGTCAATCTCACAGATTGAGATTAAACAGTTCAATTTATTAATTGTGTAAATATGGTATATATGGAACATATTCCTATACGTTGTGTTAGGCTATCAGCATGAGAAAAAAGCATGTCTAAAACAGAAAGCCTGAGCCAATGATCAAAATGTCCTAGAACCTGTTTTAAGACACTGTTGTTTGTTTAAATGTGTGTTATCTACTGTAATGCAAACCTCCTAAATATGGGACACAGCCTCCTCTCCTCTTCTAGTGAATAGCCCATGGCATAACTGTTAGTAGATACTAAGTATTGGATAAATAATACACATGAGATTCTTTGTCTTTACATTTACAATATGTTTGGTATTGTTAAATCTGTTTTCATATTGGAAATATTTGATCATGATACAGACTCCAGTATTTTATAGTAACTGAATTTTAGTTTACTGAGATATTCAGAGACTCAATTTTATCAGCTTTATTTTTAACACATCTAGTAATCTAATGTTGTGATAATTCTGATGCTATCATAAATTTGTGCATGGAAACTTATTGGTACAACTCTGGTGAAGGGTCTATGTACAGTGACTTTCTTTAAACTAGTGTTTTTTGAATGAAATCCACAGATAAAATGCATTTGAAAATTACTGTCTTCATATGGGGAAGATGTTTTGCTATTAATGTAATAATTGAAAAGCACCCACCTTGCACTCAAAAGCATTACATATCTATTGATTATCTTTGCTATATGTTTTGGTATTATACAGTTGTACCAGAAGAAGTAAACTGTAGCAGCAACTGTTTGTGGAGCTTATGAACATGTGAGGAGCACACATTAGAGGTGGAGTGACTTGGAAAAGACAGACCTGTGACTCATAGATAGAAGCAATAATCAATGCACTTTTAAAGTGTGATTTAAAGACACTTTAGATTGAGTCTGTGTCATTTTTCAGGACTGTCTCCTGGAGAATTTTTCTTTTGTTTACAACAATTTCGATTGTTTCCTGGCTATTCAGTCTTGCAAGAAATATATTGCCTGGGCCAGTTTCTTTAAATGGGATATTTTTCCTGAACTAGCCATCCAATGCTAACTCCTCCACACTATCCATCTCCAGAAGCACCGACGGAGACTTTAGAGAGGCATTTGCCCCTCTGAGAAATCGTAGGACACACCTGCTCTTCCTTAGAAAATGAAACTCTTGAGATAAATGTCTGATGTGCTTTCATCTTTGTACAGTTCCTATTCCCCTAAATATGCATTGGCAAAGAAACCTCTCAAGCAGAAAGGTGAATCACCTTACAAAGCCAGCTACTGCAAGGATGATTATTCTTCTTCGTCCTGCGGGTCATTTATTATGGATGGAGACACATCAGCCTCGCCCCATAGCAAAGCTCTATGCCACAAATTCAAAAGGCTTTGAAGTTACTTTTCTGTGTGGGTGCCACACCTTCCTATGACCAATGTGAAATTTTGTGGTTCCACAAGACCTTGATTTTCCTGAAAATATTCAAATAATTCGGGAAAGCTAAAATAACATTTTGAAATCATTTTAAGTGGCTAAAATTAATACTGCTAATGATCAGTGTAAGGCAATATCCCAGCTACATGGGCATTTTAATTTCAGTTTTAAAGGGATAATAACTTAGGGTCCAGCTGCTTGAATAATTTTTTGAAAGTCATACAGGCAACTTTAGTTTTCCTTTGTATTTTTTTGTTGTTGTTAAGAGAAGGGCTCCCTGTATAGCTTATTCTGACCTCACACTTCTCTCTTCTTGGCCTGCTTTGTCCCTGGAGTGCAGATTGTAGATGAAAGCTACCAAATCCAGCCCTTAAAGCCACCAGTATCTTGATTTTAAACTCAGGAAGGTGTTTATGTAACCAGCTTTGCTTTCCTGCTATATATATTTAGCCTCATTTCAAAGCACCAGAGGGGAATGGAAGACTGTGTTGCCATTTACAGAAGCTCTAGGGTGTTACAATGTTCACTAAATTGGCAATTGGTATTCTTGATTAAAATTACAATGTAGACGAAGGATCATATTAGGCAGATCTTCTCAGATTCAATCTTTCTACTTTTCTTTTGAATGGTGTCTATTCCATGCTGGGTGCTTAATAAATATTAATTATAAAGATGCTTCACAGAATTTATTAAAATGAGTGTGGCTCTATCAAGTGCTTAGATTGCTTAAGAGAAGACCATAGAAATTCAATGAATGTGACTACATTATAATGTAATTTTAACTGAGGAAGAGACACAGTAAATGATCTCTAATCATTTGGACAATGGTAGAAGAAAGAAGAGGATTTCTACTGATTGGGAGTCCAATACATGAAACCACCAATTACAGAATGCTTTCCATGGGAAAAGAGCCCATCTCAAAACATCTCACATATGCTAACATTTAATATTACCACAACTATGAGTAAGAAACGGCTGTGGTCTTCGTTTTTTAGATGAGGAAATGGAGTTGTTAAGGAATAAAACAGACAATGAAATGAGCATGAAATCTCTTTGTTGGTACCTAAATGATTACTCTATATGCTATATAGAGCAATGCTGTTCTTCATGTTGTACTTTCATGAAGCAAGGTTTGAAGGTGAGAGTCCCATTCAACTATGAGTATCCTCTCTCCTTTGGCAATGAGATTATTCAGCATTTCGGGGGGTGGGGCATGTACTGAGGAAAGGGTCTACTGGTACTTAAAACTAAATAATCTCTTTACCTGCAAAAGGGATAAAAGTGAATGTCATATTCTGTACCATGATCAAAATAAAACTGGTCAAAATAAAATTATTTTTATAACGGAGTTGGAAGTTGGTAATGTAGTAGTGCATGTCTGTAATCTCAGCATTCAGAGTTAGAGGCAAGAGGCAGGCTTTCTCAATCATCCTCAGTTCCATAGCAAGAACTATGTAGGCCTGCACTGGCTACATCAGACCATATGCTAAAATATCAAGTTGAATACATGGATAAATCATCAGGGATAAAGTATGAGAATCTATAAGGAGATGGGAATTCATTATATATGAGAAATATAAGAAAGGAGTTTTGAAGAGAGTATTTTAGAGATCTTGGTAAGACAAAGAGAGTGGTTAGTGAACTGAGGATTGAAGGAATCAGAGAAAGAACTGGAAGAGCTTGAAGGGGCTCGAGACCCCTTATGAAAAACAATGCCAAGCAACCAGAGCTTCCAGGGACTAAGCCACTACCTAAAGACTATACATGGACTGACCCTCATAGGTAGCATTGAATATCCTAGCAAGATCATCAGTGGAAGGGGAAGCCCTTGGTCCTGCTAAGACTGAATCCCCAGTGAAAGTGATTGTTGGGGGGAGGGCGGCAATGGGGGGAGGATGGGGAGGGAACACCCATAAAAAGAAGGGAGGGGGAGGGATTAGGGGATGTTTGTCCGAAACCGGGAAAGGGAATAACACTTTTCGAAATGTATATAAGAAATACTCAAGTTAATAAAAAAAGAAAAAAAAAGAATATACAAAGTTTAAATTAAAATCCACAATGTGTTTGGAAGGTTTAGAATATATTGGTAGGGAAGTAATAACTTCTAGACTCAATGTTCTGGTTTGTATCACCCATGTTCTTAGACAAAATATGTTTTCAATAATCACTACAGAATTGAGGAAAATCCACACACTCAGATTTACCCCTTCATTATTCTATTTCTATTCATAAAGATTGTGGTTCGGACATGGATTTTTGTTGTAATTTTTGTTCAATGATTTTCTTGTTGTCCAGCACATTTGTTTCTTTTCCTTGCTATATCTTCAGGGGTGTCTGAGGCTTTGGTCACCACCGATGTTTTCATAACAAACCCTTGAGTACATTATGGGAAATCCAAAGGTGAAAGACAGAAGCAAAGGTGTAGGATTAGAAACAAATGTTTGGAACTCAGATATGTGTGGCACTTAAACTGTAAAACACCTATTCTTTAAAAAAATATCTAATATATGTATTAACTCTGTATTACAGTATATTTTTTTTTTTTTTTTTTTTTTTTTTTATTAACTTGAGTAAAAAAATATCATTTGGCAAAATATATGTATTAACCTCCCCCATTGCCGCCCTCCCCGACAGTCTAGTTGTATCCTGGTGCTCTTACTAGGATATTATTTGAGGTCAGAGTCCAGGGTCAGTCCATGTATAGTCTTGGGTAAAATTGTTGTTATATAGAGCTCTTCCAGTTCATTCTCTAAGTAGTAAAATTATATAGATGTTTATGATGGATATTACATAACACAGAGGGCAAAAAGTTGTGAAAATTTACATCTAAATTACAAATATCTGACTTTGTACATGCACATATGTATATAGGAATATAACATGCACGAAAACACTGAAGTACTCAGATCATATAGGATTCCTTTGAGCCAAGTTATTAACTCATGATTCAAACTTTAAATGGCACCCTGTTTCTTTGTCACATATTTCTCTTTAGTAAAGCTCTCTCAATCCTTCCTTACTAGGTCAGCCCAGTGTCTTTCATGTTCCCTTTCCCTGCCTGGCCACAGAGGAATGATTGGTTGAGAGTGAAGAGAACTCAGCAAGCAGTTAACATGACTAGGTGAGACTCTTAAGATGTAGCTTCAGTAAGACAGTTCATCTAATTGGAATGAGGACAAAGGTTATCTAAACCTCTGGGGTGAGTAGGAGTTATCAAGGTGAGTGTACATCATTGGTCAGTGCAAGGGTGCTAGACATGCCTTGTTTACATACATAGGAGTGTTTTGTGCTGCTGGACATTGTATTACAAGAGGAGATCATTTAGCCTGGCTACTTGTTCTGTGTAGTAAAGTTAGAGGCATAGGGTTACACTCACGGGGTCACACAGGCCCACTATCATAGGGAAAGCATATTACTCCTGCAAATCTCAGGATAAGATTTACTGGGTTAGGAAATACTTAGACCTCACTCTAATACTCCCTGCTTCCCAGTTCCCTAGCTCCACATCCAACTCATCATCATCATCTTCTCCTTCTCCTTGTCCTCCTCCTCCTCTTCCTCCTCCTCTTCCTCCTTCTCCTCATCCTCCCCCTCATCCTCCTCATCCTCATCCTCCTCCTCATCTTCTTCCTCATCCTCCTCCTCATCCTCCTCCTCATCCTCCTCCTTAATTTATTTGTTTTACACTATAGATTTTGTTCACCTCCCGGTTTTCCTACTGTCCCATATCCCATACCTCTTCCCTGCCACCCCTGTCTCCATGAGGATGTGCCCACCCTACCTGACCTCTAAACTCCCCGGGGCCTCCATTCTCTTGAGGATTAGGTGCATCTTCTCTGACTAAACCCAGATTCAGCAGTCCTCTGCTCCATATGTGCTGGGGGTGTCATATCAGCTGGTGTATGCTGCCTGGTTGGTGATACAGTGTCTGAGAGATCTCAGGCGTTCAGGTTAATTGAGATGCTGGTCCTCCTACAGGGGCTGGCTCATATTGTTATTCCCATTTTGCTGGTGAAATCCTGAAGTCTGCTTCTGTGTAGGATTAGTATCTGTGTTTCTTAGAAAATTACACTTCCCAAGTCGATATCTCTTAATGTCTTCATGGCATGTCAAAGGGAAGGGGGAGGGGAATGATAGTTCACCAGGTGGTCTACTTCTCTGCTTTTCCCTTTTTAAAAAATACCTAGCACCTTCTCTTCTCCCCTTACAATACATTTCCTCCATTGCTTATGTTCTCTTAGGATCGTCTTGCTGCCTGAGACCTATTTTCAAGAAAGTTCAGTGAGGGACTTGTTTACAATATCCACAAACCAACAAAGACAAGCGAAAGTCATGCATGCCCTTATGTTAGATGTAGACTCATAATAAGAAACATGCTACTTGTATCCACACTAGCAGCAGCAGAAACTGCTCCTAAATGGCTTGTCTCACTAGTTCATATTTCAGGCACTGGCCCATTAGGTAGTTTGATATCAATATTACCATACCAACTTCATATGGGGAAACCATTGGTTTGTAGATATTAGTTGTAAAGGCACAAATTGTCCTTACGAGTGGTTTAGTTCATTAATTCTCCTCCTCCTCCACCTCTTTCTTCCTTTTTCTCTTCTTCTTCTCCTTCTTCTCCTTCTCCTCCTCTTCCTCCTTCCTCCCCCCCTCCTCCTTCTTTATGAAACTGCAGTGTCAAGAAAACTAAAGTAGCAGCAAATTATCAAGGAAAAATGAGACTATGATTGGGAAATATAAAATAAAATGTGTATGCTGGTATACTGGTATATTATTCTAAACTATATGGCCAGAATAGGTTTTAAAGAAGAAATAACATGCAAACTAAGTGTGGATATAAGGCAGGATTTTCTAGATTAAGAAATGTAGAAGAGATGATTCAAGGCAGAAAAGAATGTATGGGAAGGTGGAGGAGTTTGAAAACTATGATTTATTTGAATAATTCAAAGAAAGTTCTTGTGTAGGCTAAGGCAAAATGTATACATCTCACAAAGAATGTGTATGACTAATGGATTTTCTCTTTTCCTAATAGTGATAGGAACCTAGTGTGAGACCTAATAAGAATTTCTTTATAAAAGACAATGGTAGTTATAAGCTATATCAGATTTCCATCAATATTTGAAATTACTTGCAAAGACAAAAAAATTGGCTTGTGGACTTGGAGTTTTCACACGATGTTTGACTTAAAAGCATTCTGATGGGAGCATGAGACAGAGAAAAACCACTTATCTTAGGGCCTAGAAATGAGAGAAAAGAAGGAGAAAGAGACATAGAGAGAGGGAAATGGAGAGGGACTGAGAGAAGAAGGTGGGGAGAGAGCAGGGGAAGAGGCCTTTATACTACTGTAACCTTGGAAAGTAGTTGGCATTCAGAATGGCCTCAGTAACATGAAACTCTCAAATTATGTTGACACACACGTGTGTATGTGTGTGTGTGTGTGTGTGTGTGTGTAATAAGGTATCTACTGAGTGAATTATGATACTGAAGGTTGTAAAGCATGTGATTTACAAGTACACAAACACTTTTCTTAGTATACTTAATAACATAGTATATAAAATCAATTCTTTTTAAGGGGAACAAAAGTATAAACAGTTTAATTTGGGTACCAACATAAAGCATTAACACAAATTTCATATGTTTACCTCCCTAGGTATTCTATTTCACATATGCACACATATCTCTGAAATACAGGGAAAAATAAGTGTTTCATAATGGTGTCCAAATACTAAAAGGTGTCAACTAAAGAGCACAAAAGATTCTTCTAATGAGCATGTAAGAGTTCCCACAACTACTTAAGTAATTTAGGCCACCAGGTGTCAGTAGAGATTAAGCAATGGTGAGAGGCTTCTTAGAGTGTAAATTCTACAGAGGCTCCTGACAAGCTCAGGAAATGAACGAGAATATTAATTCTAACAATAATAATAAGTGGGAAGCGTCTGAGTCGTCTTCTTGTTTCTTTCTGCCATCTCACCAGGGCCTCCACAAGAATACAGATAAAGTGAAAATTTTTTATACTGAATTCATTATATAATTTGCATAAGTTTTCCCTTCCATTTCTAGTTAAAAGAATAGCCATCACAGCCCAGTAGAGCAAGGTTTTGTTTCAGCAATTTGTTTGATTGTGAGTAATATTTTTCACGCTCCAGTTTTTTCTGACTTCATAAAAGGATACTGTCCTGGCTCACTTATATTAATGAGCCTTCACACAGCCACCTTGCTTGTAAGTGGGATGGCATGGGCTGAGCATGTATCCATGATAATGGCCACGTATAATGGTAGTTAATCATGAAGAAAATTCATTAGTTGAATGTCACCAGAAGCCTGTGTCATGTGGCAAACTGGTTTGAGTTTTAATTTCTTAAATGAGCTCTTAAGAGACACATATAGACACACAAACACACACATAAATACACACACAAACACACACACACACACACACACACACATGCACACATGTGCACCAGCACACATACACAAAGACAGAGAGGAGAGAGACAAAGTATTAGAGAGAAATAGACAGAGACACAAAGACAGAGAGACAAACACATACACTAACACACACATGAACTTACATACACAGAGAAACAAACACATTACATGAACACACACATGAACATATACATATACAGAAAGAGACAGAGAGACAGAGAGAGACAGAGACAAAGAGACAGAGAGACAAAAATAAACACATACACAAATACAGAGGGAGATGAGAACATGGGGATCGTCCCCCCTCTGAGGGCCAGCAGAAAAGATGGAAACAGGCAACAGCAGGATCTAAAGTTTGGAGAACCCTCTAGAATGTATCAGAAATGTGGGAGATGAGAGATGCTCAGGACTCAGAGAGGAACCTTAGATGAAATGCCCAAAAGTGTGGAAAGGGAAATTGTAGGGTCCACCTCCAGTAGAAAAACCATCAAGTAGAGGATGTGGTTGCCATTCCATAGTTAAAAACTCTGATAAATAATTGTCCCTGGATAAAAGAACTGCAGGGTCATATGGAAAAGAGACAGAGGAAAGGAGGTTCAGTGACAGACCCAAATTGGGATCCAGCATCAAGGGGAGGCCCCAAGGCCTGATAATATTACTGATGCTATGGTGTGCTTACAGACAGTAACCCATCATGGTTGTCCCTCAAGAGCCCCAACAAGCAGCTGAAAGCGTCAGATGCAGATACTTAAACCCAACCAATGGACAGAACCTGGGACCCCTGTGGTTGAATTAGGAAAAGGTTGGAAGAAGCTGAGGAGGGTGACCCCATAGGAAGACCAGCACTCTCAACTAATCTGGACCCCCGAGATATCCCAGACACTAAGCCACTAACCAGGCAGCATACACTAGCTGATCCATCCTATATACAGACCCAAACCCAGACACTATTGCGGATGCCAAGAAGTGCTTGCTGACAGGAGCCTGATACAACTGTCTCCTGAGAGGCTGCCAGAGCCAGACAAATACAGAGGCAGATGCTTGCAGCCAACCATTGGACTGAGCATGGGGTCCCCAATGGAGGAATTAGAAAAAGAATTGAAGGAGCTGAAGGGGTTTGCAACCCCATAGGAAGAACAAAAATATCAACCAACCAGACTCCCTTCCCCACAGAGCTCCAAGGGACTAAACCACAAACGAAAGAGCTACATGGAGACCCATGCCTCTATCCTCATATGTAACAGAGGATGGCCTTGTCAGACATCAATGGGAGGAAGGCCCTTGTTCCTATGACTGCTTGATGTCCCAGTATAGGGGAACGGAAGGGTAGGGAGGCAAAAGTGTGTGGGTGCTAGGGCGGGGGAGCACCCTCATAGAAGAGGGGGAGGAGATGGGTTAGGATGTTTCTGGAGGGGAAACTGGGAAAGGAGATAACATTTGAAATGTAAAAACATAAAATATCCAATAAAAATGATCCCAATACATACACAGCAAGGGACTGCCTGGTCTGACCTCAGTGATAGAAGATGCACCTAACCCTTGAGAGACTTGAGGCCACAGGGAGTGGGAGGTCTGGTGGGGGTAATCGGATGGAGGGCTAGGGGCATCCTCACAGAGACAGGGGAGGAGAAATGGAGTAAGGAACTGTCTGAGGGTGGACCTGGACAGGGCTAACGACTGGTCTATAAAAACCAATTAAATAAGAATAAATGATGATGGGGATGGTGATGATGATGATGGTGGTGGTGATGATGATGATGATGAAAGAGATTGACACCCTTCTATCTTGAAACCTAAGACAGCGGTATGTTACTTGTGCTGAGAGCAATCAGCTCCATGTCAAGAAAACATGGTATTGTAAGCCAGAGAAATATAGTGACAGTTGCAGAGGTTAGAGTAGGGGAAGAAGAACAAAAAAATTCAGGGCAATGAAAATAGTAGGTATCTAATGTAAGATTGCATATGTAGTTTACTAGATGTTTAAAAACTGGGCATACACATTTTTCCCTGATGAATGTGAGCTGAGAAACTCTCTGATACTAATTTATAAACTCCTTTTAAGAACCGAAAGAACCTCCACTCCTCCTTTGACATATCGGCACATCTTGATGGCACACAGTATGAATAATATTTTGAAGACAATGGCATGAGTTTATGAAGAGCCTCATTATGCTGTCATTTTAATAATGAAAAATAAGATGCAGCCCGAGTGCTCAATAATATTTGAGAGGTCATAAAAGTATGGAACATCAGCTTGATGAAATAATAACCACTCATCACGGCGATAATTAGCATTTTGAAACAAAGGGACAGCAAAACATGCTTTAAAGTCATGTGCAGTTTGATTATTTTCTCGTAGATACAAACATTAACTAGGGTGAGGAGGGAAAGGGAAAAATTACCACTTTCTTCACATATTTGGAAACATTGTGTAGGTTTGGAGTGTTTTGTCAAGTTTAAGGTGTAAAGTCAATTCCTATCATCCAGTTCAGGAGGTAGTCTTGTCTGTGTGGGTACAGAGTGAGCTGCTTTGGAGAATTCAGGGAAGAGGGAGCAAAAATGAGTGAGGTTGAAAGGCATGTGTGGCCCACCATTTGCATAGTAGTCTACTTATATCTACACCACGTCTTTATTGAAGTCACAATTTATTTTTTAACATGGAGATATATGTGTTGAGTAGGCAATCTCTGGAGGAATACAATCTACAGAATGGGTGTGGTAAAAAGGGTTTTACTAGTTATACACAATATCTAATTGTCCAATACTAGCTGTCTGAAAACTAGACAGGGAATATACTGACTGCTTGTTCCATGAGTCTGGATGTCTCAGCCTTCCCAGCCTGGTGTTGAAGACCTGAGAATCACTGGGGAACATGCAGTCTGCACTTCAGATGAGACACTGTGAGAAGCTAGTTTCTAATATTATCAAAAACAGGCAGCAACATTAGTGGCTACAGCAGTTAGCAAACTGCAAAGAGGTAAGGTGAACTTGACATTATGACCGTCAGCCAGCTGAAGGCAAGCAAGTAAAAAGTGAAGTGTTTCTAATCAAATCCTTCTTGTGCTTTCCACATTTAGTGTGCAGCTTTCCATTTTAAATGATCATAAAAACTTGACATTTTTAATAATTGCATTAAGAAAATAGAAAGAAATAAAGAATAAAATCCTTATCTGTGTTCCTAGTATCATGTTTTGATTCCAGAGCCAAATTGTCAAAAGTGAATGGCCACCATAGTCAACTTAAAATGAATAAATGATTTGACTAGACTCTTACAATAAGTACAATATAAATAGGAAATACATGATTCAAATGTTTGACTTTGCATCTTCAAAGATATCTTATTATTGAATCAAAAAGGGAAGAAATTAAGAAAAAGGAGGATACCTTCCCATACTACATTAATGGCAAGAAGAGTGACTTTTACATTGTACCTTAAATGCAGAATGAATGCCAAGAGGTGACATTATTCCAGTTACCTGAAACAGGACTCATAAAGGCAATGTGGATGGAAGTAACATCATGAGCTCTAATGCAATAGAAATTAAAGACAATGACTTTTAAGAGTGAAATGCAATGGTGTGTTAGAGACAAGTGGCCACTACTAATATGAGAAAAAAATATGCTGGGAATGAGTGCCCCGCTCTACTGAACTCAATAAAGCAAAGCTCACTGAGTAGATAATAGGGGAACCAAGGACTGGAGAGGTTGTCTCCATTTGAAAGAAGTCCTTGGGCAGTTAGGATGAATTTACCCACCCACCTGCATGTTCACCTTCCTATTATGTAATAGGTGCCATGAGAAAGTAGATAGGTCTGAAAGGACAGTGAAAAGTTCTGTGAAGTCACCACAAGTTATTGTCTACGAAATTGCCAGGTCTGAAATCTCTGCTATGTAAACTGCAGCCATGCAAATCTGAGTCACTCTATTCACCGTTATGTAAATTAGTGCCATAGATCATGCAAATAAGGGAAGTCCTAGTTGGTCCAATTTTAGTCCTAGGCAAAGCCTTCTATTCAAAGGATTTATTCTAGGTCTCTGGACTTCATTTCTGCCACGCCAAGTTACAATTTTCCAAGGCCTACACTTTGGGATTCACAGACCAAGCCTATGAAAAACCCATAATGAGGTCTGGCCCCATTTTCTGGTTGTTAGTAAATGTTTCCCATACAATACACATTAGCTGTGACGAGGAGCTTAACTCTAAGACTAACTCTCTGGGAAGATAGGGAATTTACAAAACAGGGCATACGGGTTACTTTCCCCTAATTATTCCTTATCTCATTGTGCAGGTTAAAGTCAGACACCAAAATCAAAGCATCCATTGACACTTCAAGCATATGAGCCACATGTTGTCTTAATTTTTGCAGATAAAATCTCAAAAAACAGAGGCAGATACTTTAGGAGTTTTGCTCATCTGTGAGTAGTGTTTCTTGCTCCTCACCTCTGCCCCAGGATTGAAGAAGATTTACTAGATCTTTCCTGATACTGCCCTGGTTTTCCTGTGGTTATTTCTCTACCATCAATGCCATCAATGTCAAAATAGGATCTTTAATTACACTTTTATTATCTGGTTGATTTAAGAGATCATCCCACCTGTATCATTTGATTTTAAAGCTGCTCTAATATTCTAAGTATTTTCATGCATGGTGTGTAATCTGAGCATTGTTCGGGGCCCTGTGATGTTTGAAGTCAGACAGAAATTAGTGCCCTTTCAACCCTAGATAGTGCCCTGATGACAGATGAAAATTATTCCATTCAAGTCTAGCATAGGAAGCCAGTGAGCTTAGTAGAGTGACTTACCTGAGTGTTAGGTGAGGGAACATGGGATGACTGAAATGCAACTAGTTGTACAATGCCCATCCTAGAACTTGTAGTATTTAAGAAAGATGCATCCATAGAACTGCCTTCTCACCTAGGGCGATACCAGTCAGAGTCGTTTCTCCACAGCAGTTGTTATTGCTTAACCAATTGTGAAGAGGGGCCTGGTGAATCTTCTAAAGTTCAGGAACTCAGAGACTTACAAGTTTTATTTCTTGATCTTTGGTGAACATTTCATCTCCTTTCAAGAGGAAATATTTTTGAGGAAATAACTATGAAGTGTTGTATGAGGATAGCAATAGAAGGTATTTCATTTATTTATAATATATATATCTGTATATTTAGGATGTGTTAGGTACATATATATATAATATGTGTGTAAATATGTGTACATCCATATGAATACCCATAGCTTTATATTATATATGAAAAGTACAAATATAGTTATAATAAAATTGATAGCTTAAAAGAAATAGATGAGATCACATTAAATATATTCACAGGATTTCAGCTTTTATATAGTTATAGGGCAATGGTCTACACCTACACAGGTGCCATGATGGTTCAATGTGAACAGCTACACCAAACATACCGCTAGGGATATTTGCCAATTTATAAGTAATTTTTCTGTCTGTGGATACGTTTCACCTAATGAAGGATACATTTTAAATTCTGTAGTATCACTCTGACTTTTACGGAAGGAAAAGACACATCCTTGACATGGCATCGATACCACACAAATATCTTTGCCTCTAAAGAAAAAAATAGAATAGAAAGAAATCTATATTTCAACTTGAATAAACTCTACTTTAAAGCACCTATTCTCTAGGTTTCTGTGCCATATCTCCATTTCCTGAAAGGTTTACTTAGAGATGCATCAATAACAAATAACAGTGTCTTCAGGCTGCAAAAGCACAGTTGCAAATTGAAATAAAACAGAATGAAGTCTTGAACAAAAAAAATGCACCAATGCAATACTATTAATACATTTTCCTTAAAATAATTAACAAACTGAAAGGCATGATACAATGTTATTTCTCCACTTAGAAAACACAGTCTGAAAGCCCTGAATATTGCAATATAGAGACTGATGCAAAAATCAGTAGAAATGATCTAAAATACTTTTTGTTAAAATGGATTTTCTTATTAATGCAAATTGGGAAAAATTAAAAACAGTAGTGATTTCCCATTTCTCATATCGATTATATCAACTATGTGTGGAGAGTGAGTCAATTGATAAAGAATATTGTTTAATATTAAGTGAATATTTGCCCCATGTTTTGAAGCGAAATGCTCACTGTAATTAAGTGTGCAAAAGGACTGTATATTTCTTGGTAATGTGCTCTTTCATATGCAAAAATTCCTTTGTCAACATTTCAACACAGTAAAGTGATTTAATATTTTTGTTTGTTTTCTTCTTCTTTTATTATAACACTTTACAGAGGAGGTGAAAACTTCTGTGATTTCAAAAATAAAGGTATTATAAACAATTTTTGCTAAAGTTTCCAAAGTGGATGATGTTAATAAGTTACAGAAAAGTATATCAGGGTAATTTATTTTATTTTAATTGACAAATCAAATAATCTCTATTTATGGTACATGATATTTTGATATTGGTATGTACATTGTACAATAATTTAACTGAAGCAAGCTTCCTGTCTGTTACCTTAATTACTTATTATTTATTAGCACGAATATTTGCAATCTATTTCCTTACCAGTTTCCAAGTTTAGCATACAATATGATGAACTGTCGTAGTATCAGTTAATCTCCCTGCCTTATTCTTTCTCTCCCACATAAATTTTATTTGACTAGCATAGTCCTAAACTTGACCAACCTGAAAAGTATCTCCACTGAAAAATTTGCAACACATATGTTAATAATTACATAGGAAATGAACACATAAGTAAGCAGAGAGATTAATTTTTTAAAGGAACAATATTAGCCAAATAAATCAGACAGATATCATACACATTTTTTTCTGTGTAAATACTAAAATATTTAGCCTTATTATGCATGTCTTTATGTGATGACTATATTCACCTACCATTGTACCTTGAACCATTCTTTGTCTAGACAGATCAAAGTTCAACTTTACTGTTTTCCGTTTATGGGGCATATAGCCTTTGCTATCTTGATGGCATCTCTGAAACTTAGAATCCTAACACAGTATTCTAGTAACACTTTAAGTTGCAGAAGATAGTGGTTTTTTCTCCACTACTTTAGCTTAAGTTCTACATTTTAAAGTTCAAACTTATTCTTTTACAACATTGGCAATCCACTGTAGAATCTAAATTCTATATTGTGATGTCAGTCTCCCCTAGGCATACACACACACACACACACACACACACACACACACACACACACACACACACATAAAGAGAGGGGGAGGGAGAGGGAAGATATATATAGAGATATATATATAGATATAGATATAGATATATAGTTAAATAGATATACAGATAAATATTTAATTTTATATTTCTTGGATATTTTATGTATTTACATTCCAAATGTTATCCCCTTTCCTTCCTCTCTCACACCCCTCAAACATTCTCTGCTTCTACGAGAATGCTCCCACTCCCACCCACTCCCACCTCAATGCCCTGGCATTACCCTACATTGGGGAAATGAGCCTTCACAGAACTAAGGACTTTTCCTCCTATTGATGCTGGACAATGCCATCCTCTGCCACATATGTGAATGGAGTCATGGATCCCTCCATGTGTACTCATTGGTTGGTGGTTTAGTTCCTGGGAACTCTGGTGGGGTCTGGTTGGCTGATATTGATATTCTTCCTATGGTGTTGCAAAACCCTTCAACTCCTTAAGTCATTTCTCTAATTCTTCCATTGGGTTCCCCTTGTCAGGTCCAATAGTTAGATGCAGCCCTCCTCATCTGTATCAGTAGGACTCTGACAGAGCCTTTCAGGACACACCCATATCTGGCTCCTGTCAGCAAGCACTTCTTGACATCAGCAATAGTGACTGGGTTTGGTGGTTGCATATGGGATGGATCCCAGGTCGGGCAGTCACTAGATGACCTTTTCTTCAGTCCCTGCTCCACTCTTTATCCCTATATTTTCTCACATGATTATTTTGTTCTCCCTTATAAGAATGAATGAAGCATCCATATTTTGGTCTTCTTTCTCCATGGACATCATATGATCTGTGAATTATTTCTTAAGTATTCCAAGCTTTTGGACTAAAATCTCCCATTATTACCAGTGGTTCTCAACCTCCCTAATTCTGTGACCATTTAATATTTGTTCTCAAGCTGTGCTGACCCCATCCATAAAAATGGTTTTAATACTACTTTGTAATTGTAATTTTTCAACTGTTATGAACTTAAATGTCAATGTATAATATGCAGTACATCTGTGAAGGGTTGTTGGACCCCAAAGGTTCCACAAACCACAGTTTGAGAATCACCTGCTTTAGTCACGGTTTCATTAATAAGCTCATGAGTCTGGATAGTTCTGCTTCTTAGCAGTTTATTTTTTTTACACAAGATTTAGTATATCAGAGATGATTCATAGCTAATATTCTTCTCCATATAGTACCTTAGAGTTTCTAGTGTCTTACATCTTGTGATATACCTTTTAATGGCTGTTGAGGTGAAATGGAAGAGCATATAGGATATTTTGGTGAACCAGAACTGAGAGTGTATTATAACACTTCAACTCATAATTTATTGGCCAAAACTAGATACATATGCTTGCAGGATGATTCTCAAAGATGATGAAATCAGAAGCATTTTGGTGACCACTCCAAAGAACTTAGATAGATAATATGTTTGACAATTTCATCAGGATACATAAATTGTAATGAGCTTTCCCGTGCCAGCTGATTGAATTTCTAACACATTATATTTTTTGGTTATTGTATTTATAATCTCTAAATAATTCTGTTTCATTTGATGGTTACTTGTACATGTTTCCCCAAATGACATTTAGTTTTCTTCTGTAACATAATTCACATAAGGATGTGACACCAGTTATGGAAACTTGATATGGTTGACTGTGATATAAATGGCATGAAGTACTCTTTGTGATATCATTGGTAGATATATGATCTATGATATAGGATTCAGGTTTATTTAACTTCAGTTTATAAATAGAAATAGGTTACTTTGAACACAGTAACTTCTCTTCTTTAGGAATAGTTTTGTCATGTTTAACAGCAGAATATAGTGAAGGAAACAGTTTTGGTTATTGAAATATTCTGAGACAAAGATTTAATTGCACCAGCTTTGAACAGCTAGCCACTGACAGGATAGATGCTCTTGGTAATTTAATTGAATTTCCTGATCATTCCATTTTTCATATCTTAATGGAGTTTTATCTGTCAGATTTCTTACTTGTGAGCAATAAAAATCAATTCTGGTGGATTCAAGTAGAAAGAAAATTTATAAAAGACAGTTAATAATTCAAAGCATTATATAAATCTAGAATAACTGAACCAACAGACTAGATATAACTAAAGGTTCAGTGGCTACAAGAACTGTAACCAAATGAGAGAAACCATCAGGGTTTAACATTATTGGAAGCTCACTGGATATTTGGTGTTCCCACTCTGGCATATGATTATCTGTTGTCACTGTGAAAAGTTCTGTCTTATTGAGCCTTGTTCTTTCATGATAGATAGACACTTTTATTGAATTGATAGATTATTTAAGATACATTTAAAAACTATAATTTATGTCATATGTACTATCTATATTTTGTTTGAGAAGCCTGGCTAATGACTCTGCCATCAGCTTCTAAAGGACTTTTCTACTCCAAACAACTTCTGTATAAGGTATGATATTTCTGTGTTATAGAATATACATTCTTGTGCAAGCAACCTCACCTACATTATATCAAGGAAAGAATCACTATCATTGCCAGTGACTTTAGTCAAAACACTCAATCCTCATAAAATTTAGGAAGCCTAAATAACTGAACTGTTCTTGGCACACATGAGCAAATATCTATAGACATAGTGTGCTGTTATCTTGTTCTTACATACAAACATCTGCTTGTCGGTGTCTCCATTTGCATATCTCATCATGCAAAGTTGTGCTTCAAATTCTGTATGTCTTTATGGCCTCTTTTACTATTCAATGAACTATAAGCATAACCAACATAACTCATAATTACAGAACAATTTATCAGTTTATCACTACTATTTTAGGATATGTCTATTCAGTAAGTAGCTTTAATAGATACCTACTAAAATATGATAAAATACAATTTTACATTAGATAACATTTAATATCTCAATGTAATGATACCATGACATACAAGAAAAGGAATAGAATACGACATTAAGAACATATCTAGCAGTCTCAACTAATCTAGACCTCCTGCCTCCAAAACTGCTCAGACACCGAGACACCAAGAAGGCAGCTTATAACAGCTGACATAAGGCCCCCGACAGGTACACAGCAGAGGACTGCCAGGTGTAGGATCAGGGAGAGAAGATGCACCTAACCCTGAAGAAACTTGAGGCCCCAGGGAGTCTGGAGGTCTGGTAGGTGGGGGTGGGCTTTCGTTGGTGGGCACATCATTTTGGAGACAGGGGGTGGAGGAGGTATGGGATGTGGAACAGTTAGAGGGTGGACTAGGAGGGGGATAAAGACTGGCATGTAAAACAAAAATAAGGAGATTAAAAACGGAAAAAGAAAAAGAAAACAAAGGAACATCACACAGCTCTTCATGATCTAATTCTCAAATAACCACTCTGCATAAAATTTCATAACATTCTGAGACATTTTTTCTAAGACAGTTTGGGAAAGCAAGTTGAATTCATTGTTGTTGTTGTTGTTGTTGTTGCTGTTGTTGTTCATTTGTTTAGTTTTTCTTTTTGGTTTTTGAGAATGTAATTTCTTTCTTTTTTTCTTCCCTGGCCAAGTTATCATTGAGTAGAGCATTGTTCAACTTTCATATATATGTGGGCTTTCTGTCGTTATTGTTGTTATTGAAGACCAGCCTTAGTCCATGTTGATCTGATAGGATGCATGGGATTATTTCTACCTTCCTATATCTGTTGAGGCTTGTTTTGTGACAAATTATATGGTCAATTTTGGAGAAAGTAGCATGAAGTACTGAGAAGAAGGTGCATCCTTTTGTTTTAGGATGGACTGTTCTATAAGTATCTGTTAAGTCCATTTGGTTCATAACTTCTGTTAGTTTCTCTGTGTCGGTGTTTAATTTGTTTCCATGATCTGTCCATTGATGAGAGTGGGAGGTTGAAATCTCCTACTATTATTGTGTGAGGTACAATGTGTGATTTGAGCTTTTGTAAGGTTTCTTTTATGAATGTAGGTGCCCGTGCATTTGGAGCATAGATATTTAACATTGAGAGTTCTTCTTGGTTGATTTTTCCTTTGATAAATATGAAGTGTCCTTCCTTATCTTTTTTGATGACCTTTGGTTGAAAGTAGATTTTATTCAATATTAGAATGGCTACTTTAGCACTTTTCTTTGGACCATTTGCTTGGAAAGCTGTTTTCCAGTCTTTTACTCTGAGGTAGTGTCTGTCTTTGTCTCTGATGTGTGTTTCCTGTATGCAGCAAAATGCTAGGTCCTCTTTACATATCTAGTCTGTTAGTCAATGTCTTTATTGGGGAATTGAGTCCATTGATGTTGAGAGATATTAAGGAATAGTGATTGTTGCTTCCTGTTATTTTCATTGTTAGAGGTGAAATTATGTGCAAGTGTCTCTCTTCTTTTGGTTTCCTTGCAAGGAGATTACTTTCTTGCTTTTTCTTGGGTGTACTCTCTCTCCTTGTGTTGGAGTTTTCTATCTATTATCCTTTATAGGACTGGATTTGTAAAAAGATATTGTGTTAATTAGGTTTTGTCATGGAATATCTTGGTTTCTCCACCTATGTTTATTGAGAGTTTTGCTGAATATAGTATCCTGAGCTGGCATTTTTAGTTCTCATAGGGTCTGTATGACATCTTTCCAGGATCTTCTGGCTTTCATAGTCTCTGTTGAGAAGTCTGTGCCAATGTTCTTCCTCCAAACCACATACCTTCCCAACTCTCCTTCAAATTCATGTCTCTTTTCTCAGGGATTGTGATTGAATGCATATATGTATATACATTATATATTCCTAAATATAACTTGTTGAGTCTGTAAAAAAAAAAAAAAGAACATATCCAGCATCCATTTTTGGTAAATTTGAACAATAGACACTATTTTGACTTTGAAACTTGACTGTATTCAATGTAGCTGTCAGTACTTCACATCCTTAGAGACCTTGTCTGTACCAAGAAATTACCACCTAACTGACTCCCAAGACAGATTTGAGCATAAACATATTCCAAATGTCCACTGATATTTTGACACAGAGAATGAAGATTCATTTAAAGAACAAACTGTCAGTGTGATTATACTGCAGTCAGGATTCTGGCTCACCTCCTCATGTCTCTTGCATTTGCTCTCCTATACTCTACAGTAGTTTTGTGTAATGTTTTCTCCACAGACATAAAGATTTCTTTGAAGCTTTAGGTATTTTATGTTCTTTTACTTCAGTCTGAGTAATGGTGTTGCTTCTTTGGGGGGCAGAACACAAAACTTGACTCAGTGATCTCATTCTCTGCATTCACTTATATGTTATTATAGAATATTCTATGTGGACCTTTTGCAAAACTTCTTTCTTGAAGAGCCTCTTTTCAAATGTGGTTCCCTCTGAATAATTTGGTTGGGAAATATCATTTCGCAAGATACTTTGACAAATAGCTGACATCTCATATCTATGTACTTGTGTCAACTTGACACAAACAAGAGACATTTTGGAAGAGAATCTCAGTTGAGCAAAAGCCCTGAGTATATCAGCCTATAAAACATTTTCTTTATTGATGATTGATGTTGGGAGCCCAGTACACTAATGGTGATGCCACCTAAGCTTCTGGTTCTTGGTGCTGCATGAAAGGAAGGTGATCAATACCATGAAGACCAACTCAATAAGCAACATTACACTATGGATTCTGCTTCAGTCCTGCCTCCAGGTTCTGAAAATAAACACCTGAGTCTATACCTCATAGCATACAGAAATAATGTATGTATTGGAAACATAGATATGAATGTGTGACATATTATTTTTTTACTTCAGAAATAGATATCTTTTATGATCTTGGATTCAACAGAGCATGCTATGCATAATAAAGAAAACCTCCACTATCCATAGACAGTAAATCTCTTGAACTTCACTAAAAATAGAAAATTCTGTTGCTCTGAGCATTCTTCCTAGTGCTGTGACCCTTTAAAACAATTCCTCTTGTTGTCATGACTCCCTTCCAAAAACTTATTTTGGCTGATACCTCATAACTGTAATTTTGCTACCATTATGAATTGTAATGCAAATATCTATGTTTTCCAACAGTCTAGGAGGACTCCTATGAAAGAGTTGTTTGACAACCAAAGGGAATAAAACACACAGGTTGAAAACCACTGATCTTATTGCACTGATAATTAATAAAAACCTACTTCAGGTATAGTAGACAAATTTACAGATAATTTCTGTAAATACAATTGTTTCACTAGACTGAGAAAAGATTCCTCAAAACACAACAGTAAAATAGATGACCCAATCAAGAGCAAAATTGATTCTTCACCCAAGAAAATATGTATGGAATGAAGACCAACACAGGAAATGATGCTTGACACAGAAAATAAAGAAATGTAATTTTATAATATATACCTATCAGAGTAACTAAAATTCAAATTAATATCAAATATGGACAGATGATATTGGGTAATATGTTAATTATTTCTGGTTGAAGATTCAGAATCAGAGTGCCAAGGGAGCACATCTGGTAAAGACCCCTGCGGTAAACCTTGCCAACATAAATGACAACTCGGGATGCACATGATCAATGAAAGAATAACTCCAATAGTTTGTCCTGTGACCTCCAAAATAAAACAACACATGCACATACCCACAATATATACATACAGAAAAGAAGCAAATTGAAGGAAAAATAAAGGCAGACATTTAATGCAATGCAGCAAACCTATATTCATTCTGCTAAGAAAAACAAAGAGTATTTACACGTGCTTTAATGCTCTGCCTAAGCCCACAATGAGACAAACTTCAGTATATATCACAGGTTTACTTATGAGTAAATTGTGGCATATCTATATCCTGGAATATTATTCAGCAACAAAATTTTAACAAGTTATTGTTTCAAGCTACCTCATAGATTAAACTAAAATAATCATGATGAAATCAATCTGACCAAAATGGTGTGTAATTCACTAGCAGAGTCCCAAACTATAAAATTTAATTCTCGTAGCATCAAATATAATGTAACGAGGTGATAACAGGAAGTAAGTATACTGGGTAGAGAAAAGACTAAATTGAAAAAACAAGACATCATACTAGTAATGACTGAATTTAAGTGTGATCTTCCTAAACTACAATGGTAGTGTTATTTCCATATGGATATACCTGTGTCACACTGTCAAATAACCAGGTATAGTTATTAGAGGCTCACAGAATCATATTAATTTCATATTTACCTGAAATTATATTCAATGCCTTCAGCTAGGTACACACACACACACACACACACACACACACACACACACACACACACACAGAGTCTCTTGTCAGGCTGACAATGTTCCCTGTACCAAGCATAAAATGCTTCCATATGAGTTGGTGGTCAAGGATCTTGGTTATAAGAATAGAGAAGCCTCCTCTCATTGATGAATATTTTTATATTCCATAGAATTTATTATTATGGTTTTATTAGTTCTTTGACATTTCTAACAATACATTTAATCATATTTATTTCTTCCTTTTTTGTCTCTTTCCCTTATCATCTAACTTCATGTCCTATTTTATCACACACACCAAGCTCAATTTGTGTTGCCCTATAGTCTTGGATGTGTCTCCTTACTTTGGAACTTGACCAATGTATCAGAGACCATCCCTTAGTAGTAGCCTTCCTCTACTCAGAGGATAAACAGCCTGAGATAGAAATTAGGGAAATGACACCCTTCACAATAATCACAAATAATATAAAATACTTTGGTGTAACCATTTATGTGAAAGTTCTGTATGATTAAAAATTCAAGTTTCTGAAGAAAGAAATCAAAGAAGATCTCAGAAGTTGGAAAGGTCTCCCATGGGTAGGGTAGGATTAATATAGTAAAAATGGCCATCTTGCTGAAAGCAATCTACAGAGTTAGTCAAAATTTCAATTTAATTCTTCAGAGTTAGAAAGAGGAATTTGCAAATATATTTGGAATAAAAAAAAAACAGAATAGTGAAAACTATCCTCAATGATAAAACAACTTCTAGGGGACTCACCATCACTGACCTCAAGCTGTCTTACAGAGCAATAGTGATGAAAATTGCACAGTATTGGTAAAGAGACAGGCAGATAGATAAATGGAATGAGACTGAAGACCCAAAAATGAACCCACACACCTATGATCACTTGATTTTTGACAAAGGAGCTAAAACCATCCAGTGGAAAAAAAGACAGAATTTTCAACAAATGGTGCTGGTTCAACTGGCAGTCAGCATGTAGAAGAATGCAAATCGATCCACTCTTATTGCCTTGTACAAATTTCAAGTCCAAGTGGATCAAGGACCGCCATATAAAACCAGATACACTAAAACAATTTGAAGAGAAAGTGGGGAAGTGTCTTTAACACATGGGTACAGGGGAAAATTTCCTGAACAGAAAATGGCTTGTGCTCTAAAATAAAAAAAATGACAAATGGGACATCATAAAATTAAAAAGCTTCTGTAAGGCAAAGGACCATATCAATAGGACAAAACTGCAACCAACAGATTGGGAAAAAATCTTTTCTAATCCTACATTGGATAGAGGACTAATATCCAATATGTACAAAGAACTCATGAAGTTAGACTCCAGAGAAACAAATAACCCTATTAAAAATGGGCTACAGAGCTAAACAAAAATTCTCAGCTGAGGAATATCAAATGGCCACGAAGCACCTAAAGAAATGTTCAATATCCTTAGTCATCAGGGAAATGTAATTCAAAACAACCCTGAGATTTCACCTCACACTACTCAGAATAGCTAAGATCAAAAAGTCAGGTGACAACAGATGCTGGGGAGGATGTGGAGAAAGAGAAACACTCCTCCATTGTTGGTGGGATTGGAAGCTGGGACAACCACTCTGGAAATCAGTCTAGTGGTCCCTTAGAATATTGGACATAGCACTATCTGAGGACCCAGCTATACCACACCTGGGCATATACCAAAAAGATGCTCCAACATACAACAAAGACACATGCTCTTCTATGTTCATAGCAGCCTTATTTATAATAGCCAGAAGCTGGAAAGAACCCAGATGTCCTTCCACAGAGGAATGGATACAGAAAATGTTGTACATTTACACAATGGAGTAATACTCAGCTATTAAAAACAATGACTTCATCAAATTCTTAGACAAATAGAACTAAAAATATCTTCGTGAGTTAGGTAACCCAAACATAAATCAACACACCTGATATGTACTCACTGATAAGTGGTTATTTGCCTAAAACCTCAGAATACCCAAGATACAATTTACAGACCACATGAAGCTCAAAGAGAAGAAAGACAAAAGTGTGGATCCTTTAGTCCTTCTTAGAAGGGGGAATAAAATATTCAATAGGAGGAGATACAGAGACAAAGTAGGGAGCAAATACTGAAGGAAAAACCATCCAAAGACTGCCACACATGGGGATGCATTCCACATACAGTCACCAAACCCAGTTACTATTTGGGATGCTACGAAGTGTGCTGACAGAAGCTTTATATAGCTGTTTCCTAAGAGGCTCTACCAGAGCCTGACAAATACAGAGACAGATGCTTGAAGCATTGAGAATGGGGTCCCCAGTGGAGGAGATAGAGAAAGGAATGTAGGAGCTGAAGGGGTTTGCAACTGAGAGGAAGAACAACAATATTAACCAACCAGACCCCCCCTGCTCAGAACTCCCAGGGACTAAACCACCAACCAGAGTACACATGGAGCCATGGACTCATGGCTTCAGCTGCAGATGTAACAGAGGATGGTCTTGTAGGGCATCAATGGGAGGAGAGGCCCTTGATCCTGTAGAGGCTGAATGTCCCAGTGTAAGGGAATGCCAGGGAGGCCAGGAGGGAGGGAGTTGTTGTGAGGGGAGCACCCTCATGGAAGCAACGGGTTGGGGCATGGGATGGGGTGTTTCCAGAGGGGAAACCAGGAAAGCTGATAGCATTCGAAATGTAAATAAAGGAAATATCCAATAAAAGAAAAAGGTAAAAAGAAAAGAAAAAGGAAACTGACTTGCCCTCTCTTGACAAGTATTAACTGCTAATAACTCCTGAGCTAGGGATAACATGTTTGCTGCACGTCCCTCTTTATCATGTGATGTTTTCTGGCTTGAATTTGCACAGGTATTCTGTATGATGTAAGAAATACTCTAAATTCATATATGTAACTTCATTGTTGTGTCTGTAAGTTACTTTTCTTGTAGTCCTCTTGAACCCATCACTGCTTTGGCTCCTACAAGCTTTCCATGTCTATTCTGCAATGACCTTGGAATTGAAATTGGACCATCTAATGAGTCTTGGAAGTAGGGCTATGGTCAAGGTGTTCCATTTAGGACTGAGGATTCTACAATCTCTTACTCTCTCTGCCCTGACCATTTATGGCCTCCTTATAAATCGCCATCTTCAGGACATTGAAATTTCAAGGATGAGGGTTGAGAAATCTGTCATAACAAGTCATGAGCAGTTGTACCTATTTAGCAGAATAATACTAGTACATTCTCCCCTAGGGTCTACTACCTATGTAGCAACAGGTTCTTGGCCCCGGTAAACATGCATGATATTGCTTTCAACAAAAGGAGTGGGCTTTATATTCAATCAGAAAATGATTTGTTACTCCTATGGTATCTATGCAACTAATATACCTGTGGACATGATTTGCCAGACCAGTCAGTATTATAGTTCCCAGAGTTGACATTTGGGTAATAATGATGATAATTTTTCTCCTTGGACATTATGCAAAACATCTTACAGCACTGTTGCAAGTGGGGATGCAGTTTTCAGTTCTATTTCATCTTAATATATTTATATTCTATGATTCTTTAGAAATAGAGTCTTACCTTGAAGTTTTGGAAAAGAACAACTAACATTAGTGATCCTCTGATATTTGGGGGTTTACAGGACCTCTCTGGAAAACAAACTTCCAGAAAGCTAACTCATTCTTGGCATTAGGATTTTTACTTGTCAAATTTATATGCATATTGTTCCATAGCTGTTTAGGAGAAAAATCCTGCAGTTTGGGCAGGGAGGTTCAGAGATGCAAATTTCCTGAGTTATTACACATGTTGGAATAGGATTTTTAACAGCTTACCTGGAGTCTTCCATTCCCCTGCCCTTAACACCTTGTGTATGCTTGAACACATTTGCCCTCTCTGGAAGCATAGATATTTGATTACATCTGCCCAGAATAAAGCACAATAGCTTAGAAAACAGGGAGGAGAAAGTGACTTGTTAGTGCTATAGTAATAAATGCATAATCTTATTAATGGTTTCTCTTTCCCTGGAAATATAATCATGATTTAGTCTTTGTACAATGCCATAGACATGTTTCAGACTGAAAGCTCAGCAAAACAGAAGTGTGTTTCATTTTACATGGGAAACCTATAATACATTTCTGTATTACCTGAATTATCTGCATAAAGTTGCTTTGGGTTCGGAGGGTACAAATAGCTTGATAAGTAAAGGCTGGCTAGTTTACCCACTTTTGAGCATATCTCTTCAGTCTGATGAAATTTAAGAAGTTATATATAGTTACCACCTTTCTGTTTTATTCCATAAAGCTCCAATTGTGAACTGTGGGTTGAGATTAGTCTCCTGTAAGACAGACTACAGTATTTGCTTCAGGTATTTGCATGTGGCCCCGAGCAAGCCAATTAGGAGACATCATCACTACTTGCTGAGTTTTCAAGAAATAAGACAAGACTTCTAATTTTCCCTTTTGCTGTTAGATCTTCGGTGTCTAATCAACTTATATCTAAAGCTATAATTGCTTCTGAAATTCTAATGAGGTAAATTAACAGACATTTATTTATTTTGGACTTTAAAGTTGTTTACTCAGATCTTCCCATATTCCTCAGAGGGGTTATTTGCAATTATACTATTTAACATACACATACATACACATGCAGAAACATGCAGGCATAGAGAAACACACACGAACACACACACACACACACACACACACACACACACTCTTGAGTATTTCAAAATGTATACCACTTTTTAATGCGCCTGATGTTGTACATATACAGCATTTATTTTAATATGGGCCAAGTGTACCATTGTAAAGTCATCATGCCCAGTGAGCTATTCATGTCATTCAGGACAGAGTTACACATTAGAAAGTACTAGAATGAGTCACAACCTTCTTAGAACTTTGCTTATTTTATCATTAGTCCTAAGAGAGTATAATTATTAGTAGCTTTGCTTTTTATTTTAGGAACAATGTGGCCTGGGACTAGACCAATAGGAAATTACATTGATTATCAAGTCAGATTTTGAATGTCTGTCCAAATTTAAAGAGACTATTAAATTATCCTATTATGTAAAACATTAATTCAAATAATTTTCCCTGAACTAATGCTTGCATATTAAACAGAGAACAATTTTTTCTATAAATGAATAGTTGTTGAGTGTTTCGGAGAGTTGATCTCTAGGAGTTCATATTTTATTGTTTTCCTGGAGTTTTAGTGGACTAAAAAATTACTAGCATTTTTGCATTGTCCCTTCAACACACACACAAATGCCACTTTGGTTGTAATATCCTGACACAGTCAACCTTGAAATAGGTATTGAAAAGTCTTTCCATTCTACAATTCTTTCAGTATAGCCTATGGATTTATGGTTATACTTTTCTATTACAATTAAAATCCATATAAATAATGTCCTCTGCGTTTAGCATTTTAACCTTCATTTACAGCAGGATGCTTTTAGCATATTCCTCTGAATGTAAGCTGAATACTTTGCAAGTTTCATAAGATATGCTTCTTTCTATTCATACTTAGTAGTAAACCTCAAATTGTTTTTGTTATTCATATGACAGAGAGAAGTAACCTTAGAAATTTAACACCTGTGCATGCTATATACTAACTAATGCATCCCTTATGAATTTCAATGAACTTAAAAGAAGTAAAATAATAGTATATAAGAGTGTTTGTTTTACATAGTAGTAATGTGGATTCCCTGACTGTCTCATATTATTTAAATGAAAATTTTAGAAATTGTATAGTGAACATTGCTTACAAACTTATTAGATATAATATTTTAAATATTAATTCCTGGTATGTTGAAATGTAAAGACATGATCCTTCATTGCTCACCTTAATGTTTTTAATTTGCTTCACACTTATAAAAATGGGCATATATGACCTTATTTTGTTGAACAAAAAATAAAAAAAAATACAAGCAAGGTTTCTGTCTTCAAACAATCAGTGCAAGGAAACATGTTTGATCACAGACAGAAATGCACAGATATCCACCCAGAAAATGAAAGGAAAAGCACACTGGAAGTATATATTTCACATAGGATGAATATTCTGAGGAAAAAGATGCTAACATAGTAGATAAAGTTTGTGGATGCTGGTATCTTTCAAAATAATGGTTGACTGTTTCCAAAAATAAGGAAGAGATAGGCAGACAATGCCAAGGTGTCATTGACTCTGCTAAATAACTAAGAAAACTATAATAAACTCTTGGGACAATCATTTGCTGTATTGTTTGAAATAGGAATTGTTGGATGCCAACAAGAGTGAAATTCTTGCGATATAAAAAGCATACAAACAAATAAGTATTGAGCTTGATTATAACATTTTATGTTTATGTGTAAAAAGATTCATATAACTGTCAACACACATGGGAAAACATTTAAATAATCACGTTTGGATTAAGATAAAGCACTGCTAATAACACTTTAATGTTGCTTACTTTATTTATGCCATAATGACAAATTGATGTAAATTTTAAAATAATTGAAAGTATAAAAGAAGTAATTAAGCCTAAATATAAAATGTTTCATCTTAATTTTAATGCACGGAAGTGGAAGGGTCCTGATCACATTGCAGTGAACACTGGTTTTATATTGCAATTGACTTCCTGCATTAGTGAATGATCTTTTAAATATTAAAGAAGTTTGTTATGTGGAATTGTGGACTTATAAATTTTATAGCTCTCATTTACAAAGATATTTAATATCCCAGAGATGGATCGTGTTCTATTCTAGCAGCTCATTCCTCCTTAACATTTAGGACACAGCCACTCATAGGGGTCCAGTATATGAGAGGTCAGGACACTTTGCAGCTCACTATCTTCCTCTTTCAGCTCTTCTAGCAAACAGTGATAATAGTTTAAGCTTCAGCACTTGTTGACATGATTTATATTACCGTTTATGATTGGAAGGGAGACACTGACTGGGCATCAGGATGTCCTTTGTTCCTCCATTCATTTAAAATTTACATTGATGAATAGCATTTTACATTTCAGAACTGACCTGGAGTGTTCACCTAAAGTTAGAGGCAAAACTGGAAGTCCTGTGGAATATAATTCAAGACTATTATTCTATGGTTTCTTATGAATTTTCCACTGAAAAGGAAACTAAAGCGTCTTGAGAGATGCAATATTAAACAAGAGGGATATTCTGGGCAGGTCTATATCTAGATAAGACAGGACATGGTGTTTAATCCAGTATCACTGAGGAGTTGAAACAAAAGACCAAAATGAATGTTCCTTGGTTTAATTAATGATGAAATCTATTGTCTTAGAACAGCAGTGATATTCAAGCACTGGTGTACACATGCATTCCTTTGAAGGCCACAATGTACCCATCCATATGGCATCTTATCTTTTTATGAATTTAATTGTTAAAGTGGTATCTTTGGGAATTTGAGTTAAATGTAGCTTTTTAAAAAGTTTGTATTAACAAACTGCATAGGCAATGAGGACCCTGCATTCTGCTGCCTACAGGAAACCCACCTCAGAGACAAAGACAGACACTACCTCAGAGTGAAAGGCTATAAAACAACTTCCCAAGCAAATGGTCTGAAGAAGCAAGCTGGAGTAGCCATTCTAATATCGAATAAAATCGATTTTCAAATAAAAGTCATCAAAAAATATAAGGAAGAACATTTCATATCCATCAAAGGAAAAATCCACCAAGATGAACTCTCAATCCTAAATATCTATGCTCCAAATACAAGGGCACCTACATACATAAAAGAAACCTTAATAAAGCTCAAAGCACCCATTGCACCTCACACAATAATAGTAGGAGATTTCAACACTGCACTCTCATCAATGGACACATCATGGAAACAGAAATTAAACAGAGACATAGACAGACTAAGAGAGGTCATACCAAATGGATCTTACAGATATTTATAGAACATTCTATCCTAAAACAAAAGGATATACCCTCTTCTCATCACCTCATGGTACTTTCTCCAAAATTGACCATATAATTAGTCATAAAACAGGCCTCAACAGATACAGAAAGATAGAAATAATCCCATGCGTCCTATCAAACCACCATGGGCTAAAGCTAGTCTTCAATAACAATAAGGGAAGAATGCCCACATATACATGGAAGTTGAACAATGCTCTACTCAATGATAACCTGGTCAAGGAAGAAATAAAGAAAGAAATGAAAGACTTCTTAGAATTTAATGAAAATGAAGGTACAACATACCCAAACTTATGAGACACAATGAAAGCTGTGCTAAGAGGAAAACTCATAGCTCTGAGTGCCTGCCGAAAGAAAGAGGAGAGAGCATATACCAGCAGCTTGACAGCACACCTAAAAGCTCTAGAACAAAAAGAAGCAAATACACCCAGGAGGAGTGGAAGGCAGGAATAATCAAACTCAGAGCTGAAGTCAACCAAGTAGAAACAAAAAGGACCATAGAAAGAATCAACAGAACTTAAAGTTGGTTCCTTGAGAAAGTCAACAAGATAGATAAACCCTTAGCCAGACTAACAAGAGGACACAGAAAGTCTGTCCAAATTAACAAAATCAGAAATGAAAAGGGAGACATAACAACAGAATCAGAGGAAATTCAAAAAATCATCAGATCCTACTACAAAAGCCTACATTCAAAAAAACTTGAAAATCTGAAGGAAATGGACAATTTCCTAGACAGATACCAGGTACCGAAGTTAAATCAGGAATAGATAAACCATTTAAACAACCCCATAACTCCTAATGACATAGAAGCAGGCATTAAAGGTCTCCCAACCAAAAAGAGCCCAGTTCTAGATGTCTTCAGTGCAGAATTCTATCATACCTTCATAGAAGACCTCATACCAATACTATCCAAACTATTCCACAAAATTGAAACAAATGGAGTGCTACCGAATTCAGTCTATAAAGCCACAATTACTCTTTTACCTAAACCACACAAAGACCCAACAAAGAAAGAGAACTTCAGACCAATTTCCCTTATGAATATCGATGCACAAATACTCAAAATTCTGGCAAACAGAATCCAAGACCACATCAAAACTATCATTCACCATGATCAAGTAGGCTTCATCCCAGTCATGCAGGGATGGTTTAATATACGGAAAACCATCAATGTAATCCATTATATAAACAGACTGAGAGAACAAAACCACATGATCATTTCATTAGATGCTGAGAAAGCATTTGACAAAATTCAACACCCCTTCATGATAAAAGTCCTGGAAAGAAAAGGAATTCAAGGCCCATACCTAAACATAGCAAAAGCCATACACAGCACATCAGTAGCTAACATTAAACTAAATGGAGAGAAACTTGAAGCCATCCCACTAAAATCAGGGACTAGACAAGGCTCCCTACTCTCTCCCTACTTATTCAATATAGTTCTTGAAGTTCTAGCCAGAGCAATCAGACAACAAAAGGAGATCAAGAGGATACAGATTGGAAAAGAAGAAGTCAAAATATCACTATTTGCAGTTGATGTGATAATATATTTAAGTGATCCCAAAAGTTCCACCAGAGAACTACTAAGCCTGATAAACAAATTTCAGCAAAGTGACTGGGTATAAAATTAACTCAAATAAATCAGTAGCCTTCCTCTACACAAAAGAGAAACAAGTCGAGAAAGAAATTAGGGAAACGACACCCTTAATAATAGTCCCAAATAATATAAAATACCTCGGTGTGACTTTAACCAAGTAAGTGAAAGATCTGTATGATAAGAACTTCAAGTCTCTGAAGAAAGAAATTGAAGAAGACCTCAGAAGACAGAAAGATCTCCCATGCTCATGGATTGGCGGGATTAACATAGTAAAATTGGCCATTTTACTAAAAGCAATCTACAGATTCAATGCAATCCCCATCTCGAGAACTCATGAACAACAATGCCAACCAACCAGAGCTTCCAGGGACTAAGCCACTACCCAAAGACTATACATAGACTGTCCCTGGGCTCCAACCTCATAGGTAGCAATGAATAGCCTAGTAAGAGCACCAGTGGAAGGGGAAGCCTTTGGTCCTGCCAGGACTGAAACCCCAGTGAACATGATTGTTGGGGGGAGAGAGGTAATGGAGGAAGGATGGGGAGGGGAAGGAGGAGGGGTTAGGGGGATGTTGGTCCGGAAACCGGGAAGGGGAATAATAATCGAAATGTAAATAAGAAATACTCAATTAATAAAGATAAAAAAATTCTTTCAAGTCCTTAAAAATAAATGAAAAGTTTGCATTTTCTAAAAAAAAACATTATAATGCAATTAATCCAAAAAGAAATATAAAACAAGTTCCTCTCATTTTAGATTATTTGAGTTAGCATAATTTTAGAGATAATAGAAAAATATTCTATACTTCGCCAGAAATTCCACTTAAACAAGGGTGTGTAGTCCATTTTAGGTGAATATTCATAGACTTACAAAACTTCTAATTGTTTTCAAGCTTTACAATCCCCATTATCTTAGATATAATCAATGAAAATGTCATGACAATACATCTCCACTTAAGAGTTAGGAGATTGGGAGGATCCTCCAGAGTGCACCAGACACTTGGGAGGTGAGAGACCCTCAGAACTCAAAAGGGGGGTATCTTAGATGAAATACTCTACAGTGGAGAGAGGGAACTTCTAGAGCCCACCTTCAGGAGAAAGGAGGGCATCAATAGAGGGATAGGGTTGCTATCCCTCAGTCAAAACTCTGATCCATAATTGTTATGGTCTGAAAGAACTGCAGGAATGGGAATGGAGAAGAACCTGAGAAAAAGAAGGTCCAGGTTTAGGCCAAAATGGGGATCTAGCTCAAGGAGGGGCGGCAAGGCCTGACACCATTACTGAGGGTATGGGGCACTCATAAAAAGAGACCTATCATAACTGTCCCCGGAAAAACACAACAAGAAGTTATGAGTCAGATGCAGTTATTTGCACTCTATCAGTCAACAGAAGCTGCTGACCCCTGTGGTTGAATTAGGGGAAAGCTGAAGGAAGCTAAGGAGGAGGGTACCCTGTAGGAGGACCAGCAGTCTCTATTAACGTGAACCTCTGAGATCTCTCAGACACTGGATTACTAACCAGGCAGCATATACCAGCTGAGATGAAGCCCTTAACACATATAGAGCAGAGGACTCTCAGGCCTGGGGTCAGTCAACAAAGATGCATCTAACCCTCAATGGACTGGAGGCCCAAGGGAGTTAGAGGTCTGGCAGGGTGGGTAGAGTGGGGACATCCTAGTGGAGATGGGGTAGGGGGTAGGGGTGAGGGGGTGGGAGGAGGTTTGGGATGTTGAACAGTAGTTGGGTGAACCAGAAGGAACATCAAAACTTGAGTGTAAAAATAAATATATAAATAAAAAAATAATTAATCAACCATTTTTTTGTTTTTGTTTTGTTTTTTGGGTTTTTTTTTTTTTTTGGTTCTTTTTTTCGGAGCTGGGGACCGAACCCAGGGCCTTGCAATCAGCTATTTTTTTAAAAAAATTGAAGGATTGAAGTTTGAAAAAATTAAGAATTGTCCTCAACTTAATAAATCCAAAAATTGTTAAGGTCAGGGTTTGATCTGTATCTCTGACTTCTACAATTCTCGCATGCCAGCCACCTTTAAGAATTTACAAGACTATGTAAGAGAAGGTTATTCAATTCAATCTTCTTGTGTTATTATACATTTTATAGTCAAAGTAGCTTGGAAACCTAGAAGACAGTGATGTTAAGTCTAACTGTGGGTTTCAGGGTGTGAAAAGGCCCCAATTAAAGAAGTGATATTTCAGTTAAGTCTTGAAAGATTGGAGGAATAGGGAGAGGTACAGTATGAAAGAGACGTAAAATTAAAAACCTTTTGTTCTTGCATCTTGAGAGACTCCAGGCATGTGCCTTCAGGACTCCAATGCTGTACGGTCTCAAACAAGCTCCCTTGTGCCACTCAAGTCAGTGAGTATTGGTCAGAGTAACTTATGAAAAACTCTTCTTAGTGCTGTACTCCATGAAGATACCACGGAGAAGCTTTACTACTGCGGTCCATGGAGAAACTATGTCCATGGAAATACTTTAGTGCTCTTCTCCAAGGAGATGTTCTAGTGCTTTGGTCCATAGAGTTCCTTTAGTGTTGGGCTACATGGAGATACATTTGACTTCCATCATTTTTTGATTTTGCCCTGCACTTTCCGTTTTTGTTATAAAATCCCCGAGTTCCTTCAAAATGCTGCTCATAAGAGGGACATCTCTGATTTATTTTTTACATATTTACATATTATCCATCCCAGTTTCAAAGAGATAGTTGTATATCAGTGCATGACACCAGCATTCTTGTTAATGTCTAGGAAGTTAATATAGCATCCAAACTAATGGTATGCAGAAAACTGCACAATTCCACCACAATTTCATATTCACATACTGACATCATTAATGGGAGCTAATTTATCACCATGGCCTCACTCCACTTTCACAGGCAAGTTTAAAGGCACATTGTAAAAACTTGTACACAAAAGACATCCAGGAACACATCTACACACATGAAATAAAAAGTTAAAAAACACTTATGCACATACGCAAAGTTTTGTACTGAAACATGTCAGGAAGTTTTCTTTGATTGTATAATGATTTCATGACTCAAGTCTTTTGTGAATACACTGATTCCATGGATAAAAGTTTTGTGTGTTGCTCATTGTTTATTTAGCATATGTGTATAGTACTTGCAGGATATTTCTATATATGTATCTATTTTTTACAAGTTTGTTATAAGAAAATGAGTAAGAACGTTTGCACAATAAGCCTCTGTATTTTAAATAATGCCTGGAAACTCCAGTTCCTATATTCAAAAGAATACAATACATTGTCTTGTTTTTGTTTATTCTAAAATTATTGCTAGTTTAAAGTTGTTTTCTAATGGTTGGATATCAGTAAATGACTTGTTTACACACTAAGATTCTGACTGAATAGTTTGAACTGAAAATTATTTTCAAAAGGTGAAAATGAGTTAAGTTGTATATAAAGATACAAATGCATATAATTTAGTAGTTTATTATGTAATTTCCTATACATGTATACATGGATAATGTTTATATTAGACAAAACAGACCTATGGCCTCGAGCTTTTTTTTTTTTTTTTTTTTTTTTTTACACTCCAGAATTTATACCCCTTCTGGTCCACCCTCTGATTTTTTCCCATGCCATAACTTCTCTCCAGTTCTGTCTCCATGAGGATGTCCCCATCCTTACCCTACCAGACCTCTAAACACCCTGGGACCTCCAGTCTCTTGATAGTTAGGTGCATCTTCTCTAACTGAACCCAGACCCAGCAGTCCTCTGCTGTGTATGTGTTGGGGGCCTCATCTCAGCTGGTGTATGCTGCCTGGTTGATGGTACAGTGTCTGAGAGACCTCAGAGGTCCAGGTTAGTTGAGATGCTGGTCCTCCTACAGGGTCACCCTCCTCTTCAGCTTCTTCCAGCCTTTCCCTAATTCAACAACAGGGGTCAACAGCTTCTGTCCATTGGTTGGGTGCACATATCTGCATCTGACTCTTTCAGCTGCGTGTTGGGTCTTTTGGAGGACAGTCATGGTAGATTTCTTTTTGTGAGCACACCATAGCCTCAGTAATAGTGTTAGGCCTTGAGATAGCCCCTTGAGCTGGCTCCTCCTTTCCCTCAGGCTCTTCTCCATTTCCACCCCTGCAGTTCTTTCAGACAGGAACATTATGGGTCAGAGTTTTGGCTGTGGGATGGCAACCCCATCCCTGGCCTCAAGCTTTTGGCCTTTCTTTTTGGATAAAACTATTCTTTGTCTGAGACTCAAGGTCCCCGTAGTCCATTTTAATGATTTATTTACTTTTATTTTATGTGCATTGGTGTTTCCCTGCGTGTATATCTGTGTAAGGGTATTGGATTCCCTAGAACAAGAATTGCAGACTGTGTGTGATCAGCCATTTGGGTTCTCAAGATTAAACCAGATTCCTCTAGAAGAGTAGCCACTGCTCTACCTACTGAAGCACCTCTCCAAACTCAGCAGTGCATGATTCTTACTAAAGTCACCATGCATCTTACTTACCATGCACCAAACTTACCAAAACTTAGCACATGGTAGTTTAGAGAGGTCTGCACAGATAAATGCATTTTTCCTTGGTATGTATCAACATCTATAACTCTGGATGTAATAATTTTTAGCTTTAATTTTTAGGGATGTTTTATTGATCATTACTATGCCTGTGTATGTGGTATGTATGTACAATTGCACATGTGGATGTCAGAAGGAAATGTTCACGAATCTGTTCTTCACCTTGAGTGTTGAAGCTGCATCTTTCTGCTGTACTGAATAACTGTCTAGCCAAGGTATGTGTTTCCAGATACATCTCCTGTTTCTCCCTCCAATTTCAGCATTATAGTGTTGGGATTACACATACGTGTCACTGCATCCCACTTTTGTATGGGAGTTCTGGTATTTAGGCTAACATTGTTGGTAAGTCTGGCAAGTGCTTTCTCCCAGAGTCATGTCAGCAGTTCCAAGGTGTTTCATACTTTTTAACAAAGTTCCTACTCTCATATTAATTGGATAGTGTACTTCCACTCAAAAAGTTGTGTTCATCCACAATGTGTAGATGAAATGCTTGAGTGTCTGAAAGAAGAATCTGGAATAATCTCAGCTTTCAGTTAATGAGAAAACCTGTAGGCTCTGCATCAAGGCATACGTTATAGCAACATAATTGGTTATTATTGAAATCAAAGCTGTAAAGCCTTAGAATGAGGCTCAGTTTACTTGTCCACAAAATGAGAATAGTAACACTGCCAAGTGACCATGTAAGGGAGAAAGTTGCATCCACTACTTTACATGGACAATTTTTTGAACCATCATATCTTGATCAGCATCTCAGTATGCATGCAACATAGGCTTGTCCTTCATAATCATTAGTAAGAAACCAACTTTAGACATCTATATTACATTTCATTGGATTGAATCTTCCTTATTTGTTTTCCTCTGTTTCTGCATTTAGTATTTGCTTTTATATCTGAGGACTTTCTAGCTTACTCCATCTTGAATCCACAGTAACAGTGAGATATTTGTGTTATAATTGTCACTCCTGTATGCCTTTAATTACTGTAGGAATAATATAGAGAAAAGCAACTTGTGGCATGTCTTGTAGAAAACAGCCATGGATCTCACGAGTTGCTTGCATTAAATCATTCTCTCTCTGTTACTATTCTGTGAGACAGACATTCATATTATCTCAGTTTATAGAGTGGGAAACACAGGTGCTGAGAAATCAAGTGATTTACCCAACATCTTTTTTTTTTTTTTTATTATTAACTTGACTATTTCTTATATACATCTCCAGTGTTATTCCCTTTCCCGGTTTCGGGCAAACATCCCCTCCCCCTCCCTTCCTTATATGGGTGTTCCTCCCAACCCCCCCCCTTGCTTCCCTCTCCCCAACAGTCTTTCTTGAGTGACTATAGCTTTGTACTCCAGGAAAGGCAGAAAGTACCTGTATTTTTTTTAATTTATTTACTTTTTATTCTTTAATCTCTTTTTACAATCCAGATTCCATCCCCCTCCTGGTCTGCTCCCTTCCTGCCCTGACTGCTCCCCATCCCATATCTTCTCCTCCCATCTTTAAAAGAATGTCCCTACTCCCCACCCCCACCCCACTAGGCCCACTCCCGGGGACCTCAAGTCTCTCCAGGGTTAGTTACATCTTCTCTCCCTGAGGCCAGACCTGGCATTCCTCTATTGTGTATGTGTCAGGGGCCTCATATGATGCCTGGTTGGTGGCTCAGTGTGTGAGAGATCTTGGGGGTCCAGGTCAGTTGAGGTTGCTGGTCTTCCCTTGGGGCTGCTCTCCTCCTCAGCTTATTCCAGCCCAATTCATATGGACCCCCAGCTTCTGTCTACTGGTTGGGGACTTGTGTCGGCATCTGACTCTTTCAGCTACTTTTTGGGCCTCTCAGAGGGTAGCCATGCTAGGCTCCTGTCCGCAATCATCAGTAACAGTGTCAGGGCCCTGGGCCTCCTATTAAGCTGGATCCAAATTTGGGCCTATTTTTAGACCTCCTTTCTTTCATGCTCTTCTCCAGTTTTGTCCCTGAAGTTCCTTCAGACAGGAACAATTCTGGGTCAGGCTTTTGACTGTGGGATGGCAACCCTATCCCTCCACTTGATGTCCTGACCCTCCACTGGCTATGGATACTACAAGTTCCCCCTCCCCAATGTAGACCACTTATCTAAGGTCCCTCCCTTTGTGCTCTGATAGTCTCTCACCTCCCAGGTCTCCGGTACATTCTAGAGGGTCCCCTTACTTTCTACCTCCCAAGGTTGCCTGTTTCCATTCTTTCTACTCACCCTCAGGGTTTCAGTCCTGTTTTCTCCCCTCTCCCCAATACCTGATCATGCCCCCTCCTTCCCCTACCTATCCCTTCTCTCATCCAGTTCCCTCCCTCCCTCTGTCCCCTGTGACTGAATATTATATAATATACTATTATGATTGAAAAATACATTAATAATTTTACTATTGGAGTGAGTGAAACCTGGTTTTGAAAGTTCATTAACAGAGCACGTTTTTCTTTGTTATATTAATTTTTTTCTTTTTTAAATTATTCATTCCATTTGTTTAAATCTCAAATTCCACTACCAGGTTACCCCTCCACAACCCCCCATCCCACATCTGCCCTCTCCTCCTTCTCCTTTGCCTCCCCTACCCACCCATTCTCTCCTGCCCCACTGCTTAAGCATCCCCAAGCACTGAGGCAACAAACCTCCACAGGACCAAGGGCCTCCCCTCACATTGATGTCAGACAAGTCCATCCTTTGCTACATATGTATCTGGAGCCATGGATCTCTCCCTGTACACTTCTTTTTTTGTATGTTTGGTTTTTTAATTTGCATTTCAAATGTTATTCCCTTTTCCTTTTCTGGTTTCCTGGACATAAGCCTCCTATCCCATTCCCCTCCTCTTCTTCAGTGAGGGTGTTCTACCTCCCCAACCACCCCCCTTCCAATTCCCCTGCCACTCCCCTGCACTGGGGGTCCAGCCTTATCAGGGCCAAGGGCTTCTTCTCCCATTGGTGTGCAACAAGGATATCCTCTGCTACATATGCAGCTGGAGGCATGGGTCAGGCCTTATATAGTCTTTGGGTAGTGGTTTAGTCCCTGGGAGCTCTGGTTTGTTGATATTGTTGTTCTTATGGGGTTGCAAACCCCTTCAGCTCCTTCAATCCTTTCTCTACTCCTTCAGTGTGGACCCAGTTCTCAGTTTAATGGTTTGCTGCTAGCATTTGCCTCTGTATTTGTTACACTCTGGCTTCGTCTCTCAGGAGATGGCTATGTCAGCATGCATTTCTTGGCTTCATCAATATTGTCTAGTTTTGGTGGCTGTATCCCCAGGGCAGGTTCTGAATGGCCATTCCTTCAGTCTCTGCCCCAAACTTTGTCTCCATATCTCCTCCTATGATTACTTTTGTTCCTTATTTTAAGAAGAAATAAAGCATCTGCACTTTTGTCTTCCTTCTTCTTGAACTTGATGTGATCTGTGGACTGTATCTTGGGTAATCCGAGCTTTGGGGCTAATATTCACTTATCAGTAAGTGCATACCATGCATGGATTTTTGTGATTTGGTTACCTCACTCAGAATGATACTTTCTAGTTCCATCCATTTGTCTATGAATTTCATGAAGTCATTGTTTTTGATAGCTAAGTAACACTCCATTGTGTAGATGTACCACATTCCTCTGTTGAAGAGCATCTGGCTTCTTTCCAGCTTCTGGCTGTTATAAATAATATGTAGCAGTGGGGGATAAGGAACTGAGGATATTCCCTGGAGGGACCCAGACTTCAGCAAATGAGAAGCTCTTAGGACCCAACTGGAATGACTTTAGCAGAAATGCACAGGGAATTGCAGATAGAACATGTAGAGTCCCTACTCCAATAGATAGGCAGAGCCCCCAGTCAAGGGATATGGCCACCCACCCATCTCAAAGTTTTTAACTCAGAAATGTTCCCATCCAAAGGAAGAACAGGGACAAAAAAATGGAGCGGAGGATGAAGGAATGGCCATCCAGTGACTGCCCCACCTGTGTATCCATTCTGTCTGCAGACACCAAACCTGACACTTGTTGTTACAAAGGCACTTGCTGACTGCCTCATGGATTGTTCAGTCAGCAACTATCCAAATCAGATGTGGATGTTTGGAGCCAACCATCATACTGAGCTCAGGAAGCCTGGTAGGGGAGCAGGCAGAAGGACTAGAGGAGCAGAGGGGTATTACAACCTCATAGGAAGAATAACATCAGCTGCTCCCAGGGACTATACCACCAACCAAGAATTGTACTGGTCTGTTTCATTCTCATTAAGGATGGCTTCTTTGTACTAGTTCCAGGAGCAGAGATTTGATTACCTTCAGACCCCTGCTTTTCTTAGGTATGATGCTCTGCCCAATCACCCACTCACCATCCTTTTAATGCCTTCTGAATGCTAACATTCCCATGTCCTTGAGACCATGCCTTAGATGCATTTCAGAATAAAGACAGGAAGGCAACTGTCCTGAATAGAGACTTCCAAAGCTGCTTGCTACTGCTGTTGATTTATTCTGACTTTCTCATTTTAAAATGTAAGTTATCCCTGGGAAATTGAGATAAGCCACCATGAACTTTATTTGATCCTTTTAAAAAATATGGTGTTTGGAGAAGAGAGTCACTGTGGAGATTCAAACCTCTCTAGCAGGCAAGGAGAAAATGAAAGTGATTTGTAAATGCTAAAACATCCATTTGGGGTAAAGGTATCAAGAGATTCAACGAAGGTCATTTGGGGGACCATTTCTGTTTGTCTTCATGAACATTTCACTGAAAGACATAAATGGGGTATTAATCACATGCTTTGTAGAGACTATATTGGAATAGACAACAAACAGAAGAAAAGGTGGGGAGGGAGCCATGAATTATGGGCTTTGAAGAAAAAACAGGGGCATATTAAGCTTAATTTAACTGGAGTCTCAGGGACATTGGGTATCATTACTCAGGAACACAAAATAATAAAACATAATTTCCTCTGCTGTTTCCACTCCTTAGTTAGTTCATCTTCATTTCCTTCTAATTTCTACTGAGGCATTGTCCAGGTTAGGGCAAAGGCACTCTCTCTCTCTTCTTTCTCTCTCTTTCTCTCTCTTTCTCTCTCTTTCTCTCTCTCTTTCTCTCTCTCTCTCTCTCTCTCTCTCTCTCTCTCTCTCTGTGTGTGTGTGTATGTGTGTGTGTGTGTAACTGCACCCACTTAACTTCCAGCATATTTGGGATGAGACTGAATATATGTGATCGTGATAAACAGCTGGGTATATTCCTGATGAGCCTTTCCCTCTCTTTTCCTTTTCATGTAATTATTTTGTTTTATTGAATATTTTATTTATTTACATTTCAAATGCTATACTCTTTCTAAGTTTCCCCTCCAGAACACCTCAATCCCATCCCCTCCCCCTGCTTCTATGAAAGTGCTCCATAACCCTCCCACCCACCCGCTCCCTCCCACCTCCCTGCCCTGGCATTCTCCTACACTGTGGCATCAACCCACAGGACAAAGGGTCTCTCCTCCCATCCATGCCCTACAAGGCCATCCTCTGCTAAATATGTGGCTGGACCATGGGTCACTCCATGTGTACTCTTTGGTTGGTGGTTTAGTCCCTGGGAGCTCTGGGGGCTCTGGTTGGTTGATATTGCTGTTCTTCCTTTCAGGTTGCAAACTCCTTCAGCTCCTTCAGTCTTTTCTCTAACTTGTCCATTGGAGAACCTGTTCTCAGTCCAATGGTTGGCTGCAAGTGTCTGCCTCTTTATTTGTCAGACAGAGACTTTCCTTTTATAATAAGTTTCTGTAGTGAAGAATTCCCTTTCCCGTGCACTGATCTAGTCCAAGTATATCCATCAAAGGATTGACTTTTCTCAAAGACTTAATCAGCTGGCATCCAAGATTAGAGTGAATATCTTTCAGAGAATAAGTCACTAAAATATACCTGTTCATGCTAAATATGCATGGTAATGAAAAGTGGTACAGAGAGTAGTGACCAAAGTTTTTCCAATATGTCTAGTCTCAGCTGTAGTTTGTTTCCAAAAACCTATGTCTACCTTATCTCCTTATTCTGACTTAATGTTTTGTTTTTCTTTTGTCTCCTCATCTGATTAAACCTTCCACTCTAACACAGATAATTAACTCATTATACAAATATCAATTACAGAATTAGCATCTGTTCTATGACTGTGAAAGATACACAGCAAATGTACCTTACAAAGGTGTTTAATTTGGTTTCAGCTTCAGAGATTAGGGTCCATTGGCAACAGCTAGGCAGAGAAGAGGCTGAAATATCACAGTTTTAAATGTAAACAGGAAGCAGAAAGAGATAAAACTACAAGTATGCCCAAGTTACAAACTCTCAAAGCCTCCCCTAGTGAGGAAGCAAGACCTTACCTCCCGAAGTTTCTATAGCCACCCACAAATAGTACCATCTACTGGGGACCAAATATTCAAACATCTCCAACCCAACCCAAGTCCATGGGGAAGATTTCTTTTTGATCCACCAAAACTACTAACAATTTTCAAAGTTGATCAAATTCTAAATGTGCACTCTATAGGCTTTTAAATTTGTTCTTCAGACAAACTACCTCACCATTGAGAATTACTTGAAAATGCTTCCCTCATTTCCAGAGAAACATCTCAGAGATGAAACAGCACTGATATCTTCTATAATGCAAAATCTACTATATATCTGGTACTTATTTTCTTATGTGATGAAATCTCAGACTTGTCCTCTAAATTTTCCAAATGAGAGAAATCACAGACCTTTTGGGAGGCTTTAGAGACTAAGCAGAGAAAAGCTAAACAAATTTTGTTTATTCCACCCTCCAGAATAAAGGCCTTATGTGTACACTGCAGACTCTGATTAGAAGAAAATTGATGGCAAGACTGATAATTTATCTTTTGTTTATTTTATCTAATGAGAATCTACAAGGTATACTCTATGAATACCATACTTCCAATTTCCTACTCAAATTGGCTAAATGCAGTTGAAATTATCTCCTTGTTCATATAGTGCTATACACAGTCAGCAAAACTTAAACACAAGCTTTTTTATTGATGTTCTTTGACTGTGTCTATAAAGCACTATTGTCTGCTGAAAAAGGTGTACTTACAAATATTTCTTGTCTTTTTTCGCGCCCAGATTGATATTAGTAGGTTCAGTTTGTTTCTTTGTTGGCTTATTTAGGGTCATTTGATTTGAGAAATGTGACATATATTTTCAGGGCATAATGAAACATTAAACAAGTCAAAAGGCATTTGTCATTTTAAAAGTTTTTGAGTTACAAACACTGTCATAATTACCTTATCATTTGATGAAAATGAACTTGGAGCAAAACAGTATTTTAAAAACTTATAGGCATGAGCATAAAACCATGGCTTTATTTTATATGAAGAATAGGCAGGCACTGAATAAACCCTTCTCTAAAGAATAGATAAATAATATAAACAATAAGCAGGCTACAGTTAATAGTGTGTAGAGAGTTAAAATAAGTAAATGATCAAGAGTTGATAACGTTATTACACTTATTTGGAGAGATAAACTAAAAACAGAATGATAAAATACACCTGGAAATCCTAGTATTACAGGAAGAATATTCCACAGGGACTCCATGCCAGAATTCTTAAAATGATCCTTCATTACTTAAAAAACAAACAAACAAACAAACAAGGCAGAGATACACAACCCATGGTTACTCTTCCTTTGAAACAGTACCTTTATCTCTTGTTTGTTGGTTAATTAGGTCTAACCTACAGATTACACATGGGAATGTATGCAGCTATGAGATTCCTCACTAGCCACCAACTTAGAGATGCTGCTCACATTTCCCAAAATGTTTCAGCAGATGAGGCTGACCAGAGACTTCTTCCTCAGGATGCACAGCCCACATCCTACAGAGACTTCTTAGTGATCCCACCAAAGGAAAGTGTAAAGCACATTGTTACAATAACGGAAGCTGAAGAGAACTGAATTGACTTAGGCAGATATGATTTCTTCTTCAATACTTCATTCACTTCAACACCATTCATTTGCCTCTCAACTCTTCTGTTGGCATTCAGTGGCAAGCAGTATATTTAATCTAAAGGAAAAATGGGGAAACACGATTTATATGTTCCTTTTTTATGTGCTTTTTTGGTCAATAATATCTGAGGTTGTTTTCTTGTATCAGTATTAGCTTGACAGAATGCCTCCAATGTTCTATGAAGATTTGAGACATTCTCTGCGCATATTGGGAAAACAGCACCTGCTTTATATTTATGAACACACAAGGTCCTTACTATTTGCAATAATTATATAGAAACTATAAATTCAACATTTTGCTTGACCAATTCTGATGCTCACAATATTGAGATTTTAGGAAAGAAGGAGAACATACCTTTTGATTGATACTTCTCATCTTTAAAAAGAAATTACTCATCACTCCAGGTCCATCTGCTTACCACAGGAGATAATAGGTTTATTGTATAACAATTTTTTTCCCAAATCGTCTTAGATCTAAAAGGCTAAGAATAGTGATTGCTAGGCTTTGTGGCAATCGGTCTTAATCATATTTAAATATGTGAAACTGTGTTCACATAACATGTATGCTACTTGTATATAGAACACAAAATCCCTTTGTCTTCATTTTGCAACCAATTAATGTTTTGAAAATAAGTTTGTATATATTTCTTTTCCAATAGTAAGTTTTCAGAAATTTTAAGAATCTTACAAAGAGCTTAAGACATTGTTTCTACTGTTAAGTCGTTATGAAGAAGACATATTGTGTGAACATAAATAATATATGCTGGCTTAAAATGAAAACACAGGAGTTTTCTGTAGTTAAACATCATGTGAACTCTCCATTGTATAAACAGTATCTTTGGAGCCATTAGTCATTAACTGCATGTTCAGTTTCTTCACAAGTCTTAGTGTTATGGATGTTGATCATTGAAATGATATAGTTTATATAATAAGCACTGCTTTCTATAGCTATTTAAATGTATTTAAACCTGGGTAAAATGCCTTACTTTGTTAGTGCTCTTTCTTGACCTTGTGTCTCTGATGGAATGTAATGAATTTTAATAAAACATAGAGTGATAAAATTACTGAATTTATGGGCTCAGCCTTTGTGCACTTCTACTCTTGGGAGGGCTTATTAACCTGGAAGTGGATATTTCTGCCCATTCATTATGGCAGATACCAAATGAGTCAATAGTGCATCAATAATTCAAGGGATAATTCAGTGGCATAATTGTATTTTATCACATTAATGCTTTCAGCTTCTTTGGTCTAGAGCCTATCTATTACAATAAAACTATGTAAAATGGCTCTTTTTATAACAAAGTTTAGTAATTATTATTAACTATTTTGAAATCATAAAAATACAGAGGGAAAAAAAACAACGGAGAATGAATCTTCCAAACGTGGCTGTTTTAAAAAAATATGTCTTTTATCATTTTAATGTAACTTAGACACCTCTTTGTTTAAAACTTTTGAACCATAATTTGCAAGACAGTGTTTAGTTTGGAGTTACTTCTGCCACAGTGATAACCATAACAGTAGAGTACATTGGAAACAGCAATAAACCCTCCATAGGACTAATGGGCTTACCTCCCAGTGATGACAGACAATGCCATCCTCTGCTACATATGTGGCTGATACCATGGGTCCCTCCCTGTGTACTCTTTGGTTGGTGGTTTAGTCCCTGGGAGTCCTGGGGTTTCTGGTTGGTTGATAGTGTTATTCTTCCTATGAGGTTGCAAGGCCCTTAAGCTCCTATAGTCCTTGCCTTAACTTCTCCATTGGTCCTCGTGGTCAGTATGATGTTTGGCTGTGTACTTCTGTATCTGTATTTGTCCTGCTCTTGGCACTGAGGCAAGTGTAGGTGGGCAGGTGGGGGAGCATGCTTATAGATGAAGGGGAAGGAGATAGGGAGTTTGTGGAGGGGAAACTGGGAAGGGTGATAACATTTGAAATGTAAATAAATAAAATAAGTGATAAAAATGAAATAAAAAGAAAAACATTTATCTTTACTGAACATGAGTATATATTACATAAGATCTGACTAAATCCCATAAGGTCAGGGTTCAAATCCAGTGGTGTAGTGTTAGTGGCCATATAAACATGTTATATCTAAAGTCTCCATTTCTCTTTTTCCATCTGCAATTTTATCCTCTTTCATCAATCCTGCTTTCATCAGTCTTGACTCTGTTATGGGACTTGAGAGGCAAGTATACAGGTAAAATGATACCCTTTTGTATTTTGTGTTTGCAAAAGGAGCCCAGTCCTTAATCTTGAATACAGAACCCACTCACAATAAATACACTTCAAAGCAGACCTGAAGTGAGTTAATAAATTGTAGCAAAACTCTCTACAGATAGGTAAGTGCACAGAATACAGACAGGCAAATGACATACAACTTTCAAATATGTTTAGAGGCTGTCTAATTTCAAAGCATGGTAAAAAGGTATCATTAGAATGCTTCAATGATTACTTTTATGTGCCAAATACTCTTGACACTTTTATATTATTCTTAGAACATCCATAACACAATAATTATCATGTGAGTCATATTTGCTTTATTTTTTTGTCATCTAAAGTTTATGTTTTTAAGAAAGAATATGATACATGGATCAAGTCGTACCTACCTGATATTTATTGCAAGGCATTTCATAAGAATGAAAAAATAAGACACATATCTCATTATCCCACAGTGGAAGTGTGGCAAAATTTTCAACATAAGAATGTCTGGACTGTAAAAAAAGATTAAAGAATAAACAAAATAAATAAAAAAGAAATAGCAATCATCTATATTTATAAATATAGGTGAGAGGTTTGTAATTTTCAAAACACTTTTACATCTCTTATCTCTGTGGTAAACAGATAGTCCTGCTGTGATGGGTCATTGTTTTTTAAAGATGAGGTGTGTCAGTTAAACAGATATAATCTGCTTCTTTCCCCAAATTACAAGTCATTCTACAGGAAAGTCGTTGTGTGTAGTCTTCCCACTTTGTATATTTTGTGTTTCCCCTTTGTACCTTGTCCAAGTTTGCATTCTGTCCAGTTTCAAGCAATTCTATCTATAGACCGCATTTTGCCCTTAAGCGTTCTACAACTATTTGATATAGGTGCTTTGTGGATACTCCTATCTTATAAAAGAAAAATTAATTATTGTTGTTTTCCCTAAACTAGTTAGTTCTTTTTCAGTTTTAACAATGTACCACAGCCTTGATACTCGTTATTACTTTGGGGAAAAATAGCCCTGTCTTTGGCTGGATATCTTACTTCAAATCTCATTCTTTGATTACGTTATGAGTATAATGCCTATTGAGTTTGACATTGATTTCTACTCCATTAGCTTTGGCCTCATTCTGAATATCAAAGTGGTAATTTGACATAAGATTCCCACAAAAGACATAGCATCTAGATCAAATTGCCAAACTGTGTACCTCAGTTGATCTGTAAATTTAAAATAGTTGGAAAAAATAAATATTTATAAGACTAGAACTTGAAATGGGAATATCATAGTGAGGACACAAAGGATTAGAGTAAGACTAAAATTCCTATCAACATTTAAAGTTCAGAATTCTCTTTAGTTTTTGTACGTAATAAATCTGTTATTCACCTTGAGTATCCTTCTGCTATGCCCATAAGATGACCGATCCTCATTGTAAGACAGACCCTATGTTTGAGGTATAGTATGAATTAGAGGGAAAACTATCCCCAACCTCAAGAACTAACAAGCTAACAATTTAGGACTGAACATGTATGGCACTACTCAACATAAATTTCAAGGATGAAATGTACTTCCTCTCTGCTTATTTCCACTGCATAAAAGCTTCAAAGATAATTCATGCCTGCCACTGCAAGCAAGACCTGGTTATTGTATTTTTGCTTCTCTGAACCTCTTTTAGCTTTCTCTTCTTTTTTATGTTTTGTTTATGTTAATATATGTATTTTTAAAATTCTTTTGAGTTTTTGAGATGTGGCATTACTATATTTCCACAGGTGCTTGGAAATCACTCTGTAGTCATGTTGGCTATCAAGTCACAATTCCCCTGCCTCACCTTCCCAAGTGGTAAAGAGTATAGGCATGAGCCATTACACTTGGCTATTTATTTATTTATTTATTTATTTATTTATTTATTTATTTAATGTTTTTATTGGATATTTTATTTATTTACATTTCAAATGTTACCCTCTATCCCATCCCCCCATGCCACTGCTTCTATGAGGGTGCTCCCCCACCTACCCCATTTGGCTCATCATCTATATTTCAACTCAATGTGAAAACAATACTGTTTATTTATTTATTTCCTATTCAATATTCTGATTTCAATATTTCTGAGTTTTAAGTGCACCAGTTTTACAAAATGCAATTGCATTATTTATTGAAAAGAACTGGTATGGAAACTTGATATATGTATTCATGAAGATAATGTTTATATGAATATATGTTTACACCTAATATAAGTTTTGAGGTTTCTGAATAGAATATATATAACTTTTTACTTATAGAACTGCACAATGATTTAAAATATATAAATTATACAAGGGTCTATAAATAAACAGCAAAGATTAGAATTTGACTGTTTAGACCCACTAAATCCTGAGAGATGTTCAGTATAAATTTGAGGAATAAATCTAGAGGGACATATTTGTCATACATCAAAGTTATTTTAAATGTTTTCATAGTGTTCATCAGCAAATTTAAAATTGTTCCCTCACTGGCTTTAAAAACTGAGTTTCTAATTATGTATTTGAATCTAAAATAACTTGCTTCAATTTTGCATTTATCTTGGGGAAACCCATGTCCAGTGACTGATTAATGAGGAAAAATGTAAGTTAAAGCCTATTTACTTAATTCAGGATATCTTTCAAATTGTCTCCAACACAGAATACTTTATAGGCTATGCTGTGCCTCTTCGTCCAAACATGTTTCTAGAACACTCTCTCAAGGTACTTGCTTCAGGCACTTGCCCACAGATACCTCCTATGCACATTTTTGTGCTTAATCATCTGTGTCTTCAATGATTGGTCCATGGAGAAGTCCTAAAAATAAGACTTGAAATGGGATTATGACTTAGTCTACTCTAGATAACAGTGAGGTGATCAAAGGAATACTGACAGTTCCTGACATTGTTGCCAGTTACTGATGTGAGCTTTAGTGGGTTTCAGGGAGGTTAAGCGGTCTCTGGAACACTAACCTGGGCAATAGAGATGTTTGTGGAAGGACACATTATAAGTGCTATGCAATTTTATTTCTGGGCCCTGTTGATAGATTATAAATGATAATGAAAGACAGGAGACTTTAAACCACCAATTAAAGGGAAAGTGTTGAAGTCAAAGAACTTCCTTGATATAAAAAGAGATTCTCAACTTCACTACTTGTAGGGCAGGGAAGATGAAGATCAGGCCAGATAGTTAATTATATGAAATGTAAAGCTTAAGAAAAGGAAAGAAAGGAAAGAAAAGAAAAGATTTCAAAATTTCAAACCATAGCAATTCTGCTGTGCTATGGTCAAGACCTCAGGCAGGAAGAAATGAGAGAACCAAGCTAGATGTAAAGGTATTTACCCCATTTGCATACGGTGCGCCTCCACCTTCTAGTGAGACTCTCAGGAGATTGGAAAGCGATAAAAACCTATCAATAAAGGCTGGTGTCACAGATTGTTTTAACTACGATGTAAAAAGTCTCACACAGGTGTTTTCCTTGTGATTTTTATTTTGCTTACAAAAACCAGTAACCAAAATAATAATAAATTATAATATAATATAATGTCGTTCTTCCTTCTCAATATGGAAGAAAGATCAAGCCAAGTGTGCTAGTAAAGAAAGCGAAATAAATAGGTTTTAAGATATCCTACTCCACTTAGAAAGGATGAAATTTGCCTGAAATGAAACTTCAGAAGTTTATAAATTAAATATACTCAAGGACAATGGAAGGAGCTATTCCTGGGTGTGAAGTTACCATATTGGAAAATTACTATCTTTTTATGTACTATGGCTTCTATTGCAACAGTGTTTGAATGACAAAATAAATAATCCATGCAAATGTATTAATTGCTTATTTGAGGGACAGCAGGAATGAAATACAATGACTTCGGTAACATGAAATCTATATATGAAATATTTATACAATAAATAATCTCTGTGTGTAATGGTATCACTGTTAATCAGAGGGGGCTGAGACAAGAGGACTAAAAAGTTCAAGGCTTTGACTACATAGAAACCCTGTCAAATGTGTGTGTGTGTGTGTGAGTGTGTGTGTGTGTGTGACACAGCATCACATATCCACTGTCCATTATGTTCTGCAAAGAGAAATATTTGTATACAGTCCAATTTCATTCTTTTCTTTTTTCAGTGATTTATATTTATGTAGATTTTACTTTTGAAAATATTTTTATCATCTAATATTTGCTGATTATGATTTTCCCACAACTTCTCCTAATTTCTCTCCACCTCTCATCCCATCTCACTGGAGAACAAGAATCTTCTAAGGGATCAAGATAAAATTAAATAAAAATAAAATATAAAACAGAAACTAATACAGTAGAATTATACAAAACAATTAAACAGAAGAAAAAACTAAAAAAATAGCACAAAGCACAATAATCAGAGAATTCACATATTCATGAATACCATAAACACATTAAACTGGATCAGCTTCCAGGTTTAATGAATCAGAAGAAGCCTCTATTGAAAGAGCATACCAGTTTAACTAATGCTTTGTCTTATCTGTCTTTCTCCTTAACCCACAAGTTTTATTCTGAAGAAAATTTTAAGTCCTTAGTCTCTGTGTTTTAAGGTGAGTTTCCTAGAAAAAGGTAACCTAAGGCTTTATCTGTTTTAGTGTTTAAAATTATAATTCTATGATTATAATTTATTTTATAGATGATAGAATAATAGGTCCAAAGTTCATTTCCTGTTTCTCTTAAATAGCGAGATACCTTAACAGGCAGAGGGTAGCCTTGTTGGCAAAGTGAGTACAATGTAATCACCAAGGGCATTACAATACGTACATGGTAAGATCAGAGGTAGTAGACTATGTGTCAATGTAAGCAGAAATTTGAGATTATTTGCTTTGAGTATGGAGGAAGGGTAAATACATCAAGAGTGGAGTTAATATGAAAAGAAAAATAAATACACCCATAAAGTCTGCAGAAGAAATAGATCACTGCTAAACCTCAATTCAGATGACCTGCAGAGTCTCAAAGCAATACATTTGTTTTGCTTAATTCCAATTAAGTGCATAGTAATTTATTATTGAGGTAATAGAAAACTAGCACAACACTGCACAATTTAGTCTTTGCTTTGAAGTTCACTCAGTGTGTCTATACTGGTTAATTACAACCAAATTAATGGTGTTGTGGTGAAATTAGAGACAATCTACATTTACAGGAACTACTTTTCTTCTGTGAATACAACAAAAAAAAGACCAAATTCAAACGACAGAAAGAACGGCTTCTCTACTTTCTGCCTAATTCATGCTGACTATAGACTTCTCTCTAAAGTAACTCACAGCCTAGGGAATTGGATTTTATAAATAATTTCTGAACTTCCTCACACCTTTTGAACATGACTATTTTGGAATATGATGCCAGAGGTGCTGTGGGAGTTGGCTTCATTTTGTCCCAATGGACAGATTATGCCCGATAGACAGACAGATTTTTAGTTCAAAATCAAGGTCAAGTTTTATCTCTCCTACATTGTATAATATACTTATCTATACACTGGATAAAAAAAAACAATTAAAGTGTGCTGGGGCTGTTTTGTTTTGAAGTCTTACTCTATTTTTAACCTACCCTGCTATTGGAGTTATTACTCAGATGTTAAAAGATTTTGTACTTGCAGATGACCAGAGGCTGACTCTCAGCACTCACCATACTGGGCAGTGTCAAACTTCCTATAATGACAGCTCCAGAGAACATCCGGCATCAGTTGGTATATGTGCATATGCACACACACACACACACACACACACACACACACACAAACACATATATGGGGTGGGGGGAAGACAAAGATAGGCACACAAACAAAAATAAAATATAAATTTTAATTTAAAAGGACTGAATTAGCTATTTATATTACCTAATTTCCATCTGTGAGTCACAAACAGGAATGGTATCATCTTAAGTATGGATGAATAAGCTGCCTTGTACAGAATTTCCTACCCAGCTTGGCTGCTAGGAATTTCTACACTCACAAATATTCCAGCTAAAGAGAAGTGAAGACTTTGACTAGAAGGAAAGTGTAAACTGTCTCTTTGTCTTAAAAATGAGAAATGAAAGATAAGTTGACATTTGACAACTTACAGAATTGAGAACAACTGCATGATTGTACTTACATGCCATGAACATGAAGACAATTTATAGCAGAGAATGGTTGCAGCCTTGCTTTTGATGTTATAATTTTTTACTTTCTTTCTCTCCATAAATAACTACTTTTACTGAGGTTAGAATATTGAATCAAATTCAGTTTCTGTTTAACAAAGACACATATATACGTACGTATACACACACACACACACACACACACACACACACACCACACCACACACACACAACACACACACCACACGCACACACACCCCCCACACACACACCACACACACACACACACACACACCACATACACACACTATACCACACCACACCACAAACACACACACACACACACACACACAGCACCACACACATACATAGCACCACACACATACACACACACATACACATACACACAATATCTGTGACTATGTCCAGATTCTTATTTTTCCATATACACTTTGTGTCTTTTCCATTAAGAGAAGACCTAATTTTATAAAATAGTATTGTGGACTACAGTTGCTTTCATCCCCAAGTATGAATTTTAGTTTTTTCCTTCATTGTTAATATGCATTAAGCTTTACTTTGTCTTTTATCATATCAGTGATCTATACATACTTTCCTTAAACTATACATCTCTGGTTATATTAACTCTAAATTTTTATAAAATGTACTATCAATTGTATCTTTTCTAATTTCAGATACATATAAAATTAACCCTGCTAATTTCTCTAGATATTATATATTCCTAATTCAATGGCACTTTATATGAAATTTTATGCATATGCATTTCTTATTTTGTATCCTTTGTATGTGGAATTTTATCTGAGCTTTTTTAATCCAATCATCTAATTTACATGCTATCTATATAGGACATTAAGTACAAACTAATTAGAAGAATCATTTTAAATTATTAACCTAGTCTTACCTGGATTTAATGATAGTTGAAGTATCATTCTAAGAAGTTGCAAAGATTCATTTCTATAATTGTTTAATGTAGATTAGAGTCAGTATCTAAAGCTGGAAAGTTGAAGGAACACTTCTAGAAGTGAAAAGAAATAAAAACGAGAAATGACAAAAAATGCACTAAAACAAAAGTGATATTTTAGACAAAGTGTGCTGTCTTTAACTAAACAAGAGGAGATGTACAGGAGCATTTATTTCTATATCTATCCAATTATCAAGAATCATCAGCACCTTGGGTCCAACAATATGGATATGATAGTCATGTATACTACGTAGAAATGTCACGATCCAACCTTCAAGTATCTTCTGGCTGTACTGTCTTTTCTATTAACAAATGATAATCAAGGTATTTTGGTCTAGAGAATAACACTGTATTAATTCATTTTACAGATAAAGAAAATTAAAGCAGCTTGAGATATTCTCATTAATGTTCAGAAATTACACACCTGCCAATCGGGAGTGACTTGCAAACCGAATTCCCAAGCTTGACCTCAGACTAAATTTCTCTGGACCTTTCATTTTGCTCAAGTTTTATGTATTTTTCGTCCTCATCTACCTCTATTTTTATTTAAAACTCATTCTGATAAAAGGTTAAAATTTAAATAAAAATATATAAAACATTTTCTGGTTTCATGTAAAGAAAAGTTTTTTCCCTTTTATTGGACATGTATTTTTATATAGTCACACTCAAAGTGAAGATAAAATATTAACATTATTTTTTTAAAAAATAAACTAATTCTCCTTCTTAACCATCTGCCATTTTCTTTTATGGTGAATTCTAAGGTGCCCTTTCAAGGCAGGTGTGCTAGCCTTCAGCATAACGGCATGGATGAAGATTGAGCTATTTTAAGATTACTTCAAATCCTTTTATATTTATAGCAAGTATGGTCTTATTAAGTGGAAAAATAACATGTTTGTGAAGTCGGGTAGACTTGGCATCTGACACTAAACTATCAAATGGACTAAAACTTAGCTAAGTGGAGACAGTGATCATGATCACATAGGCCCATAACTTAAAAACTCTCTGAGCTCTGTGCTAACTTTCTCTTCCCAAGGTCACCCTACCTTCTGGATGGCAGGTCTTGCTCAGTTCTCAATAGTATAAACACCAGAATAAGCTTTTTCATACAGCACACAGCTGTTAACCAAGAAACAAAGGAGAAACTCAGGAGTAAAATGGTTGGTAGCTTCCTATTTACTTGATAAAGTTGACTTTGGGCAGAGAATACGATAATGACTTTGTCCTGGAAGATTGTAAGATACACTTGGACTAGAAGAACTTAACAAAGCAATATACAGCTGGCTGTAAGAGCAGAGTTAAGAGTATGTCATTGTCGTGGGCACTAACTAGTTCTTGATGAATCCTGGCTCTCATACAAATTGTGACGGTTCTTTCCTTATTGTGTAGCTAAATAAAAGTATTATTTGATTTTGAATTTCAGTCGCTCGACAGATAATTTAAACCCACAGTTTATGTAAAGACTAAATAAGACTGTTTCATTAAATTAAAATAAAATAGACTGAAGGGTACAAAAATCAAAATAATGGTTCTGCCCAACAATACAGGGAAAATTATCAAGATATGGACATGTAGATGTCATGAGGCAAAATAAATCTTTATTCTAAAAAAAAAAGGAAAATAAATAATGATATTGTGCCCACATCTTCACTTTCTTACACCTTATTTTTTTGAGTAATATAATTATGCCATAAAGATGAAGAGGCCTATAAAGCCACCTAGTTTTCTCTTAACTGACTTATCAAATTGATTTTTAAGACAGTTGGATTACAATAACGAGTATCATATAGTGTAATGATCAAATTAAATATAAACAATAATTTAAAAGATTTACTAAAGAGCTACCTAAAACCAACCAGGAAATTAGAAAATAAAATTGTAAGAAAGTCCATAAGGATCTGACCTCATTGTATTTATATCAAATGTTTTTATTACTATAAAATTATCAATAAAATGTAACATATACTGCCTACACTTCTTTTGTTGGTAAGAGACACTGTGACCAAGGTAACTATTATTCAGGAAAACATTAAATTGGGAGGATCCTTTACAGTTTGAGTGGCTTAGTCCATTATCACCATGTAGGGACCCACTGCAGTACACAGGAGGGCATGGCAAGAGAGGTAGCTAAGAGCTTTACACCTGATTTTCAGGCAGCAGAAAGAAAGAGAGTAAAAGACACTGGAATTAGTGTGGATTTGAAACCTTCAGCAGGGCCACACCTCACAATCCTTCTGAACAATTCACCAACTGGGAAGTAAGCATGCAAATATATAAACCTATGGGGGATGATGTTACTCAAAACGCTGAATATACTAATCATCAAACCATTATAAAATATACCGACAGAGGTATGGGGTTTGGAAGAGATGTTAATTAAAACAGGAGAACAGTTGATTTTGCATCTCAGTCAAATGCCTACTTCTTAAACTTTTTGTTTTAGTACGGAATAAAAAACTTAATGTTCAATATAGCCTTGACTAAATGTCAGTATCACACATTATTAGGGCCATGGATGTGGTCCTATCAGTAAGGTTACATATATGCAAATGTGGATGGAAATAATTGGGTAACAGTAATAAGGGAGTTTATAAATAGCACTTACCATTGGTCTGGGTTTGAGGACAGAGTTTCCAGAATGGTTCAAGCTGTATGCATGAGGTTTGCCTAAGCAATCAAGGAAGTGGCTCTTACGATCTGACTTTACCCAGTTCTCTACAGATACAATTAATTGTGCTCTTGCCAATGAAGCAAGACTTGCTATTCATTAAGTGCACTAAACCCTGATGGAGGTAGTGTTTGCATGTCTTTTGGCTAAAAGTCTTCAAAACAGCAGACATGAGACCAAGCACACCAATGGTCCTTTTCACTGATTAGTAGGCATGCAACTGCTACCTGGCAGATGCTTCAAACAGATGAACCATTATCATAGACATAGGTGTAGTATGTCTTCCTAGTTCCCCTCCTCCGATTGAAGCAGAGTTAATGGTACACCAGCAAATCTGAAGAGCTCCTGGGAAGAGATAAGGACCTCCAGGTCCACTTGCCTCTGCATACATGTGTGACAGAGTGGACAAATTTTGTTTTCAGTCAACCAGGCAGGTGACTTGTTTCATCTACCAAGAGAAGTCATGAGGCTTCCCATTTGGTCTAGAAACACAATGGAATGATCAGGTCACTCTTTTTAACCTGTTATTGGCCTTCATCATCCTCATTGTCGATTTGTAGCATCTGTTCCATACACACTGATGGGTTCTGGAAGTTCAGCTATTGCCTGATAGTAGCTCTACTGGGTTTAGAGTCAGGAGAGGCCAAATATTCTATCTGTGCTTGCAATCAATTCTGCAGTTTCTTCAGGATGCCTGTGACTCTGCATTTCTTGGCATCTGAGGCCAGCATCTAGCTCTTGTGAGAGAAAAGCATGCCAGCCATGTTGAAAGCCACACACCATGGTTCATGAGACACCATTGGTCCCTCATGAAGGCTGAGCCATACGCAGCATACATCTGTACAAGAACAATCAAAGGTATTTGCACTCTTTAGGCTTATACTGGGAAGAAGGTTCCTGACTCAAGATGTGGCCCTGGATGTATGATATGAAATACTTTTCTACCAAAGTTGCTATTTTATGCTTTGGACATGCTCTCTTATCCTAACAACAAAGAGAAGTAAGTTAAGACAACAGGAAGATACAGAAGGTCCCACACATGAACAGTAGATAGGATCTAGGAATATGCATGAGGGACTCCATGTCTTAAATCTTTGTTGAAGAACAAGCCAAAATACTCAAAGTTGTTCTAGTGTCATAAACTGTATTCATCTTGTTCCCTCAATTCTGCTCCTCTCCAGAATATAGTGGCCAAACCATATGCCCCCTAGCATAGAGTACTACCTGCGCACCTTCACCCACATATCCCTCTTAGTTCTCAAAGATTGAGAATTCTTACTTATCTCAAATACCTTCCCTTCTCTTGTCTACAGCCCCACTATCATTCTGTTTCCACTCACAAATATTACCTCCTGCCTCACGTACACACGGCAGCTAAGAAAGGTCCCCACCTTTCCTCCTGCTATCCGTCCCCAGATGGCACGTCCTTCAAACAACTGCTCCAGAGAGCTACTACCTCTCTCTAGATATTTGGTCTTCCCAACACGGCAGTAAGAAGTAACATGTGATTATGTAGGCTGAAAGAATTAAATATTGAAATTTGCGATCACGTTAGCCACAGTTTTGAAGAGTGGATAGACCCCATGTGGCTGTACTGAACCGAGTGAATAGGTGTTGTGTATCACCAACATTGCATAGGAGTCTATTAGTGCTTCAAGTCCTTGCCTACTCTCCATTGCCTGGATGAGCCTTTTATTTTCCTCTCCATCCTACCCTTCTCTCACCACAAATAGTTCTTCTACTTACACCACAAAACTTGTTTCTTGAACAATATCTGGCATAGGAAACTGACTCTTCTGCCATGCCTCTCACTGGGGCTCCTCAGTGGGCATCTATAGTTAGCAGCTTTTACGTAGTGGCAGTTACAGGGCTGAACCTTGCCACCTTCTATTACAGAGGGCCAGGTGCAGAGGATTAGAAGCAGAGGCTGTGCCTGCTCAGTGGCTTGCTTGCTGTTCCAGTCCAGTTCAGTGCTGTCCATGCTCAGAGACAGAGGGAGTCCGACGATTCTTGGGAAAGTGTGTTGTTCCCTGCAGGCCTTCCTATCTGGCCCCAGGTTCCAGAGATTCTCTCTGGCTTTCACCAGCTTAGAATCTTACACACCAAACACAGTACCCTTAGTGATCAGGGTTGTCACTTCATTGGCCCACCCTTGGAGGTGAGGCAAGAAATCTTGCTAGTTCAGGAACAGGCCTCTCTTAAAACATCTTAAACTTTAACATGCCCTTATGTCACTTGGAGATTTTTGTTTAAATTGAAGAGCCTGGTGCCACAGTTCTTGGATGAAACTAGAGAGTCTCTATTTCTGACAAGCTCAAGACACTGCTGACATGACTGCTTTATGGACATACACAATGAATAGCAACGAGTCAGATGATGAGATTTTTTATGAGTAATGTATATTTGTATAATATTTCTGTATGAGTTGCTCAGTGGAAAATTTGATTCCTCTCTTTGACAACATTTAAATGATCCCCAATTCATAGACTGAGAAGCTATGTGGTAAAAGTTATTTAAAATGGTACTTAAAGTAAAGAGCTCACAATTTTTGACTTTCCTCTGTTTTACCCACAAGACCAAATTACTTCTCAATTTCATGCTGTGTGAATAATAACCCAGAGCCATAAATTTTCTCTAAATCTCTAGTTGCATTTTTGTTTAAAATTCTTTTGTCATAGGCAATGTCTTTTTTTAAACCACACTCCTATTGCAGTTTTTGACATAGACTCATGCCTACTGAAACAGGTTTCATTAATACTGACAAAGAGGACCATGACTAATGTTAATTCTTAAATGCAAGAAATTCAGATCAATATTAAGAAGGCACATGTTCATAGCATGTTGATTATATGTAAGACATTTCAATATCTGTTGGAAGAAACAGATACAAAGTCTTAAATGCCTTGTAGTTAATTACATTGTAGACTTCACCATATAAAATGTACTGGATATGTAGTTAAAAACTTCTATCTAGACAAATTCTGATCTTAAGTGTTAAGTTTAAATTCTCTGTTTATTACATCAGTAGTTAGAAAGAGATAGTAACACAAGTATAAAAATGACTGTAGACATTGATTACGAAGCATATGTTGATACTTTGTCCAAAAATAGTATAGCAATGATTAAAGGCATGAAATTGGATGACATACTTTATGACTTTATGATTGTGATCCTGAAAGCTTCCTATCTCTGTCATCTCAAATGATTTTTACATTAAAATATTGGCATAGAAATTCCATTTACCTATGGGTAGTTAGAGACGCAAAAAAGGATGTGTGGATAGGAGGGGGGTTACATACTAGAACCTTATCTCTCCTGTGAAACAGACAAAATAATATATTACTTATATTTTACTATTATTTTACTTAGGTACATTCATACATCTATACATATACATATAAAGCATAAGTCTGGAACCTGAAGTCCATGATCTGTCACATGCTACTGGATGTTGTAATTCAATCCAAGCCCAAAGATAAGAACCATATGTGCTGTACTTGTCAATCTGATAAGGATGGGTTGAACACCGATTGCTGCTGGTCCAGATTATGGATTTCCTAGATGAAGGCAGAGATTAAATTTGCTCCTCCTCTGCAATTTTATTCTCTCCAGGGTTTCTGTGACTTGGATTTACTACATTGTATGGAAGAGAATGTTATTTATAACATTCGAATGACTGAAATGATTACCATCTAAAAGACATCCTTAGAACCCACTAAAACACATTTTCTAGCTATCTATATATTCTTTAAGTCAAAAAATGATTATCCTTCCCCCCAAATATGTAAGACGGAGAATAGAGAATAAAAGACAGATAGAAAAGAAAGGAGGGGTGGTAATATGACATTTTTAAGCACTATAAAAATAGTTTTATATCATGTCTATAATGGTAGAAATTCAAAACATATTTGCTACAAAACTCTCTTGATTAAAAGCAAAAATGTTTGGAGGATAGCAAAAGTGAAGCAAATGTCTTCAGAAAGGAAAAGGATTTGCCACAGATATGCCATCCATAGGAATGCATTTGTTTAAAAACCATAGATCAGAGAGATATAGTCACTAGAAGAAGGACAAATGCAACCTCCCTGTGTCTGTACCTGTGTATCTATGAGAATGCTCTCATGTGTATGTGTGAAAGGAAGAGCAAAAGAAAACCAACCCTAACAAAGCAAGGAGAGTTTCACATTTATGCACTCAACTAGTATTTACAAAATACCAAAAAGGAATAAGGCCTGTGATGAATAGACCCTGGGCAACCCAAATTCTGGTGAGAAAGTTCCTTTTTCACATGTAATATGTGTTGATAAAGAGTTAAAACTTAAAGTTGGGTCTGAGGGTTTGTAGAATTCAGATAGAATATATAAAAGCAGGTGGCAGATGTCTATGGATATTCTGATTCTTGATGCTTTAATTAACATTATCCTATAGTGTCTCTTTTTATTTCCAGTAAAGGTAACACTGATATCAGATTAAAAGTTGTACTAGACAATTTTTTCCAATTTTTCTTGCAGAAATTTCTGTGGCTAAAGAACCAAGAAAATGAGGCATGATCTTCAACTAAATCACAGCACTTTGCTGCAGTAGGCATTGGAAATAATTACTCCTTACCATTTAGTATGGGAAGGAAACTTCAAGCCCTTTTACCCCACTTTGAAGCAAAACATAGTCTTCCCGCCCAAAGTTTATTCATCCTGTGAATATTGAAAATATATTTTCTCTTCATGGTTGATGAGAGTTTGGCTAAATTTGTATCTGTGATGTAGAAGTCCACAGCATCAGAATAAGCCAGGGAAGTTTGACCTCAGCCTAGGCACTTTGTTAACATCAGTCAGGGGAAGTACTCTGTGCCCTCATAAAACCTTATTCCTTTTCATAAAATTGTTGGAACATCCTGAAGCACAGACTTCCTGCTGGATGTTGAAGATGCTCCTGCTGTTTTCTCCACTGAATCATCAGGAGCGATTTTGATTGATATTACATATGCATCAGAGAAATATGCAGCAGTAAGGAACCTCATTTATGCTCTGATTTTAACCAAATAGTGAGATTCACTAGGGTTTTTCATACTAAGGAGTGATTAAATTGGTTCTTAACACTAGGGGTTATTATGAGGCCTATCCTGATTTTTAAAAGTCTAAGTAGGTACAGAATCCTTAAGAGAAAGTTCTAGAAAATATTCTTTGTTGCCCAATGATACTGACTCTATCAAGTAACAGAAGTAACACAAAAAATGGAAATTATAAAAGTTTTAAATAATGAATTGCTTATTAAATTGTTGGTAGTAGTTATTTGATATATAAATGTGCATTTCTGGGCCTGAATGCCTTATGTCAATGACGTTTTATGAATGTATACTCAAGTGAAGCAAATATTAAAAGTTATCAATAGAGGATGTAATAGTGTATCTGTCAGTGGGAAGAAACTCCTTTCTGCCATTCTAAGCTATACTTTGTTTTGCTTATCTCTCGATAGTTTAGAGGTATGGGACACAGTTCTATCCTATGGATGGAGAAGCCAAAAGATAAATTATCATAATTTAATTAGAATTTTTTTTCTGTAATCCTGATAATTTAGACCTAGATTCAAAAGTCAATTATTTGTCTGTGAAACAGATCCTTTAGTAGCTGACATTCATTGTATTTGAGGCAACTCTTCGTGAACTACAAATCACAGTTCTTACTTAGGCATGATAATGACATTAATCTGACTTATGTTTATTTACCAGAATAATTTGAGTCTGTTAGAAAATAAGCATTTCAAGTATTTATTTCAATAACTTTGTTATGAATAATGCCTGGGTGGCACACTACCACCTGCTCTATTATTGTAAGGTGTGATCTGTAGTTAGCCAGCTTTTAGATTGGTTTTAAGGAAGATAAAATCTGTCATTTAAGAATATGTTACATATACATAAATAGAGCATTTGAAAAACTACATCTATGTAACATCAAAAGATCATGCAAGGCAATATTTTTAATTTGGTCCCACTTATGGCCTCACAGGATTGCCTCTAAGCACAAATATTTTTAAAGTCTTTGAATTGCATATTAATAACTCCTTTTTTTCTTTGTGAAAGTCTTCTGGAAGAGCAACTACTCCTTGTCATTGAAGCATCTGTTCATCCTAGTAGAACTATTCTATTTGTATAGTCCACCACACAGCTGGATCAAAGTGACTACAAGCACCTTAGATGATTTCTGCAATAATTTACATACGTATTAATGATCCAGAGCATTAACACTGGGGTTACCAATGGTTGCACAGATTGTCAATACAATATTCCAGAAAATAAAAGTGTCCATCAAAACTCAGTATATCAATGTTGTTGAGGGAAAGAGAGAACCCTGATGTGTCCATATTTATGGCTTAAGTTCTTTTGGGGATACAAGTCCATGTGGCCAACTGCTGTGAAAATTATACAAAGCAAGCAGGTTTGCAAACCAGGGCAGTGATGCTATCAGCCATAGTACTTCCAAGAGAGATCTGCTCTTAACAGAATTAGCAAGAGCATATCAGCTGGTACTGTCAGCTTCCTCACCTGCCAACTGCTGCCAGGGAAATAAAGCCCTACCTTCTTTATTTCTCCTTCACTGAAAGATTTTTTTAAGAGAGGGAGTAGATCTCAGAAGAATTGGGGGATGGAAAAATCATAATCAGAATATATAGTATATAATAAAAACTATTTGCAATAAAAGAAAAATAGAAAAATGTAACAAGTGAAATAAGCTTCTTGCCAGGAAAAAAACAAACCTACTCTCAAACCTACTCCTTCTTTTTCCTTTGGGCCCTCTTTCCCTTTGCTAATCATTACTAAGACATCTCGGCCAGATTGTCTTCCATTTCCTGACTCAGCTATAATTTCCCTTGAGGTAAGTCTACTGCTTTCTCTAGATAAGAACAGAAATGTTTCTAGAAATAAGATTATGTAACACACCTTCAATTATTTTTAAATATAGATAGAGGTGGCAAAGGGCTCGCTGTCAGTATGCCATTATGAAAACAGCAATGACATAGAATAAAATGAAGCTTAAATATCAGGTTAGTATTGTCATTGTGTGACCCATCTCTTCCACCCTTACATAATTGTTCTATACAACACTAATCACAAACACAATATAATAAACGATTTCAAGAAAACAACTGAGCTATTATGATAATCAAACCATTAACTTTAGGATACAGTCAAATTAAACAGAGATGCCATGCCAAATGTGTTAAGGGATTGGAAGGTGTTTAAGCCAGCTTTACAAACTCTAATTCCACTGGTTTCTCTAGGTCACAGAGGTCATCCCACAGCCAAGCATAACACATATTTGCTCTCTGTTTGAAACCTGGCACAGCAAATTTGTTGGCCAGGGAACAGTTTAGAAATGTTGCTACTGACTAAATTGAGACTTTGAAAGTTTCTATTGCCCCTCAACGACAAAGTCCTAGTATAACTTCATTTCTCTGGAGTATACATGAATAGCTTTAGTAGTTGGGTCCATAAATGTGTTGTTTGTAAAGTCTGTAGCCTGAGCCAGGAACAACTTGGATGCTTGAATTAGTTCCCAAGTATACAGGATCACTCTCAAAAAGTCAAGGGTTTTAGTTCAAGAGCATCAACCTGATTACTTGAACTTTCTGCCAATTCTGCCTTCCAGTTGTGTATTTGAGAAGCCATACATGTGGGGAGGTAGGAAGAAAATCAAGAACAGTGGAAGGCAAGAAGATTCAGGCTGGGTTTTAAAACTTCCCATATGCTTAAGAATAATCCCAGGCTTACTCTGCATTGTATCATATACAGCTTACTATTATCCAAAACCTTCTGTACAATGGCACACATCACATACAGCTGACAAGGCGCTCAGATGCTGATAACAAGCCACAGGATATGAAACAAGTTCTATGTTCTTCAAATAAAGTGTTTCTCCTGATTTTGATACATGTGGGCACATAATATTAAGCAAAAACACTCCCCAAAACACCAAATGATACAGAAATTTATGTAGGAAGATGAAAATGGAAGAGATGCTTTCTTCCTCTGAATAAAACAGGTAGAATTATGGCTGGAATGTGTTCTACATAGTTTATGTGTTAGCAAATGTAATGCAGAAGTCATGATGTAAGTCATTTGTAAGTACGATGGAACTGAAACTAGATGGGGTCAGGTGCATGAGTCCCTTAGGATGGTGTTAGTGGCCTGATAAGAGGAAGAGGCCAGCCTTTGCATGCCCCTGTTTTTGCTCTGTGGGGTCTTCTGTACTATACACTGTAGCACATAGGTCCTCCCCAGATGCTAGCAACATGTTCATCTGAACTGTAAGAAATATCCCTTGTTTATAAATTAATGTAGTACTAAGTCCTTCATGATAGATATACAAATTTGACTGAGACAGTATTATAAAATGCAACAAAAATGCATTTGTGCCTAGTTCTGCAGTGACTTGAGGTGCCAGGAACAGCCTACCTGTTCTAAGAAGAAGAGGTAGGAGTCTGGGATTAGGATGTAAAGTAGATAAATAAATTAATAAAAACAAAAAATGTATCTAGTCTCCTAGACATGATTTAATTAAGCCAACACCACATGTAATCCTGTAATTTTAGACAGAAAGAGATTACTGAGTGAGTAGGTTAATTTTTCCTTAGAACTCCATTTACCTAATATATTATAAATGTGTGAAGTTAACTTTCATGCTCAGAAAATGTTTAAATTGATAAAAGCCTCAACTATGACTGTCTCCTGGCATGTTCAGTTCTCTGAATATTTGTGTTTATATGTTTATATATTTATATTTATAATATATTGAGAGGGTAGTCTTGGTCAAAGCCAAGCTGACTCCATGACAGGCTTAAAACTGGCAGTTTGCAAAACTAGGCATAGTTTTTTTTTCTTTTTCCAGAATGGGAAAAGTCCAAAACAAGTAAGTTTCAGGAAAAAAAAACACCCCAGTCAGGAGGCTGCCCCACCACTTAGCCAGAACCAACCTCAGTGGAGGCGAATCGGGAGCTACCCAGAATCTGCCATACCAACTAGCTTGAGCCAAGTATAGTTAATCAGCCAAAGTTCCCAAAATCCCCCAGAGCCTTAACCAATCACAAAAGCATCCATACCCTTGGAAATAAAGCTAACCAATCAAGGGAAAGAAGGTAAAAGTCGGCCAATCCTACCCTAACAGGCTTTAAGCTGACCCTGCCAAGTCCACCGATTTGTCTTCCACGCCAATGTCTGGTGGCTCCCTGGACGCAGGCTCTCTGTAGAACAACGCTCTTGGCTGTTGCATACTATTTGAGTGTACGGTGTCATTCTTCGCAGATAATGGAGTCTTAAAATATATTATCTGATAGTGTGGCTAACACAGAAAACGCCCATGTTTCATTTCATCCGGATGGTTTGACTCAATCACACAAATATTTATATTAAAACTTCTACATCTAAGAAAAATAACAGAATGAAGCACTGCCATTTTACAAATCATATTAAATATATTCTTATATTGATTTCCACAAAAGCATTTCTGAGAAAAGACTTTAAAAATAAAGGAAAACAAATGAGCAGGTCTAATGCCTACAATCACCTACAAAGTTCGCTACCTTGAGTCTTACATGGAGAGATCAATGAAGTGGCTCTTTGGATGCTTACATTCATTTGTATTGGTTCTCAGTTTGAATCTACTTAACCGGAAATGTTGATGGACACACCTTTGTGCTTTTTGGTCTTCTCATGCTCATCTCACTAGAATCATGGTACTCCAGTGATTTTTCTACAACATAATGTGCTCATCATAGCTTATAGTAAAGCTGTTAGAAATTTGATGAGAAAAATACTCAATTAATCAATCCAGAGTTTCTTCTAATGTTGTTGCTATCTCCTGACTTGCATTCTTAACCCAGAAGTGCCATGTGTCTCAGGAACATTAGGCTAGTTTCATGGAGAATGTTCTGATATTAATGTTGTGCACATTCCTTTATTTTCATAAGGTCTCACTGAATTGATTTCTCCCTCTCCATGGTCTACCTAGAGAAACACTTCATTCAACTTCAAAGACCAAGAGCAATATCATGGCTTTCTGTTATTTCTGTTTTATTTATAATATTTCCCCAGATCCATTAAAGTATTCTTTGTTCCAAAGCAACACACACACACACACACACACACACACACACACACACACACACACACACACACATTAGCTACAACAGCACTGTTAAGAAAAAAATATATCATATATTTGGGTATCCCGTGGTTTCATTCATTTTTGTCCCATTCTTCATGGTATTTGTAAGTCCTAACACAATTTTAATCCATAGCAGAACTAAAATAACTATTTGTTAAATCAATGAATTGAATTTTTATCCATTGTAGTTTTCTTAAGTCTCCAAGTGGCTGTTGCTTCCTGTTTCTCGGCAAGTAAATAGTATCTCTACATCATAATGGGAAAGTGGTGTCTTGCAGAGAAATACTTCAATGTCCTGTTGCTATTATACACATATGCTGATGCTTATGAACTGCTTTTTTCTTTCGTTTGTTTCTTCCGAGTTTTGATTTTTGAACTGCCTGGTGGTGTTGTATTCATTGGTCTATTTGTAACCATTTCTCTTCCGTTTGCATATGTATGAATTCAGTGTACATGTGTTCATATGTGTGAAGGTAAACATATGTGTGTGTATGCATGCCTATGAATGCACAACTATATGGACTCCAAAGATTAATAACAGTTGTCACTTTGGATGCTTTCCACTTTATTCATTAAACCTCTATTGACGATAGAGATCATCAGTCAGGCTATCACTTTACTCGAGGTTCGCTGTCTCTGCACTTGTCCTGGAATGACAGGTAGGGTAGGTTCCATGCTCACCACGTCTCGATGCTCATCTTGGTTATCCAAACAGCGGTCTTCATGTTTGTGAACCATCTTCCTGTTCCCTTTTGTACTCTCTTTGGGAGTAATCATTTTATATCAGAATGTTGGCTCCATGACCATGCTGTCGTTTTGAGTTGTAGGTATGCATCTTTTCCCCTTAAGCTCTTTTTTTTTTTTTTTTTTGGTTTGCTTTCCTCCCACAAAACAATCTCTTGTATCCACTGTTGTTCACCATATGCAATGTATTCCATCCACTTTCAAAATTCCAAATTGGAGAGAATCTTCATGTAATTTATCAAGAACTATATTATCTGAGTGTTTATAGGAATAGACTCAATGGCATATTGTGAGATAACAGATCTTGTTACTTTGGGTGCAATCTCAAGGTTTTGTTTTGCTAACTAGTCAGCATGTACTCAAATTACATAATAGATACTTAAAATATGAGGTTACTGATAGGAAACAGTGTGTGTGTGTGTGTGTGTGTGTGTGTGTGTGTGTGTGAAATATCTGTAGATTTTAAGCAGTATCTTCATAAAAAAGCCCATTGAATCTTGACTACAAATAGAAGCCCCTTGGGAAAACTTGTAGCCAGGGCCTAGACCATGGTTGATAATAACTGTTCCAAGGTAGGCCTCAAGATGTTGAAAGACAGGCAAGTTTCTGAAGTGCTCACACTTGCCAGAAACAAATTTTTTATGAGTACGATTTAAAATTATTTTTATTTTATGACATTATGATTTTATCTTAGTTTCCATACATGGGTCTATGTGTGTGGACATGTGCCAAGAGAGCCTCAAAGATATCAGAGGACACCTTGTATATTTTTCTCATTCTTACATGTGGGTTCCAGAGACCCATAGAAGGATCATCAGCCACGGCAGGAGTTATTTTACCCTGTAGGATCATCTCGTCAATCCCTTGAGAGTACTGTTATAACATATAAACATCTATGTTTACACCAACAAGATAATGTTGAGTGTATGGCAAAACTCAGGGCTAATCACTTGTTATTAGGATTGGGAAAAGGACTCTGCATGGATACATGATATATACAAAGGAACTGTGTACAGAAAGTATTAGGAGAACGAAGTAAAACCACACATGATTGTATGTTCTGACTGTCGGATTTCCCTGCTTATCAAACAGCAGCTGCCAAAATCGCTGACTCAGTAGCAGACTCTGACCATTCCCCAGCCCCACCGTTGTTTGAAACATTATAAACAACTTCGCAACTTGCTTTTGCATAACTGCATACAGCATGGTAGTGTGTTCCGCTCTAAGCTGATTCCAGAAATGTAAGTGAAAAACAAGCGAGCCATGAGAGGATTGAGTGCTGATTGTTATTCTCCTCACTGGTCCTGCTCAAGCAGGCAGTGAATCATTGATTTGAGGGTCTCCTCCCTAAAGATGAGTTAAGAATTCTCACAAAAGAGCGACTTATTTTGAATCAAGATTGGAGCCTGATTGAGGCTGCACATCATGCTGTGTGGTAAGTCTTTTTGGCAAGTGTCTTACCTGTTTGGTGCCAAAACATCTGCACCTGTAGCACCTGTCATGGGAAAGCATTAGCACAAAGGGTGATAATGAGCGGAAGTGCAGAGAACTCTCAGTATTGAATTCTTGATTGCAAAATCTGTTACATAATAAAGTTGGCATTAGATATTTTAGGTATTTTATACAAACAGGTCTATGAGTCACTTTTTGTTTGGTTTATGGTTAGCCGCATTGAGTTTTCTCTCTCTTAGGATGTTTACTATGCTTGCCCTGCAGAAATCCATACATCTATCTTCTTCCTTCTCTCTTCCTTCCCTGTTGCTTTCTTTGAATAACAGCTTGGCCTGTCTTACCTAAGGACACAGGAACTTCTTGTGCTGTTTACTGGCCAAAGGATTAATTGAAGAAGAAATATCTACCTATGTAGTTGTCAATAACACACACAGTTGGTCTACCACAAAGCAGGATAAAAACACCATTTCTATTCACATTGATGATATCCATCCCTGAAACCTGTGCTGTATTTCACGACCTAGTCTTTGTCACCTCATGCTAGCCCAATTATAGCCTAAATTTGGCACACAATTTTACCTTTCTACATAATAATTTATATATCATTTGATACTTCATTAACTTCTTGGATATTTGTAAGATAAAATGTTAGGATTAAAACTATGTCATAATGAAATTAACTATCACATTATAATATAACAAATAATAGTGAAATATATTAATAAATACTGTTAATTGAGCATTTATATTTCAAGCTTACAGTGAGCATTTACTGTAAACCTTACGTTGACACAGGTACTGAAGATGTAATCCTGTTCCTCCTCATGGAAAGGTTATGAACAGGACAATCTTTTCTAATGCTATACAGAAGGATTACCCATGTCATACTCACATGTCAACAACTCACTGCATTTTTTTCTCCTTTATTTTTTCTGCTTTCTCCTTAGGAATGTTCCATGAGCCTTAACAATTGGATGATAAAGATGCCCCATTTAGAGCTGAAAGCAGTTTCTTCTTCTAATCATTTTGGTGAAAAATGTCCACTGCAAAGAGAAGCTTCAATGGCTAAATTGAAAAGTGCTTTAGGTCTTTGGTATGATATTTAGAAAGCAATCTGACAGCATGACAAATTAAATAATAACCATGCCATGTTCTAAAATAGGGCTTCTAACCTTCCCAGCCATGAGATTTGGACAGTTATCATACCTGGCATAATAATACACCCATGTGCAGCAGGTCTCAAATTTAACCACAAAGTTGTTAGCTAACCCAGAATACTATGATAAGATTAACTAAATATTAAAGACAAAAGGCGACAGGACCAATTTATGAAGTCACAGTTGATTTACTGTGTTCATGGAGTTTTAATAATGCCCAAGACCTGTCAGTAGCTTTTATTTATTTTAAAATTATCAGATCCCCCACTATTATGTTATAGTTTTACATATAGACAAATGTAATGATTGTTAGAAACAAACCAACCTTAGGAAAGGTTGGAAACATGGATTTGATTTTTGTTTACTAATTACAGGTTTTTTTGGGGGGGGTGGGAGAGGGAGACCAACCATTTATTTAATTTCATGTGTCCTATTTTCCATTTTTTCAGTACAGACAGATTACTCTTTTAATTAATTGATTGATTGGTTGATTGATTTACTATACATCTTGTCTTCAGTCCCCATCACACACACACACACACACACACACACACACACACACACACACACACACACACAACTTTCCCACCACCACTGTCTTCCACTCCTGCTTCTTTTCTCATCAGAAAAGGGAATGGTTCCCGTGGATATCGTCCATCCTTGGCATGTCAAGTTGTGGTAAAAGTGCATGCTTCTCCCATTGACACTAGACAGGGCAGCTCAGTAGGAGGATGGGATCCTGAAGGCAGGCAGCAGAGTCAGATAAGACCCCTGTTCTAGCTGTAAGGGGTCTCAAATGAACATGAAGTTACACAAAGATATATGCAGAGTGAAAAGATGTCTCTTTTCCTTTTGTGGTGGTAAAATATCCTGACAAGAGTTTGAATATGTTCAATTTAAGTATACATTCCAACATGGTAGGAAGTTGGAATGGAAGTCAAGACACCAGTTCCTTCGAAGCAGCTGGTTACACTTACACTGCATTCAAAATTAGATATCAGAGAACAATGGCATGTAGTTGCCCATTGCCTTTCTCCATTTATGTTGTCTAAAATCCTAAATCTTGGGTTTTCCCCTCATCAAGTAATGTAATTAAGATTATTCCCAGCAGGCATCCTTAAAGTGATGCTCATTAACATTATCAATCAGAAAAGCAACTGTTTTTTCTGATCCCTAAATTTTCTAATCTCTGGAATATGGAAACTTTTTCCTCCAAGGTACCATGAAATTCAGAGATCAGGTTGAGAAATGGTGTCTTAGTAAATTTTCTGTTGTTGTGATAAAACTACCACCAAACACCTTTAACCAAGACAACTTACAAAAACAAATGTACAATTTGGCTTATGGTTTCAGAGATTTAGAGTCTGTGATGATGGAGCAAGGGAACAGCTAAGAACTCACTTCTTTATCCACAAACAGGAGGCAGAGAAGGAACACTGGGACTCAGAAGTCTTTTGAAACCTCAAAGCCTGTCCCCAATGTCACAACTCCCCCAACAAGGTCACACATCTTAATTCTTGTCAAATAGGGATGTCACAACTCCCCCTACAAGGTCACACATCTTAATTCTTGTCAAATAGGGACCAAGTTGTTCAACCATACAATATATGGGGTACATACTGATTCAATCTGCCTCCAGGAGGAGTCCCAGGACATGCAAGTTTGTGGGCTCTCAAAATATGTAGGCTTGGGACTCCAGTGCCCATCCTTGCTACAGTGACTTCCTATGGCTTTGAAACTATATTATGGCTTTATAACAGCACTCAATTACAGAAGACCTAACTTTACTCTGAATGGATATCAATCAATATGAAAGTGATAGTAATCTCTTTAAAATCTATTATTTCTAGAAAATGTGGCATTGGAAGTAAAGATATGAGTTATGTTACAATTTTGGCATTAATCGCCTTTTACAAAGTGTATAACTTATTTGTGTTATCTGTGAAACACATAAACAGCATAAATCGTTTCTCACATTCCTGGAGGTGGGTATTACAATAGACAGATGCTGACAGATCTGCTGTTGTGTTCATTATACTAAAGGTGGTAGTTAGGGTATGTTTTCTGACTTGGGAGGATCAACTTCTATTGTATATTACATTGCAAAATCACAGTCAAACCTAATTTTCTCCATCTCTGTCTCTCTGTCTCTCTCTGTCGCTGTATCTGTCTCTGTATCTCTGTGTCTCTGTCTCTCTGTCTCTCTCTCTGTGTCTCTCTCTGTGTCCCTCTCTGTCTCTGTCTGTCTCTGTCTGTCTGTCTCTCTGTGTGTGTGTGTGTGTGTGTGTGTGTGTGTGTGTCTATGTGTCTGTGTGACCTTTCTTTTCTTTGGGGAACTAATCTCATTGATGTGGACTAAAACTTCCCAATATAATTACCTCCATAAGCCCCATCTTATAATACTATCCCACTGAATAAGAATTGTCTTTAAAATATGCAGATAGCACATAGGCAAAATATATTCTAGATCTGCTTATTTTAAGGCACATACATTTTCATAAAATCATCATATACTTTATTAATAATTATTGCTTATACCTTCATAACATCTTTACTTAAAAACCTTGCATAAGGAGCATGAAAAATGGAAGTGGGAGGAGACTGGCGTAATCTATGTAAAATAAAATACTGGAACCAGGACTGAAACTCATGTCTCGTTTATGTTTCCTGCTGTTATGAGGCAGTGGTCTTTGAGGAGAAAATTTTATTTTACTGAAAACCTGAAAGTGGCATAATTAAAGATCATTTTTAACACTATTCCATTGGCCACTCTGCCCTAAAACATCAGAGAAAATATTGGTTTTTTCCACCCCTGACAGGTAGAGAACGAGAAAGGTAAGATGGATACCTTGAAAGTTTGCATTAATAAAGGTGCAATTATACTAGGCATGAAGAAGAGACATGCAGAGCAGATTTCTGTATTTAAATGAATTGTTTTGTGATGCAAATTAGCACACTCTGCACTAATGAAGTGAATTCTTTACTTGCTTGAGTCATTTCTGGTTATCATTAAGCCATAGAAGCCCCATGAAAAGAATTTACAACTGAAGACGCTGAATAAAGCAAGGTGCCAAGGAAAACAAACCCATTATAAGTTTGCCAAATGATGCAATTCAGCTATTGAAGAGTAAACTTGTTGTTAGCTTTTAAGAGTCCATATTGTAAATGGCAATAAAAGAAATGGCCTTGGCCTGTGAAGAAATTACTTACAAGTGATGCACAGTGCTGCACCGAAGCCAATTTTTAATAAAACGGCCTTTAATTTGTAAAATAATTCTCTCAGACATAATTCATTGAATGCCACCAAAATGTGATGCACTGGGGCATGGATTCAAATATAACTGGATACCACAGAGATTGTATCTCTAAGACAAAGAGTTCCATATTCTCCTATGGTGACAAGTATCTTGTGAAGTTAAGGTAATTCTGGAAACAGGTGGCCCCATAGGAAATGACCTACATGATTCTACATAGAAATAAAGATGCTTTCACATGTGGGACAGGTTTGGATTTCACCCATAGAGTGTATGAAGCTCTATGCTATGTGAGCTTGAACATTTAAGATAAAACACCCAAAGGTGCAATAGACCAAAATATGAACATGAAGTCCGTGGAGGTCTACGAAGGGGAAAGGTAGGAGAAAGATGAGGAATTGAAGCTGAATTGAGAGGTCTTGATCAGAGTGGACCATAGATGTCATATATAGAATTTAACTTCATTATAGAATGAACTGGAAACTCACAGATACATTTAGCAGGCTATAAATAAAAAGCATAGCCTTTCAGAGAGAACATTGTATTTTTGCCATAAGGCTAGACTGAAATGTGCCTTGACTAGAAGGAGGCATCACAGGTGAAAATATTCAGCAGTTTATTTTGAAGAGTCATGTACACTTGGCGAAACCATAGTAGAAATGAGGATGGGGAGTGGTTGTGTCTATAATCTAGAAACTCTTGGTATTGTAGTGAAATGGGGATGTAGTGCTAGCTGCCCAATCTTCAAAAAACTGGAAGGCTTCAGGCAGTAAGACCACGCATGCCGGAACAGCCTAGGTCACATACTGCAACCTCACCTAAATTAAATCTATAAGTAAATGAATGATCCTCCAGATGTTTGACACTAGTATCTTGTTGTACAATATAGTGGAGGGTGACAGATGCCTCCACTACTCTTTGATTTTAACTGGGAACTTTAGCCAGATCTGGAAACAAACTAATTAAAGTCTGATTAATGAGAAAAGAAGCCACAGTATTCATTTGGTATAAACATAGGTATTTTCACGAAGGAATGAAAATGTAGTCACTTATCACAAGATTGTTTTATATTTTACAAAGGATAATAAACACTGGAAGACATTACACTATAATAGGAATTTTAAAAACCTAGGGAGATGACTCATTCAGTAAAGTGTTTAGGTGTGCAAGCTTGTGAACATTAGCTTAAACTCCTAAACCAAACCTAGAAAAAAATTAAAGCCAGGCAAGGGAACAAGCACTGGTAATTCCAATGCCAGTATTCATGAGGCAGAGCAAGACAAATCCTTGGAGTTGCTACCTAACCAGCCTAGCTTATTTAGAAAGTTCCAGAGAGACCTTGCTTCAAAAGCAACAGGACGAATGGCACTTAGGGTTTTCTTCTGATTACCATAGACACAGGCATCCAGAGATACAAGTACATCTTCATATACAGAGACATACACGTAAATTTGGAAGATGAGTAATAGATAGAGGAATCAATAAGAAAATTTTATATGAAATATGTATACACAAGTAATGAGTAAATATTAAGAAACACACATACACATGCACACATTTATGTTATAATGTTAGTGAGGGAGAAAGGTTATGGGAATCAGCTTTTTTTATTCCATTTTCTCTATTGAGCACTTACACTTAGTCTGGGGTAATAAGTCCTGTTATGTTACCACAGTTCTTTTCAAATTAATGAATTATTCTTTTTGTACTCCAGATTTTATTACCCTACCAGCCACCCTCTGACTGCTCCACATCCCATAAATCCTCCCCTGAGCCCTGTCTCCACGAGGATGAGGATGTCCCCACCCCACCCACCCCATCAGACTTCTAAACTCCCTGGGGCCTCTAGTCTCTTGAGGGTTAGTTATGTCTTCTCTGATTGAACCCACACCTGTCAGTCCTCTGCTGTGTATGTGTTGGGGGCCTCATCTCAGCTGGTATGTGCTGCCTGGTTGGTGATCCAGTGTCTGAGAGATCTCAGGGGTCCAGGTTAATTGAGACTGCTGGTCCCCCTACAGGGTTGCCCTCCTCCTTAGCTTCCTCCAGCTTTTCTTTAATTCAACCACAGAGGTCAGCAGCTTCTGTTCATTGGTTGTGTGCAAATATCTTTCAGCTGCCTGTTGGATCACAGTTTTTTGAAGGCAACTTTCCCAAATAAATCTTTATGGTCTGCTCCAATTAGGAAAAAGCTTGTCAAATATCTTTGTTTAGAACTACAGTAGCTCAGGTAGTTTCACCTCAAAATAATGTACCAAGTCAGAATATTTGGGCTTGCTGTCACATTAACTTTTTAAATAACTTAAGGGACATCACTTTAAGTAAAGAGATAAATGAACTGAGGGAAAAGAAAATACCAAAATGTTATTGGTATCTGCAAGAGAAATGAGAAGACAAGTAAGATTGTTGCTTACCAGATAAATGAGACAGCTTAGAGTGAGGCCTCACAACTCATAGACTGACATTTCTCTGAGAGAATTATTCAAGTATTACTGACAAATTATCAGAGGCTTTCACTGAAAATTTTGGTAAATAAAATCAAAAAGAACATTCAGACAGGTGGAACCATGTCTGTTATATAGTGAGTTACATGGAAGAAATCAAACTAGTTATCAAGATTAATTTCAGATAAAGATCTTGTGTATGTGTATGCATATGTGTGTGGGTATATGTGTGCACGTGTGTGCATGTTTGCATGCACTCACATACTTGCACAGGAATGAAAGAAAGAAACTGCACTGAAATATATCAGAGCAAACCATTCTTAAAGTCTGCTGTTAGGAGAAACTCATTAAACAGGGTCTAACTTTTTAGGTCTAACCAGAATGAATGAAAATATATAACTTTACCTGGATTCGATTTCTCACATAGTGGAAAGAAAGCATTCAATTCATAATTTAACTTTCTAGTTTAGAGAAGGGAAACACCAAACTCTAACCAAGTCTGCACCTTCTTTTAACATTTAAATTTGACAGAAACAGTAAACAGTATCTGTGAAGCTCATAAAAAAGTCTGATCTCACTAAAACCCTAATGCATAATTATAGAACTGTAAAATACTTGCTCTCCATCTCAAGTTTCACTATCTTGCAATTAATCTACTTTCCTAAGTTCATCTTGTCTACTGTATTACGGTAGGCTACCAGAAAATAAAGCACAAAAGACATGTTGTGTTCCTGATCACTCTGGTCCCCTCACATTTATGCCTCAGTCTTCAACAAGGCTCCTCTATCTTGGCCTCATGTTTGGGTGTGACTCTCTGCATCTGTTTCTGTCAGTTACTGCATGTCTAGGACTAGGGTTCCTGTCTACACATATACAAGTAATTAAAACAGAGGTTGACCGTATGTGATGGATCTTAGGGCAGTCTGGGTGACCATTTCCTCAATCTTCCACCTCATTAAGGATATCTGGTTTGATTCTCCACTAAAAAGTTTGGATTGAGGTGCCTATTTCAATGGGCAGGAAATTTCACCCCATAGACTTCCCAGGTGTCATTGATTTTCATAGTCCCAGAGATGTAGTAGCCCTCTGTACCCATCCCCAACATCTATTGCCTACAGATGTTCCCCTCTTCACCCCCTCACAACTATTTCCCACATTATCTTTATTCTTCAGTTGATCCAGTTTCTAGGTAACATGGTTAATATGGGACAGCATAATAGATGTCTTTTCTGGGTCTGGGTTCTCATTGAACATAGATGAGCAAAATGGTGTCATTGTTTTTCATAGTCTAAGTAGCATATTTAAATGTACCACATAATCTTTTATTCTTCAATTGATAGGCAATTAGGTCCAATAGGGAAAGCTATAATAAAGCTTCTATGAACATAGATGAGAAAGTGTCACTGTTCTATAGTGGAGCATATTTTGTGTATATGCCCACGAGTGATGTAGCTGGGTCCTGTGGTGGAACTATTCCCGTTTCTTTTGGAAACCCCCAGATTGATTTCCAATGTGGTTGCACAAGTTTGCACCATCAATGGAGGAGTGTTCCCCTTGTTCGACATCCTTGACTGCAGATGCTGTCAAGTGAGGTTGTTTGTTTTGTTTTGTTTTTGTTTTTCCACAGTCTTTGTGAACATAACAATGTAGGATGGAATCTTAGTTGCTTTAATTTGCATTTCCCAGATGACTAAGGATGTTGAATAAATTAAGTGCTTCTTGGACATTAGAGATTCTTCTGTTGAGAATTCTCTGTTTAGTTCTGTATCCCATTTTTATTGGGTTATTTGGTTTCTTTGTGTCTAATGTCTTGAGTTCTTTATACATTTATGATATTAGTACTCTATTGAATATAGGGTTAATGTAGATCTTTTCCCATTTTGTTTTATTGATGGTGTCTTTTAGCCCTGCAAAAGCTTCTCAGATTCATGAGGTCTCATTTATTAATTATTGACCTTAGTGCCAAAGCCATTGGTATTTTGTTCCAGGATTTATTTCATGTGGTGATTTGTTCAAGACAATTCCCTCATTTTCTTTTCTGTTAGATTTGGTGTGTTTGGTTTTATGTGGAGGTCTTTGATCCACTTGGACTTGAGTTTTGTGCAGGGTGATAAATGTGGGTCTATTTGCATTCTTCAACATGCAGACATCCAGTTAGAGCAGTCCCATTTGTTGAAAATTCTTTCATCTTTCCATTTCGTGGTTTTTGGCTTCTTTGTCAAATATCAAGTTCCCATAGATAGATATGTAGATTTCAGGGTCTTCAATTATATTCCATATCATTTCATTTTGCTTACTTATTTTTGAAAGTAGCTTACACTCTGTGCCCCAAACTAATCTGAAACCAACTCTGTAACCGACTATGTCTTGAACTTGCAATATGCTATCAGTATCTATTTCATGGTGGAGTTATGGGTACAAAGCACTACAGCAAGCTATAATGTTTTAGATATAGAAACAGAGGCAGCATCTATGAAAGAAGTAGTTGATAAAGTAGATTACACTAATTTTGAAAAATGTACTTTATTTAAGCATAACATCTTAAGAATGAATAGAAATATATGATATATATGAGCCAGATTGATATATATATATATATATATATATATATATATATATATATATATATGTCCAGAATTTCAGCTGTGGAGCTTCTGCCATTATATGTCATTGCAGACTGCTTCCAAACACTGGTGGTACGGTATGGTAATAGTAAAATCAGCTATGCATTTACAAGCACCAAGATTATATAAAAAATTATTGACAACTTCTCCACGTTTCTTTTTCTCTAAATGCCATCTAAGTAAATAGCCCTTAGTTGTTTACAGTGGCCCTCATAAATTAGAGAAGATTTGTTTTCGAATCCACCTAAGAAGGTATACATATGTGAGTACTTCAGAAGCAGTTACCTGACTCCATCAGATAAACTGGTTCACTTTTGTTTCTGTTGGCTGCTTACACCAATAGCACCCATGAATTTCTCTGATACTAATTGGCTATTGTGTGTAAATTACGCCCCAGACTGGACAACCTTTTTTCCCACATAACCATAGGACTGTACCTGTTTCAAAGATTATGATATGTGAGAAGGCAGGAGAGAGGATAATTAAACCATCAAGTCAAATAGCACCAGCAGCAAACTCTATGGATATATGATTATTTTTTAGCACAGCAGAGTTTGAACTGAGGAGCTCCCATGTTTTGGTTCTTCTCAGAGCAGATATTGAATATTAATTTCTACTCCTGAATAAATAATAACTGAGAGTAGAGCATGGCAGCTGTCATGCTGACTGCTCTTCAAGAAAATTTCTTAGATATTATGGTGACTGAAAATCTGAAAATGTCTTTTTGTCCCCAATTGGCCCATCTCATTATAAAGATATAAATTGTTCCTGATTTGAGCAGCTCATTTTCTCAGTTTAAGGTAATAAATTGGTGATGAGGACAGGGAGCTTGTATCCTGATGAAAGTTAAAACACAGTTATCTTTTTGCCATTCTTTCTAATGGTACAACACTCACACCTGTGCACCATTGTCCGTACATAAAATCTATCCATTTCATGCTAAGGCATAAAAGCCTAAAACCTCGTGCGCAACTAAATGATCTTCACCCAATATGAAAACTACTATGGCATTTATCCTAGTAAGAATAAGGAGGTCTTATAAAGTTACTTAGGAAGGAAAATAGGTTATGCATTGATGACATGGTTATAAAATTGTTCTTAAAAAGAAAATGAGTGGTTCTCACTATTTTTTTTTAGAATTGAATTTATTTACCTGAATCAGAAATTGAATTTATTTTTACCCTTATGGAGTTTTTATCTGTGGAAATGAATAATATTCTCTTTATTTCCACAGAAAAGGCATTTATATTTTAGGCAAAGCAATCCAACCTAATTATGCCAGTCTATTCAATATGTCACACCATTTTTGTTTGAACTTCATTACATGTATGAACTTGTCCTTGAATAGAATGAAATATAATGAAGGTCAGGAACTATTAATTTATCCCTTATGTGTATATCTCTTCCTCAATTCCACGGTGGTAACAGGTGCGTCACTCTGAATATTCCTCTTTATTTCCACAGATGTTATTCTAATATATTTACTACTTATTTCTATGTGGATATTTCTACTTTTCTTCTAGACAGCATTTACTATACCTCCTCACTGCTGTTATCTCTTCAAAGCAATCCAACCTAATTATGCCAGTCTATTCAATATATTTTGTTTGTCACATTGATTTTGATACAGTTTGAACTTCATTACATGTATGAACTTGTCCTTTCAGTTTGTCCTTATTTTACTCTGCCATGGTATTCCTCTTCATTTTTTACAGTAACTTCCTTTTATCTTTACAGTGCATACACTGTAAAAGTACTATTTATATTTTATCATAGTTCCATCATATCTTCTTAATCCAAGCATGTACAATCTATTCTTCAAGAGCCTGCTTGAGTTTTCTGGTTGCATTTTCCATTTTACCCTTGTCTCTTCTACAATTGGCCCACTCTCTTGCTATAGACATCTTTTTAAAATGTGATTGTGTTCACGTTGAACTCATTATGTGAACTCATCCATGTTTCCTCTGTTCCCTTGTAGTTTACATATACTACTTATAATATGTGATATATCACATTACTTATCACCTTTCCTCTAATATGCTCCTGTCTATTTGGTTTATAGCTAGAGTGCAAATACCAGAAAACGTCTTCCCATGTTCTCCAGACCACATCATTTTATAGATGTATGGGTTTTGTTTGTAATTACAAAATGTTGCACTACTAGAAATACATAAGAGTGTCATTATTTTTTATGTCTGGAATAATCTACATTTCATATCAGTATCGCATGTTTGTTACATTCCTACATAAAGCACTAATAAATAGTATGGCATATGTCAAACCTGCAGATAAATATTTGTTAAAATACTGGATAAAGATATCAATGCATAGCGAAATAAATTGGGAACAAATAATTTCTCGCAGATCATGTAAAATATTCATGGCCACATTTAGCTCAGTGCAACTGAAATTTTTGGCCATGATAACAATGTCCCATCATGGACACTGTCCAATTCCTCTTGCTGTTCATCTCTGAAAAGCACATTTATGCAGTATTTATATAGTTTTCATTTTCTAAAGAAGTTTTGCTTTCTAAAATTCTGCTGTACTTTGTATATATGCTAGTCTTTTAACTAAGTTGGCTTTATTCTGCATTTAATTTTTTTTTTGTTCTGCACTTTTAAAATATTTCCTCTGCCAGTATGGACAATTTCAAAAATATTCGTATACTTGAGTGGTATTTAGTCATAAGGGTACAACATAGTGTAGGGAATCTACCTCAATCCAGAGGCTTACTGGCACAATAATATCATGAACCTATGTGTAATTTAATCTGCAATGTTGGGTATTAGCATGATGTGCATATAGGAAATACATATAAATGTTATGTTATTTCCCTCTTATTCTCTTTGAATGTACACCTTTAACTGAAAAAATAGTATGACACCCATGTTACATCATTCTATGTTTGCCTCAACCATTTTATGACAGATGACACAGTCTGTCAGAATGAATAAGAGAATAGGATCAGAATAATAAAATTCCAGTGTATATCTGATTATAGAGCACATAATTCTGTTTATGTCTACAGCAATTTGAACATTTTGGCATCCTAGTAATTTTCACATTATGTAAAATAAACAGCACACAACAATAAAACATTCACAGAATTCTAACTCAATATTTGTTAAAACACACACACACACACATTTTTGACTTCTCTCTACCTCTTAATATATGGGTAAAATGATTTCTGCTGTATTAATTTTATTGGAAATTGATCAGAGCAGAGTGAGCATTTTAGGACCTTTGAGAAAGATTAAGAGAAAACAGTATAAGTTCAGAAGAAGAGATAAAGAAGTACAATCCCCCTTATTAAAGTGAGTATATCATTTATCTAAAATAGAATACTACTGGTTGTGTGAGAGAGAATTCCTCACAAAAAATTTTAACAAAATTTAAAAGATGTACTTTATATCAAAAAATGAATGAGCATGCCAAACCACACAATAAATAAATAATTAGGGTGAGTGATAGTAGAACAAGTTTTGGATCCAAAGGGCCCCAACTATGAATAAGGTTAAAGATTGTTGCTAGTATGAATTAATTTTGTTTCCGTTATTGTGTGCCAGGAATTTACAATTTAGAAGTATGGAAAATATAAAAACACTTGGAATTTGGGAGATGATACAGTGGGTTTTACTCTGCAAGCAGCAATGAGTGGATCTACGTGGAATTTCCCACAGTATAACTGCAGATTTATTGCTAACAACAGTTTTTAATAACTTTATTTTTATATTTCTTGCATTTTAGTTTGTCTTTAGTAGTGTAAAGGACAAAAATTTAATTTTTTTAATTACCCAAATATGCTAATCATTCTAAATCTCTGTATGATTTTGATTAGTATTTCATTATTGGTGTTTCTCACCAGAAAATGATACTTTAATATGAAGTTTCTCCAGATGAGAACACACCTATTCTTTCTATATATAATGAAATCATTAAAATTACTAATTTCTTATTCTACTTATCATGATCGTTTTACATGTCTCATTTATGTGTTTTCTTACATGTATGTAACTTGGTTCTTATAACTAAAGTTTTATAATTCATGTAATTTCTGGCCATGAGCTTATCAAGAATTTTAATCATCAAGTGCCTCGTATTTCAGAAAATGATTTTTGAAGGTTCAGAGAAAAAGACAGCATACAGCTTGATTATGGTCTTTGCGTTCACTCTCCTGTTGTCCTTTGACGTATAGTACCAACACAGGTCTATTGTGAACAATTTGCATCCATATAAGTCATAGAAGAGACAAAGCATCTATGTCCCCTATGTTGTGCTGAACAGCTCCTTCCTGGGTATACATCAAGCATCCAGGACAAAATCACAGTGGAATCTGCTGTGTTGCTTCCCTTCCTTTTTTTAAAAAGCAGGACTGCTAAGCAAAGTGCTTAGACTTCTGCAGGTGTCTGTAAGCACTCTTAATGCTCACAGCAGGTCCCAGCTAGGTGGGTAGGTTAGGAAGCACAATCTTCACTTGACATTGCAAAATGCTAGATTAGCAAAAGCTATGTGTACTGCCTGAAGTGACAGGCCAAAAAAATTGCAGGATTGCGATTTAAAGCCAGATCTCAATTTTGGAGTGATGCCCTTTCCCAAGGCCACAAAGGAATTCTGCTTCCATTGTTCTTCTTTGCCAAGCTTTGTACCACTGAGGTTGGAGTCTTTGTTTCTTAAAGGTAAAGAAATTGTGGCAATTTAAAAATAAATTTCCAAATCATATTTACAAAGTTTAGCGCATATTTCAAACAATTTCTTATCAAATATCTCAGCATACCTGTAGATGCTTTCAATGTGAGCTTTCTCACTTAGATGGGCCTCCAAACAAGACTAGGTTCTAGCTTTCAGTAGTAGTCATAGAACAAACCCTATCAGTATCACTTTGTACCTATGTCTATGCGTCTGCATTTCTTCATTCCCGCATAGGAATGACACATATTAACATCTACAAAATGTCTTTATAGCAGCACATAATCTCCCTGCTTCACTGAATGTCTGACAGTTTTGATCCATTCAAGTTACTGTGTCTAGAAGCTTATCAGAATATTGAAGCAAAATATGTGCAGACTTTGAGGTTGCCCTGTAATAGAGAATATTGAAGTGGACTATGTGCAAACTTTGAGGTTGCTTTGTAATAGTTACCTTTCTCCTCACACCAGTGAGAATGGTTAAGATAAAAAACTCAGGTGACAGCAGATGTTGGCGAGGATCTGGAGAAAGAGGAACACTCCTCCATTGTTGGTGGGATTGCAAAGTGGTAAAACCACTCAGGAAATCAGTCTGGAGTTTCCTCAGAAAATTGGACAATGCAATACCTGAGGACCCTGCTATACCTCTCTTGGGCATATACCCAAAAGATGCTCCAACATACAACAAAGACACATGCTCCCTTATGTTACTAACAACCTTATTTATAATAGCCAGAGGTTGTAAAGAACCCAGATGCCCTTCAACAGAGGAATAGATTCAAAAAATGTGTTACATCTACACAATGGAGTACTACTCAACTATAAAAAACAATGACTTCATGAAATTCATAGTCAAATGGAATGGACTAGAAAATATCATCCTGAGTGAGGTAACTCAATCCCAGAAAAAATCACTTGGTATGCATTCATTGATAAGTGGATATTAGCCAAAAAGCTCGAATTACCCAAGATGCAATCCACAGATCACAGGAAGCTCAAGAAGGATGACCAAAATGCGGATGCTCCCACTCCTTCTTAAAACAGGAAAAAATATCCATAGGAGGGGATATGGAAGCAAAATTTAGAGCAGCGACTCAAGGAATGGCCATTCAGAGCCTGTGGCCCATATATATATATATATATATACAGCCACCAAAACTAGATAAGATTGATGGAGCTAAAAAATGCATCCTGAAAGGGACCAGATACAGATCTCTTCTGAGAGACACATTCAGAGCATGTCCAATACAGAGGTCAATGCTATCAGCAAACCACCAAACTGAGGACACCTTTGGGGAGAATTTGACGAATTATTGAAAGAGTTGAAGGAGCTTTCAATCCCATAAAAACAACAGTGCCAACCAACCAGAGCTTCCAGGAACTAAACCACTACTGAAAGACCATACATGGCTCTTTCTCCCTTCTCTTCTCCTACTGCTTCTGTTCCTTTCCCCCTCTCCACGTGCTCATGGCAGGCCTCTACTCCTCTACTCTGTCTCTGCTCCCTCAACTCACCTCCCCATGCCCTAAGTAAACTGTATACCATATTCTATACTAAAAAAAAGAAAGAAAGAAAGACTATACATGGACTGACCCAGGGCTCCAACTGCATATGTAACAGAGAATAGCCTTGTTGGGGCACCAGTGGAAGGGGAAGTCCTTAGTCCTGCCATGTTTGGCCCCTCTTTGAAGCCTGTTTGTTTCCTAATGAGAGACAAGAGGACAGATGGAGATTGGATGAGAGATGAGGAGGAACTTGGGGGTGTAGAGGAAGAGGAAATTGTAATTAAGATATATTATGTGAGAAAAATCTATTTTCACTAAAAGTGAAAAAACCCTTCTCTATTTTATTTCTATATTATATTCTCAGCTAACAACCTATATTTTCTTTAGGTTAATTAAACATCTAATTGTCTGCATTTAATCCTATTTTCATAGGTTTAAATATATTTAGACCTTTTCTTGTATTATGAATAACTTTTTTGCTTATTATTAAATATCTGTACATTTTCCCCTTTATGATTCTCTAAACAGCCCAACAAGAAATTTCCATTAAGTAAGATAAGGAAACAAAGCTGAAGTATTTTCAGTTGGTAAGGAACTTTAAGGGTGCAGGCTCCCCATGTAGCTATTGAAACCTCTGACCTGAAATTAATTTGTTTGATATAATCTGCTAGGCATTGCAACATTTGCCAAAAGCTCTCTACTTTGAGGTTTGGTAGAATATGCCAGTTTATCCAATTGGTATGAATGATAAATAGACTTGGAATAATTGAGCTATATTTTTATCTGCTCTGAATCATGAAATGCATATAGAACTTGGACTTTCAAGTTAAAATTAGGACATAAGTAAATAAATAAAATGAGGGTCAGATGAGAATTGGGGAAACCATTTCCAAGCCCTGCAGTTGTCTGGTCCCTAACACAGTGTTTTGATGCCTGTCATTGCAAACCACAAGGTCCTGATAACCGAACCCCTTCATTTCAACTGGGTTGACATGGTTCAAAGAAGATTATGTTTGATAATAGAAATTTAAAATAATGACAACTGTATTACCTCCTGCTCATCACCTGGGCTGCCTTCTGATATTCTCCCATGCAGAAGGCGGTATTTCAGGGTAGCAATGCCAATCTAAAAAAGTATGTCCTGACCCAAATTTATTTATGTCAATGCCTCACCCCTCATTTCTCAGTCCTAGGAGCTTAAGAATGCTACCCATGAATAAACATAATGTGTGATTGCTCAAGTCTTATCCCTATTCTTCATGGACACTGGACATGACCACACCCCTCCCAGATCTACACTGATTGGCATTGTATTCCAGGAATTTTTGAGTGAAAATTCAAAATTACCAGTGGGTTGTGACATCTTAACTTTCTTCCCATTACCTTACTATTTTTCAAAAGAGAGACTTAATTTCAATGAAGTTGATAACAGAAAACACTTATGTAGTTTCTAAGGTAGAGGCATCATAAAAAAGAGAAAATATCAGATCAGGGTATATCACAAGAAAGGATATGTAGCATAGAAAGCAACAATAAATTTCCTATTAATGGCCAGCAAGAGCTGTATTAAAACAACTGGAATCAAAGATCATCTGTTTATTCTTACTGACATACTTACTTATAAAATATTCAAGTGACTAGTTACCAGCATCATAAAACTGCATAAAGATGGATTTAGCAATATAGTTATTTATATTGCTGAAGGTTGTTTCTTGTTTTCATTGCAACTTGTCTTAGTGACTAACAGTACAGAATGACTTACAAAAATGATCATTTCTGAAGAAGTTTTGAGACACACATATCTAAAGTTAATTTTTAAAGCTAGGATGTAAGACAGCCCTGTATCAGCCAAATAACCAGTTTTCAAGGGCAGCGTCTCTTACTCCATGACATTTTTTCAGGTGTTTCCCATCACAGCATCTTCTGTGATGGTGGATTGCAGTGTTCATCTATAAACTTTGGATTCTAGGAAGCAGGTTCTACATTAAGTGCTAAATCCAGCTTTAATACACAACTTTCAACTGTTGAGGGAGGATTTTCACACAAGTTTAGCTTGCTCCTCAGTTTGGCATGGTGAACATGAACACACTTTCAAAGCTTTATCTCTCACAGATTACTTATGACAGAAAATTTTTACTTCCTGCTTTCATATATTTTTTTCAAGTAGAGGTTTCGGGTGTGACTCCTGTGACTCCTTCACTAAGCCAACTTGTTCATTTTCTTAACGTGTTCTGCTTTTCTTTTTTTCCCTGTTCTCATGCATATGCAGTTAGGTGATGCTCTAAATTGAATGTCATTTCCCAAATACATTTCCTAGAGTTTTCATGGAGAGAACCAATATTATCTTCCTCTTCAAATTGAGTGTAAATTGTCTTTGTTTTTTTTTTTTTTTGATGCTAGTGATGCCACACTGTTCACCTAGACCCCAGTTTGCTTTGTCAAGAATGTCTGAGAGGATCTGCATTAGGAATTTAGAACTTGGTCCTCTAATCAGGACTTTCTTTTCAACTATTTGTGACCTTGTGACTTGAAAAAAATTACTGTAGTAATTAATTAATTTATACAAATGAATATTAAGTAATTCATATATGAATGTAAATATATATATAATATAATTTATATTTTTGTTGAATTCACAGAGTTTTACCACAAATACAAGTGCATTCAAAAAATGCTGACTGGTAGTGAAAATCTATGACATGCATGTGTGATTATGGGCTAGACAAGTCAGAGTTAGTATAAAATAGTTCTTGATAAGAAGCTGATGCTGGTGGATATATTCATTGCCATGAAGATGAGATATTTGAGTTTAAGTGGACAAAATGTACTACATAGGAAGCTACAATGTAGATAGCAGTAAACTAAAAGTTGTGTCATAAATTCTGAGGACTTAGCTCATGAGAACATCAACACTGTCACTTTGCTTTTAAATATTACTCTCTTAGCCAAATGACTTGGTCTCTAGAACTAAACCCTATTTCTTGTAGCATCAAGTTCAGTTGTTTCAGTTCACTATGTTTTTGTTGTGTTCAAGAGAAAAAAAAAGAGAACCATTTAATTACGCAATGAATTATTTCAAATATGATTGTCAGAAATTATGGATATTTTCTTCACTAAAGCAATGTAAAACATTGTTTATATGAGATAATAGAATGGACAAGTCAGCACAAAAGTATAAGAGATTGGGCTAAAAAAATAGAATATATGTTTTTAACTTCTAGTGTCCAGAACATACATTGGAAGGATGCATTTCCATAATGTGCACCCAAATTACAGCTCAAGTACTGTCTTCTAGAAGGCTTCTTGAATAGAGCTTCTAAGACAAAAAAAAATTTCATGAGATTTGGCAGAGACAGAGATGCTCTGTTGCTTTATAATTTGCAGAAAGAATATTGTGGCGAATAGCGTCTCTTGTATGTGGTTCTTCCATTCAGTAGTTGTTCTTGTTGTAGGCAGAGCCATGGAGCATCTCCCTCTCTTCTCTGAGCTCCTGTCTCACTGTGTCTGAATAGCTATGAATGGATGATTTACCACTGATTTCTTACATCTTTGTAATGTGAGAAAATATGAACGATTTATCTTGTCCTACCTTATTCCATAGTCCCTAGGGGTAATATGTTATTCAATACCATATAATTAGAAAAAATATCATGAGTAGAATTTTAATATTTGCATATATTGTGACTACAGAGAATAGCACACCATGTCATTGTGTGAAACTCTTCTTTAATAATTCCATAAATATTTCTTAAACACTAAATACAGCATTTACCTAGCATGCTTAAAGCCCTGAAGTTGATCTTCAGCATTCTTAAACAATTTCTGGATGCCTCATACAGGATCATTGAGTGCTATCACCCAGACTCCATTTATTATTCAGTGATGTAAAGAACAGATTAAAGACAATAATGTATCAAGCAACATGACAGCTGCTACTTACTAATAATGACTTTAAGAGTGGCTAGAATGATAGACTCTATGGTTGCCACATAAATTAAATGTTTTGTAATAAATAGTGAACTTTACTTGATAAATGTGAAGAAAGTCATTGTATCTAAGAGAATAAGGAGAACACAGTGGCCAGGATGACTGAGTTGACATTGATAATGATACCAGAAGTCATTTCCATGACCATTTGTATATGTTAGTCATTATGCTAGGTGCCTAACCAGAAAATATCTGTTTAATTGATAATATGCCTATTACACAGATAAGGAAAGTGAAGTCTTTGTGGTTATATAAATTCTGAGCTAGGACTTATAATTATTCAACTGGAATGCTAAATCAAGGTCTGTTTGAAACTATGAGTTTTACTTTCTTGCTGTATTTAAAAGGTTATTTCTTGGTCTGGGATAATACTCCACAAATTGAAACTAGAAAATGTGCTACACATGGCATGCTTTGATGATAGCAGGCATGGCTTCTAAGTCTAACTATTCTCCCTTTTACTAACTAGACAGGAAACTTGTTTTTGTGCCACTGTATGTTTTCACATATAAAATAGTAAGCTGTCAATTACTTGTGACTATTAAAAACCCCATAGAAAACCCTTCTCACAGTGTTTATAGCATAATGATCCCTCCCCAGGCTCTTTAAATCCCCTCAATACAAGCTGAAACTATGGATTTAATTAGGATACAAATTGAGCATGGGAAACTTATGACTGCACATTTATCAGAGAAGGTGGTTTACTTCTCAAATACAAGAAGCATGGTGACAGGTCCTATTTTCTGGTAATTAAACATTGGCAGAGAAATATTTGTAAAGATGGCTTTGTAAAAGAAGAACATGTTTTTAATCTGATTGTATTTTTTCAAATTGTTAACAGACATTTCTGAAACATGCCTGCCTAGGCACTTGCAGTGTCCTCATTATTCAAAACATATTAGCAAATCAAAATTCTCCCCATCAAGTGATGAAAATAAAGTACGGTTGATGGGTATAGAGAGAGTTTACTTTAGTTTCAGGTAACACTTGATTTACTTTCTGGAGCAACCAATTGCATGTTCATCTATCAGTCTGCTTGAAATAGGAATGAAAACTCACCTGTCTCTATGGGGTGGGGGTCATTCACTTTTGGAATTCAACTTCTCTCTATTGTTGTGGTTCATAGCAGTTCTCATAGCATATGGCCCTCATTTCTTCTTGCATTACTGTTGATCTGTACTTACTATAACACTTGTTTGATTCCTTTTAGTGCATGAAATCAATGCAATAACAAGCATCGACATTTCTCCTGACAATATTTTTTTATTTCAATATGATCCTTCTTTCTTTACTCTATATCTGGACATTAGCATGTTGCTGTGTTTTTCATTGTTATGTGTTGTTATCATAGTCCACTGCAGTCAGTTGCTGCTTTCTGTTTACACATGGATATACAGCTATCCAGGAGTATATGAACAACCTGTCATTGGCGATGCCCACAAAGGAACGTGATTCTATGCCCCTTGGCATCTACTTCCTGCCAATAGATTCTAAGCTAGAGTAGGATTCCTGGGAAAATCTTTCTCACCTGTGCATGAATTTTGCTGTATGAGTATCCTATAGTTCGTGAGCAAATAGTTACAGCTGTTTTAAGTTCATATGTGCGATGGCCATGTCATGCCCAAAGACTTACCTTGATTCTTATGTCCATTCTCTTCCACATACATTCATTCTTCCTTCTGATCCACAATCTTCCTGAGCCTTGAGAGGTTGAGTCAGGTAGTGCATAGTCAGAGGGAACTCATCTGTGGCTGCACACTCAGAATCATTTAACTAGATAGAAGTATTTGCTTTAACACAACCTACTGCAAAAAAACAGCATCAATGACAAAGACTGAGAGAAAGGGAAATCTATTGACACTAACGTGAATATTTAGAGTACTTTTCGCCAAATTGGTACTTAGCAAAGCAACAGTTGTAGGTTGTACCCTGACCTGTGACTTCCCCAGGTTTACTGTCAGTCATAAAATGTCTTTTGTGGAGCAGGCTTTAAATCCAATCAGTAAGCTGCTCCCTAACCCCTAATCTTCCAACCATCACAACAGTCGGCAGGGTCCATTTCTGGATTAGAACATCAATATCTTTTCACTATATGGTACTCCAAAGCCAACATGTAAAAATAGTGTATATGTGACTCACATGATGGGGTGTCCCTTTAATTCCACCACTCAGGAGGCCGAGGAAGATGATTCTCTGAGAGTCCAAGGTGGCCTCATCTATAAAGTAGAATTCCAGGAAGCCAGGGCCAAACAGAGAAACCCTATTTTCAAAAATAAACAAACAATTATTATGTTTACAATTTGGACCTACTGGATATTGGAGATGTATTTTTTTTGTTCATCTGTTTTTTATTCAAAGAATGAAATTAAATAGATACAAGAATGTAAATTGGCAAAATATTATCTTAAGCTATTCTCTACTTTTACCCATTGGGAGTACATAAATATCTATTGTAAAAACTCTGCTTAAGTTCATACAAAATTTGAATATTATGTTAATTTTGAATGGAAACACAATATTTGATTATTTATCTAAAACATTAAAAATAATACTTAGCTCAATTTCTAAAAGTTTCAGTGGGAGTTTTTGGACTATATTTGACCCATCACCATTAGTATACTGACTTTTGAAATTGATTTTCCTCTTCTGGATAGTTAGTAACATCATATTGTTATATTAGCATGAAGAATCAACCTTGAGTGTTTTACATCTGAAATATCACATTATGTAGAAATCATAAACCAAATAAAAATGGAGAGTAACCAGGAGTGTAGTCATGGAATTACAACTTTCACTGAGTTCTTTAAGGTGCAGGTAAAAACTTGATTTCAAAACCATAGAATCATACTGATAGTTGCCTTATGTTGTTTTTCAAATAAACTAAAATTTTACTTTAATTAATCAAATGTATACAGAAGAATCTTTACTTTAACTCCAAGAAATTATATAATTGGTAGAATTTTAACAAACTTCAAATATTATATAACAAATGAGAATTTAACCTGCGTTTGGGCAATACCCCAGTGTAGTGAGTATTTGTTAGGCCTGACCCAGGCATCCTGAGGATTTAGGTCTCAGGAAGTGACTGGATCTACCTGTCTAAAGCCCAAAGACAACTTGACATTGGCTGAGAAGTTAAGTAGAAGTTGATACAAAAAGGCCCCAATGTTATCTTCAGTGACAGAAAGGATGCTAAGGGAAACTCATTTAACAATGGTTTGCCATCATGAAGATCACTACACTACACTATTTTCAATAAATCATTAAAAGATACACATTTTCATTATTTAATAGTTCAATGGCAAAAAGATTAGTAAGCCTAACTTTTCTAGAATAACCCTGCTTTATACACATTACAAGTATCCTGTTTAGATAATAAATTGAATCAGGTTATACAGAACCCTGAGCTGAGAAAAACTTAATATGAATGATGACCTTCAACCAGTACAGATGATGGATTTTGCTATGATGTTATTGTACCTTTAGCTGTGTTGTAGTCAAAACTCTCCTCAGTAACACACTATACAGTACATAGACACACACACCTCCACATACACATGTGTGCACACACACAATGACATACAATTAGTTACACACTCAAACGCACACAGAAGTGAAATAATTATAAGATTAAACATACAATAAATATGAAAATATGAATGTCATATGAAAGAACCTCTAATAAGTCACTATCACAGAAAAAATAAGAAAAACTAATGAAAAAAGGTATGATAAGTTATTAAAATAGGTAAGAAAAAGAAACTTAACAATATGGTAAAAAAAATCAAGAAATATAAGAAATAACAAGCATTTATAGAATAAATTCATAGCTGCTAAAAGGGTATAAATTAATGTCCAAAACAGTTCTAGAGTTATTAAATATAAGAAATGATAAATCTAAATAAATATAGTTCATAGAAATACAGTAAAAAATGATTTGAATTAATTTGTTTCATCAAATGTCTAATGAAAAGTCCCTGCATATTTAGTGACTCTCCCTTAGTGATTCCCAATAAAGAAGCATTTCGATTTCTTTCAATAAAAAAAGAAATTCACAAATGTCTCACTATGAAAGTATCACAATATATCCATATATATATATATATATATATATTTGGAGAGGGAAAGGGAGGGAGGGAAGGAGGGAGACAGAGAGAGAGAGAGAGAGAGAGAGAGAGAGAGAGAGAGAGAGAGATTGGTATGTGGTGCCACATCCCTGATTGATCTCTTCAAAGTACTTAAGAAAATTATGACCAATATAGGCTTTTACCCAAAGCAAAATTATTAGTCAATAATGTGACAGTTAAAATCATTTTAAGACTAGTGAAAATTGAGAGAGTGAATTAGCTGTTTGATGATGTAAAAAGATGAAACATGTAATCGCTGTTTTATATTCCTGACTGACCTCAAATTTACTAAGTGTCTGGGAAGGACATTCAACTTCTGATGCCCTTGATTCAAATCCTGAGTGTTGGGCTGTAGACGTGCCTCAACATGCCCTGTTTTTTTGTTGTTGTTGTTGTTGTTGTTTGTTTGTTTGTTTTTGTTTTTGTTTTTTGTTTTTTGTTTTGTGATTTTAAGATTAACCTCAGATATTCCTGCATATTAAACATTTTCTCTACCAGCTGAGATGCAAAGCTCTAGTCCCAATTAGTAATATTCTTATGAAAAAAGAATAATAAACCACAAAGGTTTAATGTAACTACATTAATTAAGAAATGTAACTACAAATTAATTTATTTGTTTATTTGTAGCTATATTACAAACAAGTTTCCTTAATATGAAATGGTTTATATATTTAGACTTATTTTATTTTTATTCATGAGGATGTGTATGTCTCCGGAGGCACATGGCTGCAGATACCCACAGAGAGCAGAAGAGGGACTCAGATGTCCTGGAGCTGGTGTTACAGACATTTGTAACCTGCCTTTGTGCAATGTGAGTCTTAGGAGCTGGACTCAGGTCCTCTGTGAATGCAGGAAGTGTTCTCCAGCACCAACATAGAATCTTTATACAACTGCCACAAAACACAAATAAATAAACCAACAAAAACAAAAAACAAACAACAACAACAAAAACGAAAAATGAAAAAAAGCCTTATGAGTTAACATTTCAAATAAATTTAGATTAAACCTCTGAAGGTTATGCATATATAATCCAACAGAAGACAGTAGTTACATGAATGCCTTTTATGGAGGTTTCTGTTTGTTTGTTTGTTTGTTTGTTTGTTTGTTTATGTCATTTTGGTTTTGTTTTTAATCTGCATGTTCGTATGTGGTTCATAGAGGTCAGGTGTGTGTGTGTGTGTGTGTGTGTGTGTGTGTGTGTGTGTGTGTGTGTGTGTCTTGTCCTGCTGTATTTCCCAGGATTGCTGTGAATTGAACCTAGTTTCCAGTAATCCCCTTGTTTTCTACTCTTTAGTAGCTGAGAAATCACCATGTCCAGCTTACTGAAAGACCCTTTACATACACACATGACAGACATGAACTGTATGCATATGTAATATGTAAGAACTTACAGAAATTGTTTCATACTAAGAATATGAACTGTTTAAATTCAGATTTTGTAGATTTCAAAAAAAAATACTGCTTCAATGCGTACACAGTCAGTCATGGACCATGCTCCATTTTGGAACGTATTTGGTAACAGTTCCTATGTTTACACTTAAGCAGGTACATCTGGCTGGCTGGTGGCAGTACTGATCTAGACCAATGATTTGAAACTACTAGGACAGAGATGGTTTTCAGTAGCTAATTAGAAACATGCAAATTTAATAGTAAACTTCCCATAATAAAATTTCCCACTTGAACATTCCCGTAATCCTTTTGCTTGTTTATTTAATACAATTATGTCTATAAAAATATTTGCACTATCTTTCTCCTTATGAAGGAAGGATTGCATAAAGTGGTAGAAATTGTGTTGGTCCCAAAATCAAATTATCACCAGGGCACTTTAGAGCATGGATTTAATATAGCTAAGCTTAATGTCTTTCATTTTCATAAGTATACCAGTGATAACAATGATCTCTCATCTTTGCAGGATAAAAGAGCAAAATAGGTTGGAAAGGCGGAGAAATGTTATGTGTGTGTCATGATTCAGTGACTGAGAAACCTGCAGACAGCAGCCTCAAGTTTAACTTTGAATTCCAGATTCCATCACTTTGTCAGAATAATTAGATATTGTGCAATGGAAAAAGCTAAGCAAACAATATACACAAGAAAAACTATCAAATAAAACCACAACCATGAAATGAATTTTACTGAAAATATATTGCTATTATCTAGACATACTTTTTCTTCTTTGTTTCTCCTCCTTCCTTTTTCCCTTCCTTCCTTCCTTCCTTCTTTCCCTCTTCCCTTTTTCTGTTATTGTGTATTAAAGCCAGGATCCGGCATATTCTAGGTAAGTGCTCTGCCACGAGGTTTTAAACTGAAATCACAACACATTTTTTTTTCTACCTTGTGTATGGAGCGTGTATGTTAAACATAACAGGAGACATGTAACTAGCATCTTGGTATGACTTCTTCTCAGCTCCCAGTCTGTCTACCTCCATTAAAACAAGATGTTCATGGAATAAAGAAAATAGTTAAGTTACCTTCAAGGGCTGACAAGGAACCAGGATCAAAGGCTCCACAGGAGAGTAAACCAGTCTCAAAGGGGTGAGAGTAAACAGTGCTTCTGTTACCCGGATGTAGGGCAAATCCTTAGTGGTGAGAAGCAATAAAGGTAAAAGGGACAATTTTATCAACTCTATGTATTTTTATATCATCTTTGAAACTCAATGAAACGTCATGGAAGCTTTTCATAAAACTGTCAAAAGGACAGTAACTAGGAACTCAAAAGGGAGACTTTGCCATACCCCAAAAGCCATTGTAGAAGTTTTCATCTTTTTCTTCTTTAGAAGATTTCCCTCCTCCTCTGTGAACTTTACTAGCTGCCAAACATCTGTTTGTATTCTAATCCCACATGAGAGAAGATACTGTTGGTCTTTCTGGGTCTGGTTTACCTCATTCAGGAGGATTCTTTTGAATATCATCCATTTCACTGCAAATATTTTTTAAAAGTATGTAAGTTTGTAAATTGAATACCATTTTTATTATTCATTTATCAGATGAGGCATATGTAGGCCATTTCCCTTTCTGTCTATTATGAATAAAGAACTGTAGCTTATGGTTTTCAAAACCTACTTGATTTACTAAGGACTCTCAAATTCTTCAATCCCCACTTCTAACCCACTTCAAAGATAGTGGAGAAAACATGATACATAGGACAAGCGAATGGGCACCGGTTGAAAATAGTTATTTGGGGCGATTCCAATCTCCATTGTTAGTATACCAGCAGTCCAGTTCAATAGTGTCAAGATACCACCAGTGCAGTTCAAAAGGGTTACCAAACCCAAATCATCAGCAGAAGACTGATCAAGCAGAAAGAGCTGGCCCTCTTAGTAGGAGGTCTTAGACACTCACTTACAGGAGTCAGCAAGAATAACAGTGACCATCCTGAAGGCCTTGAGAAGTTCTCTGCCAGGCCTATCTCAGTGAAGTGAAAATCAGTCAAGCCGGACACCAATGAAGTGTTGCACGGCTAACTATGGAAGCTCTACCCCACTGTCTGTTGGGTCCTACTTATACTCTCTCCAAACCTCACAAGTCCTTTCACAGATCTTGCCTTAGTAAAAAAGCATGAGTCTTTACCACATGACACAACCAGAAATTTCCACTTCAGACAATCAGTGAATATTGTCCTCTCAACACTAATTTTTATACTGACTGGACAATTTTTCACTCCCATAAGGAGTGAATAAGCGCTCCTTTTCTCTCCATTCTTTTTAGTATGTGTTGCCAATTTGCCTTATTAGGGTTAGCCATTCTAAATGTGGTACCAAGAACACAATATCACAAATACACCAAAAGGATAATTGCAACAAGGAAAACTAAATGGGAGTGAAGAAGGGAGAGTGGGTTAGAGTGGGAATTTGAGGAGGAATAATCAACAACAAAGGACTTTTGAAGAACCATATGCAAGCTTACTTTTGTAGATGTTAGGTAACTTTCTTAAAAACTGAGGTAAAAAGTTTTTAAAAACCTTACATTGATTAAATGAGTTTAAATGGAGTTAACATATAATAGGGAGAACAATGATACTAGTAGACACTATGTGTTACCAAATAAAATCCCCAGTACCAGGAATGGGTCCCATATTTTGGAGTTGTTAAACAACAGTGCCTTAAAGACACACACTAAACATTTCATGCTATTAATAATAAAATTGGGTGCATTCAACTTGATGATAAGATTTGATTGCTGAAGATATCACGTACATATGACACAAAACATGGGGAAAGAAGATGGTTGTCAACTTCATCCCAACTGGCCAGAATTAATAGTGATATGAGGTACTATAGGAGACAAAATTAATCATAATTCTTACAAGTGCCTACATACATAGAAAGATGTGCTCATTGGTATTATTGGTGAATAAAATTTATGTGAGTAACCAACAACATTTAAATGTGTTTAAATTATTTAAAATGTGACCTTAAATAATTTAAGGTCAACAACACAAGATAGTACTCATAATTAACACTGTCAACAAGGACAAATTCTGGATGCTAGATAGGTAATTCACCCCAGGAGAAAACATACTATTACTCTGCTTAAAAACAATTTGCAATAAAATGACTCCTAATGGCATATTGTAATACCCATGCATCAGTGCATTGAACAAATATCATCATAGACACTTCTTATAATAGACAGTAATTAATACAGAAACTCATAACTTGGCAACATGTAGACTTTAGAATTCTCATCCCTAAATGAGATGGCTATATCATATCTCTCCCCTTAAAGATTTAGAGATCTATGTGGAAGAGTACTCAAAAGGATTCTAAGATTCAGAAGTGCTAGATGACTTCAAATAAGCAGTGTTTTCCAGATAAAACAGGGCATATGCACAAAGGAACTCGCAGGTAGTGTGACAGCATGTGCTGGACCTGCACAAGCTTGACAAGCAAAACAGAACCTGATCAAGAGGAAATGAACAAGATAAATGCATGGCCAATGCTAATGACAGATGGTAGTTGCAAGAAGAGAGCCAACTTTCTTCAATGGACGAATGCAGAGTATAAAGCCCATACTCCAATACATGCTGTACTCTACTATTTTTAAGAGTGAAGAGAGCAAGGACAGGAAATTGGGCAATAGGGAACCAAGGGAGGGTGTAGGAGGGGGTGCAGATCAAAGAATATATTCAAACTATTTTGTGTAAAGTTTTAAAGATGTATAACTTTTGCTTAACAGTACTTTTCACTCACAAAGGAATGAAAATTAAAAGAAAAGTAATTGCTTTATATTCACCATCCTGAAAACGGATAAGCAATTATAAACACAGTCAGTGAAGATAGGAAGAAAGAATAATTTCAACACGATGCTGCTGAGTGTGCACATTACTATTGTGTTTTGGACAATGAGGTTTTGTCTTATCAAAAGGCATAGAATATAATACCATTGACACAATTTATTTAAAAACACTGTATAGAAATTATAAATACATTACATACAAGATGCTCAGCGTAAGGAAGATAATTAATGATCACTGACCTCTTGACATTTGCTCCTTCATTTTTGTGTAATCCGCTAGGTACTACTATTTTTCCAGTTTCAAAATTAAAGTTATTCTTACTGATATCAAAAAGCTTGACAGGGTACATATTAGGGCAGTGATGTGAAGTTTTGATTCATGAATATACTGGGAAATTCTCTGACTAGGTGACATACTTCTATAACCTCAAACATTTACTATTTCAATATGGTGACAATTTTCAAATTCTTTTTCTCAAGATTTTTAAAATTGACAGCACATTTTCATGATTTATAATTGACCTGAAAATCATTATTCTTAAAACCTTACTGTAAGTTAAAGTTTTCCCACCGCCCTCCCCCAACCTCATTCTTCCTAGTTTATATCTCAAGTTCAGTGAGATCAGCTGTTTTGGATTCCACTTCCATGTGTGCACTTCCCCGTCTATCTTTGTGCATGTCGTGCACCCTTGATATAACAACCTGCAGTACCATTTACATTACAGGGTTGAGAGGTTTCACTGTGTAGTATTCCATCATTTATACATGCTGTGTTTTCCTTTTCCATTTGTCATTTGATGAGTTTTCCACTATCAGTTAATGGTGCTCCTCTTTGCTTTCATTTCTTATCAGTTATTAATAAAGTCACAATGAGTGTAAATGTATAGAGAAGTTATTAGCACTCTGATTTTATTTTCTTTGGAAAGAAATCTAGTTCTGGGATTACTGGCTCATCCAGATTCCCTTCAGTGAGGCAGCTACTTCTCAAGCTATCCCTAATGACTGCCATAACTTACATTCTCACTAAATGTAAGAGCTCGCTATTCTCCAGCCTTGCCAGCCTTAATAATAACTTAGTATTATTCTCTTTAAAACCATCCATTCGAATTGGAATGTGGTGGCATCCTTTATGTTTTGCTATGCACTTCACTGACTGTTAGTAATTCTAAGAAGTTTTACCTTTGGTGTCTACTTGTTTCTTTTATTTTTTTGAATGTCTATCTGAACAATCTGTACAATTTAATTGGATTGATCTAGATTTTGTTTAGCATCCTTCTGCATGTATTTAATTTTTCCATCATTCTTTATTAAAGTAAATGACTGTCCTTCCTATTAATGCATACTATTAGTAACTTTATTAGTGAATTTATAAGTAAATTCACTTATCTATTGATAAATTAATTTATTTATTTACACATATTCTATTCAGGTTATATGTCTTATTTTATAAGAGTATCATACTGTTTGAATTAGTATAGATTTGTATTATATTCTGAAAGAGTCATTATCCATTTTATTTTTGTTCAAATGTTGTGGCTTTTATTTAGTTTGGGATCTTTGTGCTCCAATAAAAATGATAGTGTGACTTTGTGTAGTTCTGTGAAGAACAAAACTGATATTTAAATATGTACTTTATTGTGTGTGTACGGAGACCTTAATAATGATTTTCCAACGTATGAACATGATATTACTTGCCTTTGGAATTTCTTTAAATTCTTTCTTCCTAAGAGTTTATAATTTCCATTTTATTTGAAATTTAGAATAATAATAACCCAAAAGTTTTGAGGACATCAATCACATATTGATTATCAGAGCAATGAAAGTAATTAGATGACCTTAGCTGCAAAACTGCAGATTGGCTTATTTTACTTTTTTGACATATAAAACAGTGTTCATGTGGTTATTAAAATATTGTAAAATGGTTCATATTAGGGAAATATATAATAAGTTGTTCAATGTAAAATATAATGTGAAATATTAGTACATTAATTGAATAAATTAATAAATTAATAAAAATTAATTAAATGAATATCAGAAATATTCTCAGAATAAAAACCAAAGCCAAAAATCAACAACTATTATTTCTAGGAACTATGTGTGTGATTTAATTCTTTCCTATGGCACTTGAGGATCCAGCCCATATACGTAACAGTAACTTAGCCCAGACAATTTGTTGATGCCAAGAAATGAATGCTGACAGGAGACTAATATAGCTATCTCCTGAGAGACTCTGCCAGAACCTGACAAATACAGAAGCAGATGCTTGCAGCCAACCATTGGACTACTTAGAGAAAAAATTGAAGGAACTGAAGGGGTTTGCTACCCCAAAGGAAGAAAAACAACATCAACCAACGAGACACCCCAGAGTTCCCAGGGACTAAATCACCAACCAAAGAGTATACACGGAGCGACCAAACTATATTTGCAGCAGAGGATGACCTTGTCGAGCATCAATAGGTAGAGAGGCCCTTGGTCCTGTGAAGTCTCAATCAATGCCCCAGTGTACTGAAATGCCAGGGCAGAGAGACAGGAGGGAGTGTGGGGGGTGGTACACCTCATAGAAGCAGGGGGAGGAGGGAGAGAGTTTCCAGAGTGGGAACCAGGAAAGGGGACAACATTTGAAATGTAAATAAAAAATCTAATAAAAGAAAAGAAAAGGAAAAAAATCACCGATTGCATTAAATTTTACAGTGAAACAGTATTTAACAATAAGACGCCTATGTTGATAGTCAAAATATATGAACAGGAATTTTTTTTTCCTTTTTTCCCCCCATCTTTATTAACTTCGGTGTTTCTTATTTACATTTCAATTGTTATTCCCTTTCCAGGTTTCCAGGCCAACATCCCCCTAATCCCTCCTCCTTCCCTTCTATATGGGTGTTCCCCTCTTCCTCCTCCTCCCATTACCGCCCTGCCCCCAACAATCACATTCACTGGGGGTTCAGTCTTGGCAGTACCAAAGGTTTCCCCTTCCACTGGTGTTCTTACTAGGCTATTCATTGCTACCTATGCAGTTGGAGCCCAGGGTCAGTTCAAGTAGTCTTTGGATAGTGGCTTAGTCCCTGGAAACTCTGGTTGGTTGGCATTGTTGTTCATATGGGGTCTCAAGCCCCTTCAAGCTCTTTCAGTCCTTTCTCCGATTCCTTCAACGGGGGTCCTATTCTCAGTTCAGTGTTTTGCTGCTGGCATTGGCCTATGTATTTGCTGTATTCTGGCTGTGTCTCTCAGGAGAGATCTACATCTGGTTCCTGTCAGCCTGCACTTCTTTGCTTCATCCACCTTATCTAGTTTGGTGGCTGTATATGTATGGGTCACATGTGCAACAGGCTTTGAATGAGTGTTCCTTCAGCATCTGTTCTAAACTTTGCCTCCCTATTCCCTCCCAAGGATATTCTTGTTCTCCTTTTAAAGAAGGAGTGAAGCATTCGCATTTTGGTCATCCTTGAGTTTCATGTGATGAACAGGAATTTTATTTATTGTCAAAGTATGAGTATAGACTAGAAGTAAAAGGCACATTGGGAAATAAATCATTATAACTTTTATTTAAATGTTACTTTATATTACTTTAATAAATAGATATAATTTTGCTTAACTGGTAGTATGTAGATTAGAGTATGCATTAAATAGATTGATGAAAAATGAAGAAAATTCACACTAGTAGGTTTAAATTGTTTCAAGTTTACACCGTGTTGCCTCTTGAATAGTACTGGACTTTTATCTGTGAGATTTCATTATATTTTAGTCATCATATTTTCTAGTATGTCTCATAGGTGAATTGTAAATAAAATGTTCCAATCCAGAGGTAGCTGTCTCTGATTGGTTCCTATAAAATTCAAAGAAACAGGTCAATTCCACTTAAGGCAATAAGCTTATACAGTTAATTTTGTCTTCAGAGATTTTATTAAGGGGAAACGATAAGTTTGTAGAAGATTGCTTCATAATGCCCTGTTTTAACGTAAATATGAACATCAGGAAGGTGTCATGAGAGGTCCATAATGTTCTAGAATATAGAATATAGAATGATCTATTCATTAGGTTGCTGTTAAGTAATTTTATGATTCAAAGGAGCCAAACTAATTTGTTTGAGCTAAACATATTGAGTCCAGGTAGTTTCAATACAGTAAAAAAACACAATATATTAGAAACAGAAATTTAGAGCAAGGTCTTCCTCTATTTCTATACAGAGAGAAGAGCATAAATAAGTTAATTTACCAATTTCACAAAGTTGTTAAAAAGCAATGGGAGATAAGAAGGAATTGGGGAAATTAAAACTAAGAAGTGAATGTGATTAGACCGCATAGGTTAAAAGGTTTCTTTGGAAACTCAGTTGTGTCATGTGGTATTTTGCTGAACTGGAAATGTGAGAGGATGTTTTTCTGAAGCTTAAATTAAGAGGGTGCCCAATGTATGGAAAGAGTACAAGTAGAGCCCTATGTAAACCAAGAAGACAGTCTTGCATTGCTACGCCTTGCAATACTTTGCTGGTCATAGCTGCTCTTCACTAGTAGTGAGCTCACAGAGAGAAATCCACCAAAATACTTCTTGGAGTATTCCAGCTACTTCTTGCCACTTCCACTGACTCATGAAGATTTGGTGGAGCTTTGAGGGTTCTTCTGGATTGAGCCCTGCTACTGATTTGTGTTTAGTGTTTCCTATTGAACTGTGCTGCTGATATTTCTGATAACAAAGATGGGAATTGCTCCAAAGAACTACTTCTAAACAGGTCCACAACCCCTTTGTTTTATTAACCATTTTAGCCCCCGGTCAGTGGGTTCAAAGGGAAGTTGAAGAATGAAAAACCCCTAAATAAACTTGGCTTTAAAAAATCTAAGACTACACATCTTCACTTTGAGGTTGTTGGTTTTGTAATAATTTGAGATGAAAACAAGTAGTTTATTCTACTTCAGCTCATGTCTATACTACAGATGACGCCTGATGTAACAAAGAATATGTACTAGGATGCCTAGAAAAACCTATAAATGCCATTTTTATGGGTGATGAAACTGGAAATGTACTAATTATATTTTAGCCTCTATTTACTTATCTAAAAATAGGAATGAATGCCTCATTGTTTACTATGGTTGGAAGGAGGATCAAATGGAATCCTGCTATGAGGTATTGCACCAATGTACATGAGTTAGGTCATCCATTCATGTATTTCCTCAGCCTGACCATAGCAGAGACTGAGGCTTCAAATTCTGAGACTGTATGTCCTAGTTGTGTGTTCTAGTCTGGATCCTGTGATATTCTCAGTCTTTCACATGGGATCAGATTTACAAAGGTTGTTACAATAGAAAGAAGATGGAAGAAAGAAACTGAGGTATAGAAAATGAGAGTGGCAATGAGGTGCAATGTCGCCTGTGCAGCCTTTTAGCTATGGTGTTAAAAACCCTGTATTAACGACAGAAAAAAATGTGTAGAAAAACAGTTGGACCTTATTTCACCTTCCTTTGAAGGGCAGAGGTGTGTCAGGAGATCACATACATACTGTGATGGATGTTGGTTTAATATCCAAATCCTCTTTTAAACTCTCAAAGATGCAGTACAAGGCACTGTGCTGTCCTAGGAGGAAGCAAGCTATCTTTGGTAAAGGTATCTTGTCATAGCCCAGATGAGAATCTCTGAGAGAAGCTGTTGAATATATTGCCAGTTTTATTGATGTAAATAAAAGGCATCATAAAAATTCTCTGTTGACCTTTATCTCATTTGTTTATTTGCCCACATCCCTTTGAGTATATTGCCCCATATTTCATGGTACATCTTTTGGAAGCACAGCCTGGTGCTTGATCTCACTCATATATAATCACAAATTTTATTCTCAGTCTACTCGGTTTTGGGTTATTGGCATTAAGCAAATAATACAAACCAGAGAGATATATACATGTACGTGCACGAATATATATTCATGTATATATATATATATATATATATATATATATATAATAAGTGACCAAAATGAGCAATCAAAATTCTGTGTAAAAGCTAGTTTATGGTACGTATTACATTTTGGATAGATGTCTGAATGAATAGGACTATGCCTTCAAATCGTAGAGGAAATTTTGTCAATGTATGATTTTCTCATAGTACCTATCAATACTATTCAAAGTGCATGCAAATTTTGGTCATGTCAATTCTGTTTTTTTGTTTATTTATTTGTTTTAGTATATTTCTATCTTTGTATATTATGATTACTGTGTGTGTGTGTGTGTGTGTGTGTGTGCTCGCATGAACACCCATGTGCACGTGTACCACATATGATCCTGATGTGCAGAGAAACCAGAAGACAGATTTGGATCTTCAGAAAATGGAGTTACAGGTGATAATTGACCAAAACGTGAGTGCTGTGAAGCAAACATGGGTTCTTTGCAAAAACAGCAAGTGCTCTAAACTGAGCCGTTATCAATCTAGGCTATACATCTCTTTGACAGTCTCTTTGTAACCTACACTGCCCCTGTCCTCTTCTTTTCTATACTGCTCGCAGACTTTTACTCTGTAGCCAGGCTGGCCTGGAACTCTATGGTCCAGACAGGCCTTGAAATTAATACAATCCCTCTGTTTCCTTATGTCAGTCCATTTGTTTGCTTGCTTGTTTGTTTGTTAATTATGGATATGAGTTATGGCTGTTTTGCATGCAGGTATGTCTGTGCAACACACGCATACTTCAATGTAATAGAATCTAGAAGAGGTGCTAGATTCCTAGGAACTGAAATGTATGACAGCATTGAGCTGCCAGGTGGGTACTAGGAATCGAACCTTTCAAGGAGTAGCCAGTACTTTTAATCACTAGATCATCCCTTTAGCTAATTTAAACTCCTCCATATCTATAGGATATCCATTTGTAGATCAGATTTGAATCTAATGTCAAGAACAAATAATAAATGAGAAAATATGATCTTTCTTCACAGAAAAGACTGAAAACCTTACTAAGAGACAATATGCAGTGTGTTTTGAGGAGAGAATTCTCTCTATTTCTGTCTGTCTCTCTCTCCCCCTCTCTCTCTGTGAGTGGGTGTGAATATTTTACTATATTTATATACCTTATAACAGGAATTTCATTTGTCTATCATATGACTCTGCTGGGGGGTTATTTCTCATTCTCTTCTTTATTTTTACGTCCAGTCACTGTGTCATTGAGAAAACCATACATTGTCTAGTATAAGACATCTATATTGAAGATGGTTGCAGTTGTCTTGACTCTTAAAACTGACATTTTTTTTGTTAATCCTGAGATTTCTCCAGCTCAGTTACCTCCCCACCTCATCCAGTTCCAAGGGAGTCTCTGAGTCAGTAAGTCTCTGAGTTTAAGAACTCAAAACACAATATTTCAAAGGAACAGGGGAGTAAAGGGCACTTTCCAGAAGTTACTAAATGTCAGGACCACACAGGCAGGATGTATATATTTCTTTAAAGAGCTTAATTACATCCACTAATTGATTTTTAGGCATGCCTGCTTGTAACGTTAAGAAGATAGAGCTAATATGATGTGAGCAGGGCATGTGGGGCTGCAATAAACTAATCAGCATTCCTGTCAAATGAACAAGACAGCTGTATTTGGACCACTGTAGAAAAGGCTGATGATTGACAACAGCTCTTCCAAGTTTCACATGTTGGAATCACAACGTATTGGCTAAGAATCTTGATTTGAGCAATTATTATCCTTGAGACTATAAAACGCCTATGTTCTTTCTCTAAACTTAATTTTAGCCCAATACAACCTCAGTTTACAGGGATCAAGGTCGAAATGAAAATATAGAAATGTAGAAAATTCCTCACATTATATCCTCAAAACGAAAGGTGTAGCTTTTCTGAGGAAAAGATGAACCCTCAATAGGTAGAGAGAAAAACTTAAAAAGCCCTCTTATACTGTAAATGATTATAGCTTTGTGAAATTGACACAAGGTGAGTAGGGTCTTCTGCAAGAGGGACCTTAATTGAGAACTTGTAGACCAGTCTTAAGGGCATTTTTTTTATTAATGATTGTTGATGAAGGACTCAGTCCATCGAATGTAGTACTGTCTCTAAGCAAGTAGTTCTAGAGTATATAAGAAAGCAAAGTGAACAAGCTTGTAAATGGAATCCTTGTAAGGCCAACATTTCAGTCAATTCCTTCAGCTTCCTGACTTAAGTCACTACCCTGACTTTTCTCTGAATGAAAGTAACAGCTTCATTTGCATTTATTGGACTTTCCAAAACTGTAGCCACAAATTGCCAAAAACTAGAGATTATATTCTAGATGGTCAAGTCACAGCAACTCTGGATCCTTAAAGCCTAAATCCCTGTATCTAGTGACTAGCTTCGTAGAGTTTGGGGTGTCAAGATTCTCATCTCCTTTTGTGTTTGTTTTATTTTGTTTTGTTTTGTTTATTTGTGTTGTGTTTTCCCAGACAGTGTTTCTTTGTGTAGTCCTGGATGTCCAGTAACCTGCTATGTAGATTAGGATGGCCTAGAACTCACAGAAATCCTCCTGTCTCTACCTCCTGAAATGCTGGTACTAAAGGTGTGGGCCACTACTACCCAGTGATCCAAAACTCTTACTTCATGGTTTACACTGTCTCTAGAACTGTTCTTGTCATCTGGAATTTCTGGCTGTCCATTTGGAGCTTTCTGCTTCTATAGTAGCTTTTCACCACCCCTCTCTCACACCTTCTTAGTATTTATGCAGGTCTTGGTAGTCCTGACATCCTCACAGTCTGTGCATCTCATCACCTTCTTAGTTCTTCACTCTTTTCCGGGATTCTGTGGTCTGGACATCTTGACTTACTCTCACTTGGCTAGGGACTTGACAGGCATTCACTATAGTGTCTTTTTTTTTTTTTTTTTTTTTTTTTTTTTTTTTTTTATGTCCAGGTGCTGGTGGTTCTGAAGTCTGCATGTCAAGTCTTTGTGGTTAATAGTGTTACATGCCTATCACTCTATCATTGTGATAAGAAACCATAATTATACAGTGACTTTCAGATAGACCAGAAAAGATTAAGAAACACTAACCTGTAGAAAGAACTATGGGGTTATTTATTGCATAATCACAACCTTGTTTGCATGCTATTCCTGGTACTACACTTCCAAAGTTTCACACATGCACTAATCATGAGCATCATAAGAATTCTGGTCTAAAGACAGACACTGCATATTGCCTCCATCCTGACCTGAATATAGATCACTGTAGAATGAGGTCAACTATTGTTCACTAAGTTTTATTATGGCTTATTTGAAGCCTCATAGGAGTGACCATGACTAGATCATGACTTCTCAAAACAAGTATTATTTCCAACTGGAGCTGTGGTGGAGTGTCACCATGATAACAACCTGACTTGTGACAAAGAAGGAATCTCTTGGTTGAAAATTCATTGCTCAAGGTACCAGGGCATAATGAGTGAATGGTCTCTTAGATGTCAAATATCTGACTGACTCTTTCCCAAAAGATTTGCTCATATAAATACCTAATGTGAAGTTAACATTCTCACAAGAATTAAGTAGTATTTAATCCTTAGCAAAATTCCCCTAGGGTGATTGAAGTCCTTAAGATCTTTTTCTAATTGGAAATGGCTTATGTTCTGGAGTAGACACAATGGGAAAGTTCAACACTAAGTGGGAGAAAAAGGAGTTCCAGTAAGGCCCACAGTTGAACTTGACTCCAAATCAGTAGTATTGCGACTCAGAAAAGATTCAGTTGCGTTTGAATAATAAAAATGTGTAGCTGTTGTCTTCGTTTACTACAGAGAAAGGGTCATACTTTCAACATTTGATTCTTTTCCACTGCTCATGTAACACATAAAAATCATCTTGACTTCACATAAATTCTTTGCTTCTATATTCAAGGTGCATAATTGCTAGTGTTCAAGAAGAAGAGATGGATCAGGAACATTCATGGCTGGCATCAAATATAATACATAACCACTATGGAAATGTGAGTCATTTGCCTGGAGCTCTTCCAAGTATTTGATGATTCATGTCATTAACTGTGGCTTGAGAGACAGAACCCAATATCACCTCATTCAGTTCATGTTTGCTCACAATGTGGGTGAAGGCTTGGTTTTTCTTTATTTCCTCCCCCATATAAAGAGATAATAATCTGACTTTAAAATATATATAGAACCATTTTGATGCCTAGAAGATATTGATGATAAAAGAATTAAGTGCTACTTGTATAGGACTGCCTCCTAAGAGTATACAAACACTTTTATTTGGGGAAAATTAATTAGAACAATTCTTGGTAAATAGTACAATCTAATTACCCCTATAATCATAATCAGCAGTATGGTTCATGATCTGGGCATTGCGTTGAACTTTCCCAACTATGTAAAACCCAGTATGATTTACCCTCTTAGGCTTAACATTTTATCTAACACAGATCTCTGTAGTTCTTGCAAATTAGCTCATAGTTCATTACTCCATGAAATCATAGTCTTGTTTGTGACAAAAGTTATGTTTTATTCATCTATTTCAAGAAATTGAAACTGAAAATGTTATATATTTTATAACAGATACTTAATATGTTTTTATTCAACATTTGTTACTATGCATTGTAGTTATTAGGTTATTCATGTGCCTGCAAAACCAAAGGGTGAACTTCATTGCTATTGAAGATTACACATGAAACAGCTATGATTCTATTAACTCTATCTTCACTATTATCTTATCTTCCTATTATCATCACATTTCAGAGAAAAAGTTAATCCGAGCTATGTTTTTCAAACTTTTAAAATGTTTTGGTGGATTCTGTACTGTTTCAAGTCAAGAAATAAGCTAATCTTTATATTTACCACCTATCTGACTATGTCTAGCATAGAAAACTTACTTCGAGAAGTTGTTGAAGGAATAATTAATAACATAATAAGTTGAGACAGTCGTTTTCAACTTGTGCTGGCAATAATTTGTGGGGTTGAACAATCCTTTCACAAGTCATCTATAGCCATTGAAAAACAAAGAATATTTGCATTACAATTCATAAAAGTAGCAAAATTAATTTTAAGAAGCAGCAACAAAATGATTTTATAGTTTGGGTCAGCACAACATGAGGAACTGTATTAAATGGTTGTAGGATTAAGAAAGTTGATACAGATACCAGGTACCAAAGTGAAATCAGGAATAGATAAACCATCTAGACAACCTCATAACTCCTAAAGAAATAGAAGCAGTTATTGAAAGTCTCCCAACAAACAGGAGCCCAGGTCCAGATGGGTTCAGTGCAGAATTCTATCAGACCTTCATAGAAAACCTCATACCAATACTGTCCAAACTATTCCACAAAATGGAAATAGATGAAGTACTACCAAATTCCTTCTGTGAAGCCGCAATTACTCTTATACTGAAACCATACAAAGACCCAACAAAGAAAGAGAACTTCAGACCAATCTCCATTATGAATATTGACACAAACATACTTAATAAAATTCTTGCAAACTGAATCCAAGAGTACTTCAAAATGATCATCTATCACGATCAAGTAGGCTTCATCCAAGGGATGCAGGGATGGTTTAATATACAAAAATACATCAGTGTAATCCACAATATAAACTACCTAAAGATAAGAACAACATGATCATTTCATAAGATGCTAAGAAAGAATATGACAAAATTCAACACCCCTTCATGATAAAAGTTCTGGAAAGATCAGGAATTCAAGGCCAATATGTAAAAATAGTAAAAGCAATATACAGCAAACTAGTAGCTAAGATCAAACTAAATGGAGAGAAACTTGAAGCAATTGCACTAAAATCAGGGACTAGGGAAGGCTGCCCTACTTATTCAATATAGTACTTAAATCTTAGCCAGAGCAATCAGACAATGAAAGGAGGTCAAAGGGATACAAATTGGAAGGGAAGAAATCAAAATATCACTATTTGCAGATGATGTGATAGTGTACTTAAGCGACCCCAAAAGTTCCATCAGAGAACTACTTAACCTGATAAACAATTTCAGCAAAGTGTCGGAATATAAAACTAACTCAAACAAATCAATAGCCTTCCTCTATTCAAAGGATTAACAGGCTGAGAAAGAATTTAGGGAAATGACACCCTTCACAATAGTCCCAAATGATATAAAATATCTTGGTGTGACTTTAAGCAAGCAAGTGAAAGATCGGTATGACAAGAACTTCAAGTCTCTGAAGAAAGAAATTGAGGAAGATCTCAGAAGATGGGAAGATCTTCCAAGCTCATGGATTGATTGGTAGGATTAATATAGTAAAGATGGCCATTTTGCCTAAAGCTATCTAAAGATTCAATGCAATCGTCATTAAAATTCCTACTCAATTCTTTATAGAGATAGAAAGAGCAATTTGCAAATTCATTTGGAATATTAAAAAAAGGCAGGATAACAAAAACTATACTCAACAATGAAAGAATTTCTGGGGAAATCATCACCCTTGGCTTCAAGTAGTATTAAAGAGCAATAGTCAAAAACTGTATGGTATTGGTACAGAGACAGGCAGATGGATCAGTGTAACAGAAATGAGGACCCAGAAATGAACCCACACACCTAATGGTCACTTGATCTTTGACAAAGGAGCTAAGACCATCCAATGGAAGAAAGATAGCATTTTCAACAAATTGTGCTGGTTCAACTGAAAGTCAGCATGTAGAAGAATGAAAATTGATCCATTCTTATCATCATGTACAAAGCTTAAGTCCAAGTGGATCAAGTCCTCCACATCAAACCAGATACACTCAAACTAATAGAGGAAGAAGTGGGGAAGAGTCTCGAACACAAGCTCACTGGGGAAAAATTCCTGAACAGAAGACCAATGGCTTATTTTCTAAGATCAAGAATAGACAAATGAGCTTCTGTAAGGCAAAAGACACTGTACTTAGAACAGAATGGCAACCAACAGATTGGGAAGAGATCTTTACTAATCCTATATCTGATAGAGGACTAACATCCAAAATATACAAAGAACTCAAGAAGTTAGACTCCAGAGAGCCAAATAACCCTATTAAAAATGGAGTATAGAGCTAAACAAAACATTCTTAGCTGAAGATTACAGAATGGCCAAAAAGCACCTAAATTAATGTTCAACATCTTTAGCCATCAGAGAAATGCAAATGAAAGCAACCCTGAGATTCCACCTCACACCAGTCAGAATGGCTAAGATAAAAAACTCAGCTGACAGCAGATGCTGGTGAGGATGTAGAGAAAGAGGGACACTACTTCATTGTTGGTGGGATTTCAAACTGGTACAACCAGTCTGGAAATCAGTCTGGAGGTTCCTCAGAAAATTGCATATTGCACTACCTGAGGACCCAGCTATAGCTCTCTTGGGCATATACCCAGTAGATGCTGCAACATATAACAAAGAAACATGCTCTACTATTTTCATTGCAAACTTGTTTATAATAGCCAGAAGCTGGAAAGAAGCCAAAAATAGAGGAATGGATTAAAAAAAATGTGGTACATCTACACAATGGAGTACTACTCAGCTATCAAAAACAATGACTTCATGAAATTCATAGGCAAATGGAATGAACTAGAAAATATCCTGAGTGAGGTAACTCAATCACAGAAAAACAGACTTGGTATGCACTTATTGATAAGTGAATATTATCCTAAAAGCTGGAACTACCCAAGATACAATCCACAGACCACAAGAAGCTCAAGAATGAGGATGACCAAAATGTGGGTGCTCCCACTCCTTCTTTGGCTATATGGAAGTAAAGTTTAGAGCAGCGACTGAAGGAATGGCCATTCAGAGACTGCCCCACATGTGGCCCATATATGTACAGCCACCAAAACTAGATAAGATTGATGAAGCTAAAAAATGCATGCTGAAAGGGACCATATATAAATCTCTCCTGAGAGTCACATTCAGAGCATGTTCAATACAGAGGTCAATGCTAGCAGCAAACTAATGAACTAAGAACAGGACCCCCTTGGGAGGAATTAGAGTAAGGATTAAAAGAGTTGAAGGAGCTTGCAACCCCATAAGACCAACAATACTAACCAACCAGAGCTTCCAGGGACTAAACTACTACCATAACACTATACATGGACTGACCCAGGGCTCCAACTGCGTTTGTAGCAGAGATTAGCCTTGTTGGGGCACTAGTGAAAGGGGAAGTCCTTGGTTTTGCCAAGGTTGGACCCCAGTGCAGGGGAATATGGGGGAGGCAGTAAGGGGGATTTAGTGGGGGAATACCCGTATGGGGGAGGTGGAGTTGTTGGGGTACTTATGGACAGGGAACCAGGAAAGGGAATAACATTTGAAATGTAAGTAAAGAAATATATCTCATAAAAAAGATAAAAAGTTGAGAACCACTGAGGTAGAAAATAGTATTCCCTTACACAATAACTGTGTAAATGAATTTTCAGCTAGAACTCCATGTTAAAGATAACATAGACTGATTTCTCTATTAGGGAAACCTTGAAGCAATTCCTATTCCCCCCTCTCTCTTTCTTGTAACCATCTTAGAAACCAAACAGGCTACTGAATTCCCAGACTTTAAAATCAAATTTTAATGCATTCTTTATGAATTGGTAATCATACAAACTTCCAGGGAGGAGCTTGCAATGTCTTAAAAATGTTAGTGTTTTGGATCTTTACAATTCTACATCTGATAGTGGGCTAATGTCCAAAATATATAAAGAGCTCAAGAAGCTAACCACAAAAAACCGAACAACCCAATCAAAAAAAATAGTGGAGTATAGAACTAAACCAAGAATTCACAACAGAGGAATCTCCAATGGCTGATAAGCACCTAAAAAACTGTTCAAAATCCTTAGTGATCAGAAAAATGCAAATCAAAAATTACCCTCAGATTTCACCTTACACCAGTCAGAATGGCTAAGATCAAAACCTGAGGTGACAACACATGTTGACGAGGATATGGAGAAAAAGGAGCACTCTTCCGTTGTTGGTGGGATTGCAAACTGTTACAACCACTCTGGAAATCAATTTGGAAGTTCCCCTCCACAAGCCTCTCTCCCTCCCACTACCTCTATGTGGGTGCTCTGTCACCTGACCACCCACTCCTGCTTCAGAACCCTAGCATTCCCCTACCCTGGGTCTTCAAGCCTCCACAGAAACAAGGGGGCTCCCCTTCCAGTTATGCCCACTAAGGAAATCCTAGCTGGAGCCATGGGTCCCCCCACATATAATAATAGCTAAATAATATTCCATTGTGTAAATTAACCACATTTTCTATATCTATTCTTTGTGGAATCTCTGGTTTGTTTTCAGCTATTACAAATAAAGCCTCTATGAACATCATGGAGCACATGTCCCTCTGGTATGCTGGGGAATCTTTTGGGTATATGGCTGAGAGTGATATAGCTGTGTCTTAGGTAGTTCTATTACCAATTTTCTGAGAAACCGCCACATTGATTTCTAGATTAAAATACTTTTCATATAACTTTGAAAATTCTTTTTGAGATCATATTTTGAGAAGTCTTGCCAGAGTTTTCCCACAATCTCAATTTGAACACCACTTTATGTTCTTTATCTCTACCTTAAAAATATAATAAAACAAAACAAAACCCACAAATTATAAAAATCAAAATCAAAATAAATATGGAAAAGATAAGGCAAAAGAAAAAGAGGAGTAGGAGTAGGAGGAGTAGGAGTAGGAGGAAATCTTGACTTCAATAATGGGTTCTTACCACTAGGTTTTGGAGAGAAACCAATAGCCTTGACAATAGTGCTTTGTGGTTTTAATCAGACCTCTTTGGCCATTTCTGAACAAGACATAACCCATTCCTGAAACAGAAGACTTTACTTGGTGTCATGGGATGTTTAGTTTAGGCATTTTCTTCCCTATCAGCTTGTGACTTTATTTGTATTCCTTTCATATATGTATGTATTTCAAGAAGTTTCCACAGAAGTACAATTCCGTATGGTTTTATAAATACCTTTATGTGTTAGTTGTCCCTCTCCATATTCCCCCATTTATTCTTCTCTCCAATTCCCACTATATTTAACCCTTGTACTCTAGTTTCTCCTTTATCACAATACTGCATTATACTCTATACGCCTTTCCTTTGTAGACTTGGTCAATTGTTTTTCCTCGGAACTCCTAAATGTTTTGTTTATGGAATTATTTTATTTAACCTTTTATTTCACTAGATATCCATTTCTTCTATCTTGTCTTTAGGATCTGAAAATTTCATTGTCATGTTTTGTAATCAATTGGAGAAGTTTACCTCTGTTTTAGTTTGATATTCAAAAGTTATTTTCAAGTTTTATTTCAGTTTTGGTTTTCTGTTGATTGTATTTCTTTATTAATTTCTACTTTCATGTCTTGAAAATGTTTTCATTATTTCATGTAATTGTTTTTCCAGTCTTCATTAAGGATTCATTGATATCTTATTCAAATCCTTGAGCATATTCATAATTTCTATTTTGAAGTTCTTTGTTTGTGTTTCTGCTAAATCTCTTTACTTAGGGCCTGATGTAATAAGGTTGCTGATATCTAGAAGAGGAGGTTTTCTTGGCTATTCATGTTATTATTTTTGTCCTGGGAACTAGGTATATGGAATTGTGATGTTTAAAGTGTTTCTTGGTGTAAATGCTTTATCTTGTCTTTGTTGGGTGTGTATTATCATATTTGAATGATATTGTCCACTCTGAATCCGAGGCAAGTAGTGTGATTGTCAAATCACTGGAAAGAGGTACACAAATTATACAAATTGTGTGTCCACAAATTACACAAAAGATAAAAGATGGGGTAGGCAGAAATGGATGATAAAAAGAGCTAAGCGGATCCTGGGTTCACATCAATAATTAGGGTCCCTAGAGAATGGAGCTAGATTTCAGCAGAACACAAAATAGGCATAGAAAAACTGATCTAAAAATATCATCTTGAGTGAGGTAACCCAATCACAAAAACAAAACAAAACAAAACATAAAAATATAGTATTCATTCACTGATAAGTGGGTATTGACCCAAAAGTTTGGATTATCCAAAATACAATCCACAGTCCACATGAAGCTCAAGAAGGACAACCAAAGTGCAGATGCTTAGTCCTTCTTAGAAGAACAAAAATATTTATAGGAAAAAACATAGAGACAATGTTTGGAGCAGAGACTGAAGGAAAGGCCATCCAGAGACTGCCACTCCTGGGGATCTAGCCCATCTACATACAGCCACCTAACCCAAACAATATTGCTGATACCAAGAAGTGCATGCTGACAGGAGCCTGATACAGCTGTCTGCTGAGATGCTCTGCCAGAGCATGACAAATACGGAGGCAAATGTTAGCAGCCAACCAATGAACTGAGAACAGGTTCCCCACTGGAGGAGTTAAAGAAATGATTGAAGGAGCTGAAGGGGTTTGTAACTCCATAAAAACAATGATACCAACCTACCAGAGCTCCCAGGGACTAAACCACTACTCAAAAAGTATACATGGACAGACCTATGGCTCCAGCTGCATATATAGCATAGGATGGCCTTGTTGGGCACCAATGGGATGAGAATGAGAAGTCCTTGGTCCTGGCAAGGGTGGACCCCCCAGTGTAGCGTGAACGGGTGGGTGGATGGGTCGGAGAACACCCCCATAGTAGAAAGGGGAGGAGGGATGAGGTCAGATGTATATGGATGGGAAACCGGGAAAGGGATTAACATTTAAATGTAAATAAAACATATCCAATAAAAATAAAGTAAATTAAAGTTATACTTATATATGTGTGTTGAATCAATTACTCCATGTTAAGTATTAAAATATCAATAAAGAGTCCATTAGGTCTCTTTGCAAAATCTCTAAACTTCTTTAGCAGAGGAAATTCTGGCTATATATTTTCTTTTTTTTTTCTGGTTATTTTATTTATCGACATTTCAAATATTACCCCCTTCCCAGGTTCCCCTCCACAAACCCCCTGTCCCCCTACCTCTTTGAGGGTGCTCCCCATTTCACCTACCTACTCCTGCCTCAGCACTCTAGCGTTCTGTTCCCCTAGGTCATCTAGCCTCCACAGTACCAAGGGAGCTACCCTCTCAGAAATGCCTTATAAGGCAATCTTCTGCTACATATCTAGCTTGAGCCATGGGTTCCCCCATGTGTACTCTTCAGTTGGTGGTTTGGTCCCTGGGAGCTGTGGAGGGCCTGGTTGTGTGAAATTGTTGTTCTTCCTATGAGGTTAAAAACCCCTCAGTTGCTTCAGTCGTTGCCTTAACTTCTCCACTGCGTTCCCTGCACTCAGTCCAATGTTTTTCTGTGTGCATCTGCTTCTATATTATTGAGGCTCTGGCAGAGCCTCTCAGGGGACAGATATTCCATGTTCCTGTCAGCAAGTGCTTCTTGGCACTAACAATCATGTCTTACTTTAGTGTCTGCAGATGGGATGGACCCCTGGGTGGGGCAGGATTTGGATGGCCTTTTCTTCAGTCTCTGCTCCACTCGTTGTTCCTGCATTTCCTTTGACAGGAGGAATTCTATATTAATATTTTTGAGGTGGGTGGTGGCCCCATCCCTCAATTGGGGACAGTGCCTATCCACTGGATATGGTCCTTATCTCTCCTTTGTTGGGTATTTCTGGTAATGTCCTCCCTGTTGGTTCCTGGGAACCTCTTGGCTCCCTGGCATCTGGTTTTTCTAGTGGCTACCCCTAGTTCTCCTCCCCACTGTTACACAGCTCCTTTAAAAATCCTGACCCTCTGTAATTCTCTCCCAACTTCTCTTGTATCTGAACTGCCCTCCATTTTCCCTCCCCTACTCTCTCCCTCCCAGATCCCTCTCTCCCTCTACTTCCTGAGATTATTTTCTTCCCTCTTCTGAGTAGGTCTATAGCATCCACACTTAATTATTAGTCTGTTTTATTTTGGCATATCACACTCATTATTTTGCCCTCAACTATATTTTAAAATCTGTACATATGAAGGAATCTTCTAAAACCAAAATTCTCAAGCTGTGCTTTTATTGTTTCCACTGTTATGTCTATTAAATTGTTGATACATTATTCAGTTTTTCTAATTCTAAAATGCATTCTGGGCATGGCTAACACTACGCAGGACTCCTCTCCTTTCTCCTCTGGTTAAGCACACTTCATTCACAATGATTTATGCTGTTGTTGTTGTTTAATTTATTTATACATTTACTTTACATATAAATATCAGCCCACTCCTACAGTTTCCCCATCCCCAGACCTCCCCACTCCCTGGAGCCTCAAGTCTCTTGAGGTTCAGGCTTGTCTTTTCCCACTGAGGCCAGATGCAGCCGTTTTCTGTCAGGGGCCTTGGACCAGCTTGTGAATGCTGCCTGGTTGGTGGATCAGTGTCTGAGAGATCGGATGGTTCTTAAATGTGTATGGAACTAGAAAATATAATACAGAGTGAGGTAACCCAATCACACAAAAACACACACGGCATGCACTCATTGATAAGTGGATATTAGCCCAAAAGTTCAAATTACCCAAGATGCAATCCATGGACCACATGAAACTCAAGAACAAGAATGACCAAAATGTGGATGCTTCACTCTTTCTTAAAAAGGGGAACAAAAATATTCATAGAAGGGGATAGGAAGGTAAAGTTTAGAGCAGAGACTGAAGAAACAGCCATTCGGAGCCTGCCCCACATGTGGCCCATACATATACAGCCACCAAACTAGATAAGATGGATGAAGCTAAAAAGTGCATGCTGACAGGAAGTGGATATAGATCTCTCCTGAGAGACACAGCCAGAATATGTCAAATACAGAGGCGAATGCTAGCAGCAAACCACTGAACTGAGAACAGGACCCCCGCTGGAGGAATTAGAGAAAGGATTGAAAGAGCTGAAGTGGTTTGCAACCCCATAAGAATAGCAATGCCAACCAACCAGTGCTTCCAGGGACTAAACCACTACCCAAAACTATACATGGACTGACCCATGGCTCCAGCTGCATATGTAGCAAAGGATGGCCTTGCTGGGCACCAATGGAAGGAGAAGCCCATGGTCCTGCCAAGGTTGGACTCTCAGTGTAGGGGATTGTCAGGGGGGCGGGGCAGTAAGGGGTGGATGGGGAGGGGAACACTCTTATAAAAGGGGAGGGGGAGGGGTTAGCAGGTTTATGGACAGGAAAGTGGGAAAGAGAATAACATTTGAAATATAAATAAGAAATACCCAATTTAAAAAAAGGAAAAAAGAAAAAAATGTTTTAACCTCCCTTGTATTCATTCACCTACCAGAGATAGTAGAAAAAAATGCAGGAGAAGTGGACCTGTTTAGAAAGGTTCTTTGGAGTACCTCCTGACTGTTTTGTCTGGAAATCAGCAGTTCAGTTCACAGGTTAGCAGGCAGCAGCTGCTCGATCCACTCGCAAACACTTCATGGATATTTCAGCAGCCAGTTTTGTAGAGTCAGGAGAGGAAACAAGCATCAGCAGTGGTGGCATTCCTAGCAGAGACAGCCAGGCTTCAGTCTCAGCTCTGATTAGCAGGAGGAACTAGCAGGAATACCAGTAGTTCTTGGCTGTGCTTCTCAAAGGAAAGTGAAGATCAGCAAAGACCAGAGACCCAAAAGTATTGTACAGCTAGCTTTACTAGTAAGCCAAGCATTCTCTCTGCCATTCTATGGAGTCCTATTTATACCCTCCAAACATCACTTATCTTCCACAGGCCTTGCCTCAGCACATATCTTGCTTCAGCACATGCTTCTCATCAGCCTGAGTTCGTAGAAGTAGCAAGAAACTGCAGCATACTACGTTTTTAGTGTGTTTCTATGGAGTCCCAACAAATGCAGCTCAACTACAAAATGTAAGGCAGATCGATACATGTGTGTTGCTAGCAAAGAATCCTTCATCAAGGGTCCTTTCACATGTTTCCTTTAGTAGAACATATTCTTTCCTGTGTCTGCTTCAGTGAAACCTTCTGTCACAAGTCTGCCTGAGTCTGTCACTTGTGCCCACATCAAGAGAACATTCCTTCACATGGTTGCCCAAGCAAAATACCATCAGACACAACTGACTCTCCAGAGAACTCTTTTTTTATTGGATATTTTTCTATTTACATTTCAAATGTTATCCCCTTTCCCAGTTTCCTGTTCATAAACCCTCTATCCCTTTCCCCCAGCCCCTTTCTTCTATGAGGGTGTTCCTCCTTCCCAACCACCCACCCCTTCCCACCTCCCCTTCTTGCCCTGACATTCCCCTACACTTGGGGCTCCAGCCTTGGTAGGACCAAGGGTTTCTCCTCCCATTGGTGCCCAACAAGACCATCTTCTACTACATATGCAGCTGGAACCATGGGTCTGTCCATGTGTACTTTTTGGGCAGTGGTTTAGTCCCTGGAAGCTCTGGTAGGTTGGCATTGTTTTTATGTGGTTGCAAACCCCTTCACCTCCTTCCGTCCTTTCTTTAACCCCTACAGTGGGGACCCTGTTCTCAGTTCAGTGATTAGCTGCTAGCATTTGCCTCTGTATTTGTCATGTTCTGGCAGAGCATCTCAGGAGGCAGCTATATCAGGCCCTTGTCAGCATGCACTTCTTGGAATCAGCAAGATTTTCTGTGTTTGGCGGCTCTATGTATGTGGGCTTGATCCCCAGGAGTGGCAGTCTCTGGATGGCCTTTCCTTCAGTCTCTGCTCCAAACATTGTCTCTATTTCCTTCTATGAATATTTTCGTTACCCCTTCCAAGAAGGAATGAAGCATTGACACTTCGATCTTCCTTCTTTTTGAGCTTCATGTGGTCGGTGGATTGTATTTTGGGTAATTTGAGCTTTTGAGCTAATATCCAATTATCAGTGAGTGCATGCCATGTGTGTGTGTGGTTTTTTTTTTGTTTGTTTTTTTTTTTTTTTTTGTGATTGGGTTACCTCACTCAGGATGATACTTTCTATTTCTGTCCATTTGCCTTAGAATTTCATAAAGTCATTTTTTTAATAGCTGAGTAGTACTCCATTGTGAAAGTGTGCCACATTTTCTGTATCCATTCCTCTGTTGAGGGACATCTGGGTTCTTTCCAGCTTCCGTCTATTATAAATAAGGCTACTATGAACATAGTGGAGCATATGTCTTGGTTATATTTTGCAGCATCTTTTGGGTATATGTCCAGGAGTGATAGAGCTGTCTCCTCAGGTAGTACTATGTCCAATTTTCTGAGGAACCTCCAGACTGATTTCCAGGGTGGTTGTACCAGCTTGCAATCCCACTTACAGTTGACGAGTATTTCTCTTTCTCCACAGCCTTTGCCAGCATTTGTTGTCACTTGAGTTAGAACTCTTAAATTTCCACTTCAGTGACCCAGAGCCAAACAATAGATGGAGTCCTAGAGACCTGTGGAAGTGGTAGAGAGAGATGTGAGAGACCTGAAGAGGATAGGGTCTCCACAGGAAGACCAACAGTGTCAACTAACCTAGCCCCTTGGTAACTCCCAGAGACTGAACCACCATGAAAAGAGTCCCCATACATTTAGGGAGCAGATATTCAGTTTAGGTTAAATGTGGGGTCCCCAACAACTGGAACTGTGACTATCCATGAATTTTTGCCTTCCTTTGAATCTGGTCCCTTAACTGGGCCGCCTTGTCACAGTGATTTTTTTTAGATCGTTTTTCTCAGATTGGATTTTTTTAGATCTTCTTTTCCTTCCATATGGGAGTAACTATACCTTTGCTATACAACTGCTTTTTTTTAACCTTGGGCTTCAGATTGTATTTCATCTTAGAGGGCTCTTCCTGCCTATTTTGTTATTTTACTTCATTTATTAGGTCTTACAACTATAAATACTTTTGTGGGTTAGCTTTGATACATCACTTCCACTATGAGACACACGATCAGCCCAATATCATGATTTTGTTATTTGATTTGCATCAGTATGTGCACACATGGGATGAATTTTAAGGACTTTTCCAACCCTGACAACTTGAAGTCAGCCTCCAGAATGCATATGGTGGAAGGAGAAAAGCAACTGCTACACGTTGGGATCTGATGTGTAGGTGCTTTGCCACATACCCACCACACACATGCACACATGCCACATTCACTACCATAAACACTCCTATACATATGCATGCACAAACTAAATATGTAGATTTTATAAAACTATAAAATATAAAATTCGAATTTGTGTTTAAAATGATGATGATGATGATGATGATGATGATGATGATGATGATGATAATCTTAACAATAAATAGCCTTTGAACCTACTAGTATTTGGAGCACAAGCTGGTTCTGATTTCCAGTAAAATGTAAGTAACCAAACAAATATAATTTAAAAGATAGGTAAGTCTATAGACACATACATGCATACATACATTGTATATATATAATGTATGTATGTATGTATATGTGTGTGTATGTGTGTGTATCCTAGATATGGAAATGGATAAGGACTATAAGTTCTGCCTAAGACCATATCAACTCAAGCTCTGTGTCACTGCACAGGGATATTAATTTTTAAGCTAATTATTTATGGACACTAAACAAAATAATGGGCATTTCCCAATCAGGAAGAAGCAAAGCTTTCTGAGGCTTCTTTTTCTATTAGACTCATAAATATCACACTTTAAAACTAAGTATAATTTATAGAATCTCTGATTTATTCTATTTGATCCTGATTGGCTATGGGAAAATGAAAGTTCACAAAGACAAACCAACATTAAGAGCAATGTACTTCATCTTCTCAAGCAAAGCTACACAGTATCCGGTATGGATTGCTGACAAGAAAAGGGGAATGGAAACAAATTCTCCTTTGGTTTGCTGAGTGTACTTGTCTCCACCTGTAGTTTCAAAATTTGGAAGCCTGGAAGCCAATAATCTTGGCTGCAAATTGAGACAGTTTCACAACAAACACAAAATTTCTGGAAATGTGGTCCAAGATAAATATTTTTAGCCATGAATTTCTAAAAGGTGGCAGATAAACCAAATTTATAATTTTTAAAATTTAATACAATTTATTTATTTTTACTTTTTTTCAAACTGTGAGTAGTGACACAACTGTTACAGAAGTAATCAGCCAATCTCTGCTTGCATTTAAAGCCCACACAATAGAAGAAACTCAAACCCCTTACCATTTTTATAATGATGGTATTGCAACATTATTTTCATATTCCAATAACTAAAATTAATTCTAAAAGTGATCTACATTGTAAAGATATTTAATAGAATGTTTTATGCTTTGTTTCTTTGTTTTCAATTAATTAATTTATTTATTCAATCTACATCCCAATCACAGCTCCTTCCTTTCCTCCTAGTGCTATCCTCCCACCCCACTTCTCCCATTACCCCCTCCCATTCTCCTCAGATAAGTAGAAACTTTTCCCCCAACTCCAGATACTAACCTTTCCTGGCATATCAAGTCTCATCAGGACTAAGCACATCCTCTTTCACTAAGGCCAGATAAGGCATCCCAGCTAAGGAGAAGGAATCCAAAGGCATGTAATAGATTCTGAGTAAGAGACAACCACCTCTACAATTTTTGGGTCCACATGAAGACCAAGCTGTACATCTACTACATACGTGTAGAATCTAGGTCCGTGAATGCTTTCTGGTTGGTGGCTTAATCGCTGTGAACCCGCATGGGTCTAAGTTAATTGGCTCCATAGGTTTCTTGTGGTGTCCTTGACCCCTCATGATCCCTCAATCCTTTCCCTAACTTTTCCACAAGACTCCCTGAGCTATGTTTTATGTTTAGCTGTGAGTATCTACAGTTATTTCCGTCAGCTCCTGGATGAAACCTCTCTGCAGACAGTTGTACTAAGATCCTGTCTGTAAGCACAGGAGAAGATGACTAATAGTGTCAAGGGTTGGCTTCCTCCCATGGGATGTGTATCAAGTTGTGCTAGTCATTGGTTGGCCATTCCGTCTCTATCCCTGCACATCTCTATAAGATGTGGGGAAAATTTTAGGATGATATTTGATTGATTGTTGTTATTGATAGATTGATGTTCCCATCCACCCACTGGAAACACTTCCTGGCTATATACAAGAGATGGACACACATGGCTCCATATCCATCATTGCTAGGAGTCTCTGCTACAGTCACTCTCATATCCTCCCAGGAGTTTCCGTCCATACCAAGACTCCAGCTTGCTCCTCAGATGTCCCCTCCCCACCACTAATTTCTCTTCTTTCTCAGTTCTCTTAACACCCATCCCTACTTTCCCAATACCTGATCCCCACCCCGTCCCTTCTCCCACCCAGATTCCCCTCTCCCTTCACTTCCAATGTTGATTTTGATTCCCCTTCTGAGCAATATTCAAGCATTCTCCCTTGGGCCTCCTTGTTACTTAGCTTCTTTGTGTCTGAAGGTTGTAGCATTGTTATTCTTTACTTTATGACCAATATTCACTTAATAAGTGACTAAGTACCATGCATGTATTTCTGGTTCTAGGTTACCCCACTCTGAAAGTTATTTTCATGTTCCATCCATTTAAGCTTAAATTTCCTTATGTCTCTGTTTGTTTTTTTTAATATATAAGTACTATTCTATTATGTAAATGTACCACAGGTGCCTTTACCCATTCTTTCGTTGAGGGACATCTGGGTTGTTTCCGGTTTCTGGCTATTATGACTGAGAACATTTTTGAGCAAGTGTCCTTATAGTGTAGGGAGGCATTTTTGGGCATATACCTAGAAATGTTATAGCTGGATACTTAAGTAGAAATATTTCAAATTGTCTGGGAATCTGGCAGATTGGCTTCCAAAGTGGGTGTACACATTTGCTCTCCTCTCATCAATGGAAGAGTGTGTCCCTTGCTCCATATTCTCACCAGCATAGGCTGTCACTTGAGTTTTCAATCTTAGCAATTCTGACAGGTGTAAAATGAAACATCAGTATCATTTTTATTTGCATTTTCCTGATGACTAAGGACAATGAACATTTCTTTAAGGGCTTCTTTGCATTAGAGATTTCTCTGTTGAAAAATCTGTGTTTAGCTCAATACAGCATTTTAAAATTGGGGTTTTTGGGTTGTTGGTGTTTAATTTCTTGAGTTCTTTATATATTTTGAATATCAAGTCTTTTCTTAGATGTAAACTTAGTAAAGATCTTTTCCAATTCTAAAGGCTGACATTTTGTCCTATTGACTGTCTTTTGTCTTACAGAAGCTTTTCAGTTTCATGAAGTTACATTTATTAATCATTGATCTTCATGTTAGAGTTGTTGATATTCTGTTCAGAAAGTTGTCTCCTATACCAATACATTCGAGACTATTCCCAACTTTCTCTTGTATAACTCTTTTGAATTAATGTATCAGGACTTATAAAAGGCTAACAAGTGTTGAGGTCTTTGATCTACATGGACTTGAATGTTGTGCAGGGTGATAAAAATTAGTCTATTTGTATTCTTCAGTATGCATATATCCAATTAGACCAGCACAATTTGTTGAAGCTGCTTTCTTTATTCCATCGTATGATTTTAACTTCTTTGTCAAAATTTAGGTGTCTCTAGTTGTGAGGATTAATTTCTGAGTCTTCAGATCAATACCATTGATCAACCTGTCTGCTTTTGTGCTAATACAATGTGCCTTTTATTACCACTTCTCTGTAGCTTGAAATCAGAAATGGTGATACCTCCTAAAGTTCTTTTCTTGTATAATATTTTTTTCTATGCTGGGTTTTGTATCTTTTCCTTATGAAGCTAGATGACATTTGTTCTTTCAAGATCCATAAAAATTGTGTTGGAATTTGATGGAAATTGCTTTGAATCTGTTGATTGCTTTTGGTAAGATGATCATTTTTATATGATAATCCTAATGATCCATGGGCATGGGAGATTTTCCATCTTTTTTTGACTGGTAAAATGTTACTTTTATTTTAGTACACCTGAGTTAAGTGTGGGACTTTTGACATCTTTTTCAGTTTGAAGTTCTTGTCATCCATGTCTTTCCATTGTTTGGCTAGAGTTACATCCAGAAAATTTATATTATTTGTGGTTATTGTAAAATCCTTACCTTGTTCCCCTAATTGCTTTCTCAGAACATTTATTGTTTGTACAAATGAGGGCAACTGCTTATTTTTAGGTAATTTTGCATCCAGCCACTTTGCTGAATGTGTTTTTTAGCTATACAAGTTCTCTGGCATAACATTGGGGCTCAGTTATATGTATTATCATATCACCTGTGAATAATACTTTGATGTCATCTTTTTCAATTTGTGTCACTTGTTATCCTTTAGTTGTCTTATTGCTCTAGCTAGAACTTCAGATACTATATTACATAGATATGGAGAGAGAGAGAGAGTATAGCCTTGCTTTGTCCCTCATTTTTTGTGTGATTGTATTGTTTCACATAATTTAATTTAATGTTGGCTATTGGATTTATTTATATTACCCTTATTGTGTTGGTTTGGTTCACGTAGTCCTGATCTCTCCAAGACATTGTTCATGAAGGTATGTTAGATTTTCAGGTAAATTTCCCTTATGAATATTGATATATAAATACGTAGCAAAATACTCACAAACTGAATCCAATCAAACATCAAAAACAGCCACCATGATTAGGCTCCATTACAGGGATGCAGTGATGGTTCATTATATGAAAATCCATCTGTGCAATCACCATGTAAACAAACCGACAGAAAAAAAACCACATGTGATCATCCCATTCAACGCTAAAAAGAAAAAAAAACCTGTTTAAAAATTGGTACAATTAATTGGGCCAAAACTCTGTGGCATACTAGGTCACAAATGCTAGTGAAGGACTGAAGACTGTTTATTCTTCTGTATATACATAGGATTTAATTGTCTCCTGAGTTCTTACATAGATTTGCTCATCTCTCAACCACCAGCACAAAAACCTTTCTGTGCTCTCTCTTTCTCTCTCTTCCCCCCTCTCTCTCTCTCTCTCTCTCTCTCTCTCTCTCTCTCTCTCTCTCTCTCTCTCTCTCTCTCTCTCTGTTTCTCTCACTCTCCTACTTCTTTGCTGTAGATGGAGATAATATAAAGCCCCAAACTAGTCAATGTGTAGAGAATAAGAGACTAGAATGCTCAGGTTTCATTTCAACGTCATATAGGAATTATGGTAGAAAATGGTTACAAAGATTACTGCCAGAAATATCTAACAATTACACTTAAGCATTATATGCTGAAAATGACATGATCTTTACATGCATGAACTTACACCAGCTCTAACTATATACATAACAATTTAAAAAGACTAATCCAGTCAAAACACTAGCCTACATGAAGGAGAAATTCAAGTCCTGCCAATAGTTGATTAGTCATTGGAACTTTATGACTGGCTAAGGAGAGAGCAACAGGTGTGTACCAGTATGTGTCCCCTGAGAGTCTGTCTGGTTGTGATCCTGCATCTATGTATATAGATACACAATTTGCTTGCTCTATTTGTTTTAAGAAACATTAATTTAAAGAAATGTTTAAAATGTAAAGAAAAGTTGACTAATAAATCACATTAAACTATGAAAATGAACATTTAAAGTAAAAAAAATTTAAGAGGACGAATTAGAATGAGATATGGGGATAGGAGAGGAAATGGAAAAGAAGAAACAGGGTTAGATATTATCGAAACATATCTCCATTGTGAACACCTTAATGACACATTGTTTTTTATTCCATGCAATTTACAATTTTTATTTTGCTTCCTTCTTGCCATGCCTCTGCCCAAAACATACTGTTTTTCAAGTTTGCAACTTTCATCAGCAATTAATCTACATTACTTTCTAGTCTCTTTCATTCTGGAATAATACTGTATGCCCTCTGCTTGTTGTAGCATCCTCGTTACAGTATATAGTTGTCCAGTTTGTTGCTCATCATATAAAACCTGTTACTTTGGCAGAGAACCTGAGTTTGTTTCCCAGCATCCACATGGCTACTGGCAACCATCAGTCTAATGTCAAGGGAACACTGACCTTATGGTCTCTGGAAGCACCAGATACACATGTAGTGTACCTGCATATATACAGGAAAATTCTTGAAAATACTGAAAATATTTTTGAATGGGAATATCTACATATTTTAAGTAATAAATATATATTGTTTACAATAATAATTCAAATTAATATTATTTGAAATCCATCTTCAAAATGTGTTAAATTATCTGATTAAGTCAACCCTTGCCAACTACTTTAAATAAGGAAAATACAGTAACCTTACAGAGTGGTCATTGACTTTTGACTCAATGCACTGCCCTGGAGTAGGCCATAAAAGCCACATGATAACAGAGAGTTACACTGAAATTCATCTTTCAAAGGAAAATGAATGCTTCTATTAGAAGCTAATGAATCCGCCAAGGGAGTTTATATAAAACATGTCTTAGATGTAGAATTTGCATGGCATGCTAGTTTTTATTGCTATTAATATGCTATTATGAAGCTAGATGCTGGGGGCTTTAAAAGTGCCTCCAAACCATAAATTAGTCAGTGCATAAAATACTCATGAAATAGCATCCCAATTTTCCAGGTGAAATCTTTGCATCCCAAGGTGATTAAATAACTCTCATCAGTGTTTCAATGTCTGTACTCAGCTCCCCTGCAATGTTCTTTAGAAGAGCCCCTGTGTTTGGAATTATCTACCATAGCCTATATTCTGAATTACAAAAGTCTTTTGCAGAAGTTATCTACATTTATGCACTGTATGTGGTGCAGGATACTTATAGTACTGTGGGTTTTGGATAGTAAATACATTTTATGGACAAATGTGTCAAAGGCTTAATTCTCAAGATCACAATCTTGAGAAGTGGTGGAATGTTTGGAAAGTGACACCTAATTGGAAGTTGTATGGTCATGATTGTGCAACCCTAAGGTAGGGTTGTCACTACATGCCTGGTAATTCTTAGAGGGGCCTAGTAAAGCATGTTTTTTACTTCAATCTAATTCTGCTCCAATTTCATATATGACTGTTGAGACAGGTGTTACCACCACAAGGTGCCAAGGTATAGCATCACATAATCTATGAATTTGCACCTCTGAAACCAGAAATTATATAGATCTGTACCCTTTGGAGAGTTTCATTGTAGACATACAAAGCCAACCGACAGAGATATTCATTGGCAACATTGCAACCGTATAGCTGTTAAACATACTTTAATATTAGGCACTGCAGACATGAACTTTGTGTCTGGCCAACATAAAGCTTGTAACTTATCCATGTGATAGGTAGAAGAGCAGAATGTCCGTATTTATTTGCTCTTCTGCACTACTCCTATGTTTTCTTATCCACGACATACTCTGCCCATAACATGAAAACTATATCTTAGTACTTCCTCTAATAATAGACTTTGCGTGAAAACACAAAGCTTTTCTTCTTGAATTCTTTACATATACTGTAAAGAATTGTTGCCACTCCACCCTCAGTTACGACAATCTTCTCATAGCAAACAGAATTTAATTAACAAGAAATCTTACTAAGGTCATGGTTTACCCATAAATAGGAATCAGAGGCTAAGAACACCTAGTTTAACCTTCTAATAAAATTTAAAACTCTTTGTGGAAGTTATATGAGATAGAATTTCTCAGACTTCACTGACCATAGCCAATCACTTAGCCAGATCCAACAAGTGACAGGAAAATATTCTTCACATAATAAGGCATATCTAATAGACCATGAAGACAATCCTATAATTCTTATCCAGATAAGATAGTGAGAGTAGTGAGCTCTATAACACAACAGCAGCAACAACTCAGCCAGGTTTAAATATTTCTTGATGAATTTTGTTTTACTTGATGAGATTTTTGTTTACTTGCCTGTGGTTAATAGCACTATTTAAAATAATGTGCTGGTTCTTCCACAGGTTTGTCATTTTCTGCTTATTGTTTATGCTGTTTGCTATAATAAAATATTTTTCACTCTTCACTATGTTGTTTGTGCTTCACCTAAACTTTCTTGATCCTCTTCTAAGTAGCACCTGGGCATATCATTCTGGCAATAGATTATAGTAGGTAATATTCACCAGCTTTAAGTCCAGCTATAGCATGCCTCATATGATGCTTTGTTAACAATGAGAAAATCAAGTTAACAGAGAACCTATATCTTGAGAATATCTTGGATAGATGATTTCAAAGAGAACAGGCTGATTTAGTCCAGTTGAGATATGTAACCACATCACTCCTAAAGACACAAAGAAATAAAAGAGGAGGGGAAAAAGGAGCAAGTGGAGCATACTGAGGAGCAGAGTTGGTTGTTTATATATATATTTATGTAATATACATATAGTGGAAAGTATTGCCTCTCTCTGTAACAGTCTTAATGAAATGGTTTTGAATGTCATCCAATTACCAGAAAACAATTTGATATATGTATCTATTGATAACAAAGTCTACCGAGCTTTTATTTAGGAAGGAAAAACAGTGGAATTCATTGATAAATGAAAGTTTTGAATTAGTGGTTTTCAAATGGATAAGTAGTGAAATAACATGATAAATTGATCGACAAAGTCCAGAGAATTTAATAATTTTCTAAATTCACAGGTGATGGCATGTGCTATGGAGAACTAGTTGACAATACTACATAGTCACAGAATTTAAACACATCATTTTTTTCTATATCCAATCCAACTGAGCTCCCCACAACTCTCTCTCTCTCTCTCTCTCTCTCTCCCTCTCTCTCTCTCTCTCCCTCCCTCCCTCCCCCCCTCCTCCTCCCCTCCCCTCCCTCCCTCCCTTTTCTCCTTCTCTTCTCCTCCTCCTCCTCCTCCTCCTGCTCCTCCTCCTCCTCCTCCTCTTCTTCTTCTTTTTCTTCTTCTTCTTCTTCTTCTTCTTCTTCTTCTTCTTCTTCTTCTTCTTCTTCTTCTTCTTCTTCTTCTTCTTCTTCTTCTTCTTCTTCTTCTTCTTCTTCTTCTTCTTCTCCCTATCCACATCTTTCTGCCTTTATTTCTAAAGGTAACACTCACAAATGAGCAAGGATAATACATATTATTCAAATTTTCAAAATAAAGTATTGGGACAAATTGATGTATAAATACTTTGAAACATACTCCCTAAATACGAATGTGATCCAAGACTTGTAAGATATTTGATATTACTTTGTTAGACATTAATTATTATCAAAATTATAGTAAGACAAATAAAATGATTGTTGGTATAGTTAGAGACAAGAACAAGAGGACAGAGGTCAATAATATTCCACTGCATGTCTGAACTTGACATGTGCTTTAAGTTGTATTATAAATCCTTAACAAAAATTAATTATTCTATAAATTAAGAGGATAAATTTTGTTTATACTTCATGAATTGTCTACATATTTCTCATAAAAATCTATTAGCTATAGAAAGAATAAGGTGCTTAGCATGCATGAAATGGACATTTGAAAAATCAATGCAATTTAAAAATGCATGTAATCAAACTATAAGATTGGTCCAATAATCCCAAGTGTGATGTTTAAAACAAAACTAAAAGACAACTGTTAACAAAAAGAAAAACATTGACAGGAGAAGTCTATTTTTTAACTAGAATTTTCTAAAACTTGTAATATATAAACTAAATTATAAAATGACAGCAAATTTATGAGGATGCAATCCAAAAAGCAGCTCTCCGAAAGAAATAGACACTATGACAATAGCTGCCACACTGAGCCACTGGGAATTTCATATTAAAGCAATAAAGTCACTGTATATTTCAAATATAGAAACATGATGTGGGCAAGGCAAGCAAAGTACTCATGCAGGCAGGGGTGTATAGAAAACTGGACAAAGAACTAAGGTATATTTGGAAAATGAACGAATGTACGTCTAGCAATGACCATCATGTAAATACACTGTAGCATATCCATGATATGTTTTACCTCTGGTCAATTATATGTTTTTGCTTGGGAATACTTTCCTTAAACATCTACTATGTAACTGGACATTTTAGGAATTAGAAGTATAAAAATGAGCAAAAATAATATTATTCATTTTGCCATTCTTATAATGTACAGAAACAAATCCCCAATTTTATCAAATGATATGAAATTCTGGTGAGTGGGACAAAATACAAGAGAGAGCTAGAGTGCGGTGGTTGGATGAGTTATTTTTAAAAGTATGGTTAGGGAGAGCTCCCTAAAACACTGCTGAGGGAGCAACAGCCGCGGATTCAGCCGGAGGATGGGAGGGTAGGAGTGAGGAACACAGTAGCCTCCTTGGCATTATGGTTTTTAATCAGAGTAAATTCCAAATTGTTCAAGTTCCATGTTTTAGGTATCTCTTTGTGTGTGGACATGGGGAATAATTTTACAAGTTACCACCATTAGCCCAGCAACAATGTGCAGTCATTCTTCTATAACTGAAAGTTTGGGGCTCAATTTATCATATCATAGATGCATCCTGGAACAGTGAAGATGGCTCGACCATCATACACTGATGGGTTGATTCTAGATGAAAATGAGCTGTCGTGTCTAGGAATGTAAGTGCATGAAGCCACATCGATAAGAAGATACTGCTTCTCAACACTCCTGAAGCTTATAGTGACAAATAAAAACACTAGCACTGTGAGTATGTGTTTGTCCATGTCATATTTGTGAAACACAATAGATCAAAGTGCTTAAGTGGGTTAATTGGGAATATGAGGAGAAATTAGCAATATATGAAGGGGAAACGAGGATAGTTATTTCATTTTATACTTGTATGAGACTTTCAAGAGTAAAAATATTTTTTGATCAAGAAGAATTCTGCTACAAAAGTAAATAAATTAGCAGGGCAGTTAATACAATAAGGGCCAAAGAGAGGTTTGAATTTTGTGTAAAAATTATATCATGTTTTCATTGACAAATGGAATGCTTTCGGTGAGAGAAAACTTTTGAAAGAAATAATTGCTACACTAGCATCCTAGGTTGAAACTTTACGTATATGGAAAGGAACTGGCCTGTGGTAAAAATACAGAAAATTCATTAGTGTAATTTTAAATTCCATAGAGACTGGAGCAGTGTGGTAGCTGGAGATTAATTGGTAGATTTAATATATGAGTATATACAATCTCCCTTCACAGTTCTGTATGCAATCTCCCTTCACGGTTCCTTTAGTTTAACTTAGAGTAGTAATCAGTAACATCACCAGCTAAGAGTTATGACAGAAAGAAAAGATGGTGGGAACTCACAGAACAGCATGCGAAAACAGAGAGAACATGAAAGTTCACAGTTCTTGGTATTAACAACATAGTACAGGGCATGATCAGTAATATATTTACAGTTATACAATTATTATATAAAAAGTAGAATTATAATAAAGTGAGATCATACATGATCTTCCATCCATATATTCAGAAGCATGGGGTATTCACAAATCAGGTTGAGGGCAGTGGGGTTTTCAACTGGTAATCATGATAAAAGATGAAATGTATTGGAAAGAAAGATGAACATGTATTTTCAGGGTTGATATCAGCAGTGGATCATGAAATTTAAGCAAGGTGAATAGTAAATGATAAATGATAGCAAAGAAAATTGTTAATCAAATAAGTGAGGTACATAGAAACTTTAACAATGATGGGACGAGCAGAAGCAAAGTCTCAAAAACACAAGGACAACTTATGATAATTTGTATTACATGTACAATATAAAATTTTCCAGATTTATGTATATTTATGTATATATGTATAAGCAAATGTTTGGACATACATTTATCTATGTGTTCATATGCATACACATATGCATTACATATATTTAATGAGGAAGATGGAAAAATGAACAAAAGCTTCAAATCCGTGGTTGTCTCCAAAAGGGAGAAGACTTTAAATTTGGTGGTATTATTAGCAATATTTCATCATTTTTCGATAAGAGTAGTTATTGGTCTCAACTTCTCTGTTTATAAAGAAAGGTCATACTCCTGAGTTAGTCTTTAGCATAGGGGTAAAATTGGTGTCTTGAGAGTTCCAGTATCTAAATCCAGAGTCTATTTCTGATATTCATGTTCCACATGCAAATTAATGGATCTCTTTATTCCATTTTCTGATCTATTTAAGTGGGCTGCATTTGCCCAACATAGAGATTGTTGTGCATTAAAATTTTTTCTCTCAAAGTTCACATCCCTAATTCTCAACCACCACTGCAAAGATATCTCGTGATGGAAATAATAAAAATAATAAAGAGACTTATGTGAGACCTGGACGGTAGTGTCTTCATCATTCAAGCATTATTTCATAAGAAGAAATATAAAAGCTGGGCATGGAGAAGGATGAACCATGAGATCTACTTAAGCTATATAGATCGACCTAAGCTACTTGCTCCTAGCTTGGGCTACATAGACAGACCCTGTTTGTTCTGCCCATGTGACTTCTGAGTATGATCTGCTGTCCCTCCCCCTCCTCACCACTATATTTCATATTCTCTCCCTCTGTCCTACTTCCATTTCTGCTTCTTACAATTTCCTTTCTTCTTTTCTACTGAGAATCCTTCCCACCTCCCTTGTTCTTGTAGTCTATCTCTGTCCTCTGAGGACATAGTGAAAAGGCAGATCAATGAGAGCCGAGAAGCGATTCTTCACCAGAACTCTATTAGGGTGGTACCTTCGTCCCAGCTTCAGAACTGTGCAAATGTCTATTGGATACATCATATGGCCTATAGCAACAGCTCAATTTAACTTGAAAATAAGAATATAGAAGCTCCATTTCCATGAGTGTGTTAAAACCCTTTCATCATGTCCATAGAAGACCATCATAAACTCAGACTGTGACTTCAAATGACTGAAAGCTAGAAAGCAAGTCGTATGAGTTATGACAATGTAGATAAAGGCTTCCTGTGATCTTGAACTATTTAACATTTTAAACAAAATATGTATTTGAAGTGGATGAAACAAAGGAAACCAGGACAGAGTTGCTTTCACCCATGTTGATGAGCTGGTTTGGAGAAAAAGACGAAGTGATTCACGAGTTACCTGAGCAGGCCAGCAGGAAAAATGAGGAGCAGACCACACCAGTATTTTAGATTACTAAGTAGAGAATGATAATGGGACACAAAAGTCTGATCCCTAGAAGATACGTTCAAAGTGGGCAGTGGATTTCATTTTAGGCCATACTATTTCTGAGTTCAAATAAACAATGAACACAAGCCCCTAATCTGTCTAGAACTATGGTTTTGTTACTTAAATGTGTCACTGTATTTACAAATCATAGATGTGCCCACAAGCAACACAGAGACCAGTAGATGATAAGCCAGTTTATGATAAGCATTAGAGGCTGGAATTATGTTATAGGAAATGAAGCATACTTGTCTTATCAGTCTTGAATTATCTTTAATTTCCTTTTTTCAGTATATAAATTATTCCCCTCCTGGTCTGCTCTATAACAGTTCCTCATCCCACTTCTCTCACATCTCCTCCCCCATGTCCAAGAGTATATCCCCATCCCCACCCCCACCCCAACTGCACCAGGCCTCCCCACTCCCTGGAACCTCAAGTCCCTTGAGCGTTAGGTGCATCTTCTCTCACTGAGGCCAGACCAGGCAGTTCTCTGCTGTGTATGTGTCTGGGGCTTCCTACCGGCTGGTATATATGCTGCCTGGTTGTTGGCTCAGTGTCTGAAGATCTAGCAGGTCCAGGTGGTTGAGACTGCTGCTCTTCCGGTGGGGTCACCCTCCTCTACAACTTTTTCAGCCTTTCAGAGAACCTGTCAGTGTCCAGTTTCTGACCCCTGTCTCTCTTCCCTTCCTCTCTTATTCCACATTTAAGCAGCCTAAGAAAGCTTTGTCCTCCTCTTTGTTACTGATGAGTTTAACCCATATCCAGTATATTTAACTGACTTCTATGCCCTCACTCTTTAACTGCCCTTGCCACGTGCTCTTTCATAACTTCTTATGGTTTTGTTTGTTTTGTGGGGAGACCATTTGGCAAAAGTGCCCTGCAGAACCTAGGGAAAAATTCATCATGGCAAGCATTCTACACGTTTAGTCAGTAAGCACAGGACAACTCTCTATTGTAAAAATATAAGTGGAAACCGGGACAACTATCTGTTGTAAAAGTATAAGTGGTAAAACTACTGGGTGGGACTTTCATGTCCTTCCCATTCCATACAGCAATTTGTGTGGCTTGAGCTTTTAAAAGTCTTGTGCCGTCTGCCACAATGCTTAAAATCAGGTACATGGATTTCTAACCGGCTTGCAGCCAGTCTTGTTGCAGAGTTGAGTAGAGTGGTGAATGAAGATACGAATGGTGGCAGACGTGAGCAGGAAGAAGGTGCTTTGCTCACTGGTAATGTGAATTACCGTAGTTTACCATTCTCAAAAAGTACACCAAGATGGGTTTTAAATCAATATGTGCTCAACTCTATCATGGTTGAGGAATGTATTCTGTGTTCTGACTTCTGGGAACAATTTTAAAAATTAATCTAAAACAACTGTTTCATTAGAAACACCCACACCACACTAAAATATTTAAGTGACCCATATGTGTTAATAGCTTTAAATGCCTCAACTCTAACATTATTTTAAAACATTTTTCTTTTATGTCTCTTGAGTAGCATTTTCTTCTATTAACAAAGGATTTTTTCTTGCAAACTCTATCCCGATTAGTTTCTCCTCTCTCTACTCCTCTCAGTTGCTCCCCAGCTTTGTCCTATCCAGATTCACCCTCTTTGTTTCTCTTATGAGAAAACAAACAGGTTTCTCATGGAGAATAATTTTTTTAAATGACAAATACTACTACATCATAATTGAACTAAACAATCAACACGAAAAGAGTCCAAGAAAAAACACAAGAAATAGAGACCCAATTGTTCTCATAGGAATCCTATGAAAACACTAACCTTGAAGACAAAGGAGATGGTGTAGAGTCCTGAAGGCCCAGTGCATGCTGAGTTATTCTCAGTTAATTTGTATGATGTATATCATGTTAATTTAGAAAGCTTTGTTTCCTAGTGTCCATTCCCCTGACTCCTAAATTATTTCTGCCTCCTATTCTATAAGGTTCCTGAATCCTGAGAGGAGGGATTTAATGGAGACATCCTTTAGTGAAAAGTATTTTAAAAGTTTTTCACTCTATGCATAATGTCTGTGTACCTTTGTATTTATTCCTGTTGCAGGAGAATCATTCTCTGATGATGGCTGATCTACGGATATAGCAGAATGTCATTAAAAGTCATTTTATTCTACTTCTAAAAAATTTAGAATAGTAATAGCTGATTTTGCTCTAGGTACCTGGATTGTGTAGTCTGAGATTCTTGGTCATCAAGCAGTGCCAGGCATGAGTTCCATCTCATCAAGTAGGGCCTGACTCAACTCAGATGTTGGTTGATTACTCCCATAAGCTTTATGCTGCAGCTGTACCAGCAGGACAGTGTTGCCATTCAATGTAGTTGCTGCTGGATAGGTATTTAAATGTCTCATTCAGTGGCCTGCAGAATAATTTTCTGTATTAATGATGCAAAAACAGAGTGGTCGCAGCTCTATGTAGGCATCAACTAGAATTCTCCATGTTTAGTGAGCTGTGTCGGTGTTGTATTCAACAGCAGGCCTTGCCATCAGTTGGTGGAGAGCAAACCATAGTCTTGGCAACAGCCTCGGTTGTTTGGGGATTCCTTTGGAACACTCTTAGTCAACAATTCAGTTAGATATAACCCAATTCCAGCACTGGATGTTTCATTTGGTGACAGGAAATGGGCAGTTTGGATTCTGCCTTCCCATTATTTGGCAATTTCATTTAAATTGTATATATGTATATGTATATGTATATGAATATACATGCATATATATATATGAACTTCTGCTATATTATGTTTCCATACTATCCCTGAAATGGCGCTTAATTTTAGTTGTGTGTCCTTGTATTCCTTTTCTCATGGTATTTCTTCCCTTGTTACCCCTCCAGTTCCAAATGCCTAGAAATATCTATTCTATTTATCTTTCATAAAAAGTTCTATCTGTCACCATAGTCTATTACTCTACATGTAATCTTTGTGGTTATTTAGACAGTAGGTTGGTTATACTTAATTTAATAGTTAATATTCACATATAAGCAAATACATACCTTATTTCTTTTCTAGGTCTTAGATACCTTACCTAGGAGAGACATCTTTTTCTAGTTGCATCCATTTACTAGTGAGTTTCATGATTTCATTTTTTCAGCTGAGTAATACTCTATTGTGAAAGGGAATCACAGATTTTTTAAAATTCATTCTTCTGTTGGGGAACATCTAAGTTGTTTACAATAACTGGCTACTAATAATAAGGTAGCAATGAGCACATTGAGCAAGTGACTCCTTGGTAAGATAAAGCAGACTTTGTGGATATGTCAGAAGGTTATAGCTGTATCTTGAAGTAAGTTGCTTCCACTGATAAATCCCACACTGATTCCCACAGTTGCTGCACAACTTTGCACTTCTACCTGCAGATAGTGTTTCACTTATTCCACATATTTGACAGCATAGGTGGTCACTTTTTCATTGACCATAGTCATTCTGACATGTTTAGGATGAAATTTGAATGTAGTTTTGATTTGCATCTCCCTTATGTCTAAAGATCGTGAACATGATGACTGAGGCTGCTGAAAATTACTTTAAGCTTTTCTCAGCAATTTGAATTTTATCTTTTGAAAATTCACTTTGTAAATATGTACCTTCATTTTTAAAACTTTGGTTATTTGTTTTCTTGATATCCAGCTTTTGAGTTCTTTATGTATTTTGGATATTAGTCCTCTATCATATGTGCAGTTGGTTAAAAAATCATCTGTTTTCATTCTGTAGGCTGGAGCTTTGTCCAAATGACAGGATCCTTTGCCATACAAAATCATTTCTGTTTCCTGTGGTCCTATTTATTAGTTATTCATCTGAGTATTTATGCTAACAATGTTATGTTCTGTAAATATTCTTCTATGCCAAAGAGTTCCCAGCTCGTTCCTAGTTAACTTCCATCAGGTTCAGTTTTAGGTCAGTTTTTGATTCTTCTAGATTTGAGTTTTATATAGGGTATTAGTTACTGTTCTATTTGAATTCTTCTGCATACAGCCATTCAGTGGAAGATGCTGTCCTTTTCTGGTGTGTATTTGCAGTTTTTTGTTTGTTTGTTTGTTTGTTTGTTTGTTTTTATCAAAAATCAGGTGCCCATAGTTATGTGGATTTATAACTGGTTCTTCAATTTAATTCTGTTTCTCATCATTTATGTTTTTTTCTTTTCCACCACCATGCTGCTTTTATTACTATATACCTGTAGTAGTACTTTAAATCAAGGACGATGATATATCCTGGAGTATTGTTTTAGCTGTGCTAGGTGTTTTTTTTTTTCTATTTCCATATAAAGCTGAGAATTGTGCTTCTAAAGAAGAATTGTGTTTGAATTTTAATGAGTATTGCAAGTGGACATTGTTAGTATATTAAATGTACTAATCTATGAGCAAGGGAGGTATTTACATTTACTTATATCTTCAATTTCTTTTTCTGTATTTTAAAGATTTATCATATAAGTTTTTCACTTGCTTGGTTAGAATTAAGCCAAGATATTTCAAATTATTCGAGGTTACTGTAAAAAGGCAATCTTTCCATGACCTCTTTCTCAGCTGACTTGTCATTTGTACATAGGAGACTACTGATTTTTTTCTGAATTAATATTCATATATACTTACTTTGCCCAAACTGTTTATCAGCTATGGGAAGTTTTTAATTTTGGTAGAATTTTTATGATAACTTATATATACCATTATATCATCTGCAAATAAAATTAATTTGACTTCTTCCTTTCCAATTTTGCATCACCTTTATCTTTATATTGCCTTTATTTCTCTAGCTAAATTTTCCAGTACTATATTGAATGATTATGGAGAGAGTGGACAACCTTGTCTTCTTTATGATTTTAGTCACATGATTTGAGTTGTTTTTGTTGTATATGGGCTTGCTCTAAAACTCAAATATTGTATTGAGGAATGACCATTGTATCCCTAAGTGCTCCAGAACGTTTATCATAAAGGATGTTGAACTTTGTTGCAGGCATTTTCTATATCTATGAGAAGATCATGTGGTTTCTTGATATTTAGGGAAAATGTCATATATGCAATATAAATAAATTTTACTGATAAAATGCATTCCTTCAAACTATAGTATCCATTACATTTGTCCTAAGATATAAATGAGAAGTGTTACTTTATCATTGATAATTTCTGTGACAAAAACTTGGTGCCTTATGTAGCTGCTAATTGTATATTTTAAGTTATTATGAAAACCATGAAACTCAAATTTATCGCCATTAAATGACTAATCTGGTATAAAATGGCAGAGTTACATTTTAGTATTAAAATATCATTAGAAAGGATGAGTAATATTTACAGCCTGCGTGGTTTAGGGCTAGAAATATTGTAATGGTTTTCCTCTCTGTTGTATTATACTACGTTAAAAATATAAAATGTGTCACATATGTTGAAGAATTTTGTTCTAATTAATAAGGAATAAAATTTTATTGAATAGCATTTTAAGCTGCCTATGCCAACAATTAAAACTAAATGTATTTAAATAGCTTTGATATCATCAGCAGCATCTGACAGATTTTCATCTTTACTTCAAACATGGCTAACCTAAGTGAGGAGTCTGCTGCTCTCTGGTCTGTTATCACTTCAGTGGTATAAACAGCACTGCTTCCTCCCAGATGTCAGCTTCTTCTGAGTTGTCCTCTGAAATACTCATATTGATTTTATATCACCTAGGAGTTTATACAAGTCTTCTTTATATGTTCACTTACTTGAACCTCAAACTTATCACGGAGTATTTTTCTCCCATCTTGAAAGATTGTGGGGAACAAAAATATTCATAGGAGGAGATATGGAGACCAAGTTTGGAGCAGAGACTGAAGGAATGGTCTTCAGAGCCGGCCCCACCTGGGGATCCAGCCCATATATGTACAGCTACCAAAGCTAGCCTATATTGATCAAGCCAAGAAGTGCATGCTGACAGGAGCCTAAGATAGCCGTCTCCTGAGAGGCTAAGCCAATGTGTAACAAATACAGAGGCGAATGCTAGCAGCCAACCATTGAACTGAGAACTGGGTTCCCGTTGGAGGAGGTAGAGAAAGGATTGAAGGAGCTGAAGGAGCTTGCAACCCATAAGAACACAACACCAACCAAAGAGAATTTCCAGGGACTAAACCACTACCCAAAGAGTACACATGGACAGACCCATGGCTCCAGCTGTACATTAACAGAGGATATCCTTGTTGGGCACCAATGAGAGATGGGAATCCTGAAAAGGCTGGATTCCCAGTGTAGGGGAATGTCAGAGCAGGGAGGAAGAAAGGGGGCGTTGTTTGGGGAGGGAAACACCCTTATAGAAAAAGGGGAGGGAGATGGGAAAGGGGGCTTATATTCCCAGGAAAGGGAATAACATTTGAAATGTAAATAAAAATATCAAATAAAAAAGGAAAGATTATAATTTACATTACAAGACTGAGACAAAGTAAAAAATATATTATTACACCTTTTTGAATGTATTTTCAATTTTAAGTTGTTTGATTATAAGGATTATAAGATGATTGTACTTTAGCTCCTGATATTTTTGAGTATATTTCATATCTTTTATTCAAATGACATCCATACTAACAGTGTGTAAGGTTTCATTTTATTTGCATCCTGAAATAAACCTCTTATTCTTGAGAAATCACCAAGCTCTTATTTGTATCTTTCCTTTTTTCCTCCTGGAATTGATCATACCAAAGTGTCATATAGCTCACTCCTTATTCTTAGACTATTTTTCTATGAAATATTATCCTTGTAGATTTCTCTTTTTTCATCATTAAAAATATGCTTTAATTGGGCTTGAGAAATAGTTCAGATAGAAAGTCATTTGCCACAAAGTTCCATTTCCAGTTCACAAGAATTTTGTCCCCTGAGATCACGACCTAAACCCACATACTGGAAGGAGAAAATTGACTACCACAGGTTGTTCTCTGACCTCCACACATACACACTGAGAGGCACGCCTAACCACTGAATAAGTAAAGTCAAATAAGTATACTGTTAGCCATATTTAATTTTACTCATTTTTTCTCTCTTGTGTGTAATCTATATTCCTTGTAACAGTTGGCATTTTCATGTTTTTACTCATTGATAAATCGCCAGAACCATTAAATATTTTAAAAGATATAGTAGTAAAAGTGGGTAACAGCCTATTACAAATTGTATTTTTTGTGGTTTTTTTTTTTTGCTATACTATTCTTTAGAATGTATCCCTGTTTTTGTATGATTACCTTTGTTAAAGCTATGACCAAATATATGACAAGAAGCGATTTAAGGGATTATTTTTGCTTAAATCCCTACAGAATATGGTCCATCATGGAGGGAAAATCATATTGGGCAAAGTCTGAGTTTGTTTATCATATTGTATTGATAATAAGTAAAAACAACAACAACAACAGCAAAAACAAAACAAAACAAACAAACAAACAAAAAAAGAAGAATACCAGTGCTTTCCTCTCTCGTTTTTAGCAGTCTGAGACTAAACATATGGGGTTGTGCCACCTAGCATTGGGTGGGCCTTTTCTGGTAAACTTTCTATAAATGCCTTGTAGACCTACAGAGAGATCTGTTTCTTTGGTGATTATAGGTCCAATCCAACTGATAGTTAAGATTATTCATAATTTCATTTAAATGTAGATGCTAGTGCCTAGAGGATTTCTTTGCAGGTTGTACAATAGACAAATGAATTGCTTTATTTTTTTTATCCATTTCTTACAAGAGTTAAGTATATACTTTTCCTATGCATTTAAAACAATTACATGTTTTAACTCTACATAGATAACTGGCTGGCAAGATATCTTCAGAAATAACCTTGTTGAACTTTTTTAATGCTTTCTTCTTCTCATGGCACGGCCTTTGAAAGAGAACAGAATCTCTCAGAGTTGCTCTGGACACTGACTGGCAATTGTTGTTGATTACCACGGATGTCATTCACTCTTAATTTATACTCATAGTCATTCTTTACCTAAGAGTAGCTTACAACTTGTTATAACTAGGAAACTTCAAAATGCTGATTTGTAAAATTGAGGTGAAAAGAAATTCCTATAGGTCAAAGTAATGAATCTTAAAACATTTGAGCTTCCTATGTTCCACTCGTGTGTTATTGATGCCCAATTCCTGAGACCCATGTGGCATCATTGGCTCTTCATTAGGCTTATTTTCTTAAAATAGAATGCAAATATATATATATATACATATATATATGTATATATATATAATACATACATACACACACACACACACACACACACACATATATATATATATATATATATATATATATATATGATTTCAGCCAGTTCTGAGGTTGAAGCACCTGCTTTATTTTCCAATCTGCTTTTATACCACTTTAATTACATGCAGAATAATAAAATCAGTTCTGACTTGAGGAACAATCAGGGTGATAATCAAAATCCTGTAAACACCTTTCTGGGGGCTAATCAAGATGACCGAGACAAAAGGGCTGCCACACAGGCTCCTGCTGTGCCAGCTCTGAGCTTTGAATTAACTCAAATGTAAATGTTCTTAATCAGGGTCCATTTTTAAAATCCTTAAAATTGTTTCTGAGTTAAGTATATCAGTGGCGCCTTAAGATATAAAAATATATGTTGTGTAAGTAGGAAAAATTGCTCACACAATTTGAGCTCCTTCAAAATTTAAAGTCAAATGTATATTTTATTTCACATTATTTTCATTGGAGCCTGAAACCCTCTTTCTACTACTAGTAAATATTACAAAATTAATTAATAGATCATTGAAAGACATGCCTTTTGAAATATGATATAAATTAATTTTTGCAAACTTTGAGTGATTTAATTTTACTGAAAATTAAAATGAATGCTGAGTGTGGTAGCTCATGTCTTCAGTCCCACTTTTCTGGAATAATCTCTATAGGATCAAGGCCTGCCTGGTCTATGACGCAAGCTCCAAGTCAGCTAAGTCTGCATAGTAAGATGCTGTTTCAAACAAAGAAAGGAATCAGGATTATAACTTAATGATTACTAGCTTTCCAAACTTTAAATTTTGAAATCATTAATATGGTCAAGAAAATGATGTGGTTTTGAAAATTTTTTGTTATAATAATTCTGTGGTTCTCTGTGGTAATATTAAAGGTATTATTTTAATAGGTAATAAAAGAAGCATTGTTGGTATTAATTCGTATTAATTCAGTCTGCAAACAGGTTGTAAAGATACTTTGTACAATTGGAAAAGCTCCAGTTGATAAATCTATAAGCAAATCCTTATTGTCAGAACTTCATAGGTTGAAAACTATAAATTCCTTTGTACATAATATGATTTTTATCATCGCACCATATGTGATTTTTATTTTTGTTTTACTTATACATGCATTTCACATAAATTAACAAACAAAGCCTTGATGATGAATGAATATCAAAAGGCACTCATTAAATGGGGAAGAGCCTCAAACACATAGGCACGGGGGAAATTTTCCTGAACAGAACACCAATGGCTTATACCCTAAGATCAAAAAAAAAAAAAAAAATCAATAAGTGACACTTTCTAAAACTGCAAAGCTTCTGCAAGGTAAAGGACACTGTAAATAGGAGAAAACATCAACCAACAGATTGAGAAAAGGTCTTTACCAATCCTACATCGGATTGAGGGCTACTGTCTAATATATACAAAGAACACAAGAAGTCAGACTCCAGAGAATCAAATAATCCTAATAAAAATGGGGTACAGAGCTAAACAAAGAAGTCTCAACTGAGGATACTGAATGGCTGAGAAGCACCATAAGAAATGTTCAACATCCTTAGTCTTCATGGAAATAAAAACAATCAAAACAACACTGAGATACTACCTCACTCCAGTCAGAATGGCTAAGATAAAACAAAAAACAAAAAAACAAAAAACCACTCAACTGACAACAGATGCTGACGAGGATATGGAGAAACAGGAACACTCCTCCATTATTGGTGCAATTGCAAGCTGGTACAACTACTTTGAAAATCAGTCTGGAGGTTCCTCAGAAAATTGAACATAGAACTACCCGATTAATCAGCTATTCCACTCCTGGGCATACACCCAAAAGATGCTTCAACATATAACATGGATACATGTTCCACTATGTTCATACCAGCCTTATTTATAATAGGCAGAAGCTGGCAGAAAGAACCCAGATATCCTTCAACAGAGGAATGGATACAGAAAATGTGGTACATTTACACAATGGAGTACTATTCAGCTATTAAAAACAATGATAACATGAAATTCATAAGCAAATAGGTGTAATTAGAAAATATTATCTTGGTTGGGGATTTAGCTCAGTGGTAAAGGCCCTGGGTTCAGTCCCCAGCTCCGAAAAAAGGAAAAAAAAAAAAAAAAAAGAAAATATTATCTTGAGTGAGGTAACCAAGTCACAAAAGAACACACATGGTATGCAATCACTGATAAGTGGATATTAGCCCAAAAGCTTGAAATACCTAAGGAAAAAATTCATAGATTATATGAAGCCCAAGAAGAAGGAAGACCAAATGAGGATGCTTCATTCTTTCTTAGAAGGGAGAACAAAATACACATGGGAGTAAATACAGGGACAGAGAATAGAGTAGGGACTGAGAAAAAGTTATTCAGAGACTGCCCCACCTGGGGATCATTCCCATATGCAGTCACCAAACCCAGTCACTATTGCTGATGCCAAGAAGTGCTTATAGACAGGAGCCAGATATGGGTGTCTCCTGAGAGGCTCTGCCAGAGTTCTACTGATACAGGTGAGGATGGTTGCAGCTAACCATTGGACTGAACAAGGGGACCCCAATGGAGGAGTTAGAGAAAAGACTGAAAGAACTGAAGGGATTTGCAACACCATAGGAAGAACAACAATATCCACCTACCAGACCCACCAGAGCTTCCAGGGACTAAATCACCAACCAATGAGTACACATAAAGGGACCCATGACTCCAGCTACATATATCACAGAGGATGACATTGTCCAGCATCAATAGGAGGAAAAGCCCTTGTTACTGTGAAGCTCACTTCCCTAATGAAGGGTAATGCCAGGGCATTGAGGTTGGAGGGGTGGGTTGGGAGGGGAAGCATCCTCATAGAAGCAGGGGAAGTGTGAGGGGTATGGGAAAGGGGAGAATGGGGACAACATTTGAAATTAAGTACATAAAATATCAAAGAAAAATAAAATTAAAAAAAGAAAAAAATGCTCTATACAAAATATAAGCCAATGAATAGACCATCAGAAGCAGAATTTTGGCAATGAAGCACACTGATAGATTCAGGAAAATGAAAAGCCATTGCCATTTTTAGTTATAAACCCTTTGGTGACTGCTCAATGCTCCAGTGGATATGTCTAAGTGGTCCCAAAGAAGTTCTGGTTAAACTAAACAGTTCACAAAGCAGACCCAAAAAAAGTATGATCTTAAGACAACATGGATAGGACTATACAGAGAAGATTGACAAGTATAGGAAGAAGAGAGGATAAGTTGGAGAAAGAAACTAAACAGAATACTGTGTGTATGGATATATATGAGACTCCCCAAAACAACAAAATAAATAATAAAAATTAAAATATTCATACACATACCCAAAAGTTTGTTTTCTATTCAATTCTAAACCCAGGCAAGTTGATGAAGAAAGTTAATTATAACTTGTGTGTTCTAAGAAACAGAAGCACCAGCGTCAGACAACTGCCTCTAACAAACATGTTTGAATTTGCAGTGTTAGCCTTGAAGATGGAGACAGAATATGAAGCCTGGCTACTTCTACCTCTCAAGGGCTCATGTTAACAGATGCATAGCAATTAAGTAAAGTTCAGATGGAACCTCCTCCTCCTCCTCCTCCTCCTCCTCCTCCTCCTCCTCCCCTCCCCTCCTCCCCCTCCCCCCTCCTCCTCCCCTCCCCCTCCCCTCCCCCTCCCCCTCCTCCTCCTCTTTATAATCCTCATCATCTTCTACTCTTCCTTCTCTTCTTCTAAATTGAAAATAGATTCATCTATTACACTATACATCCCAACCAGTTTCATCTCTCTCCACTACTCCCAGTTCCCTCCAACATGCCCTCTTCTCCAGACCCAAGAGCCCTCCATTTCCTTTTCAGCAGGCCTTCAGGAGAGGACAGTTAAACAGGACAAAACAAGATACAATAAGAAAAGGCACAAGCCTCAAATGAAGGCTGAAGAAAATAAAGAATAGGAGGAAGAGTCTCAAGAGCAGGCCAAAGAGTCAGACATTTACCGTCTCCCACGGGCGGAAGTTTCACAAAACTACCATGATAACAGCAACAGCAGACACAGAGGAACGGGTGAAATCTCTGCAGGCCCCATGCTTACTCTCTGCGATCCCATGTGAGTTCTGCTCAGTTGACTTGGTGGGCCATGTTCTCCTAGTGTCCTTTATCCTCTCTGACTCCTATAATCTTTCCTCCCCTCTTCCATGGGGTTCTCTGAACTTTTAGGGCAGAGACGCGATAGAGAGACGTCCAACTTACACTTTCCCTCTTGATAATGTCTTTCTGAATCTCTGAACCTGCTCAGATGAGACATTCTTAACATCAGATTCTTAAACCAGGAGTAGCAGATTGGAGAATAATAATGGCATGAATGTAGTAAGAAATTAAAGGAAAATGAAGGGGGAGATGAGAAAATCAATTTGCTTACTTGAAACATTAATAGCAACACACACTGGATTGTTTCCAATTTTTCAATTTTACTAATACTATGACAGTTTTATAAGGGTGTGCTCAGACCTTATTTATGTCTACTTATGGGTCCCTATGTGTTTAGGAATATTTCTGGTTATTCTGTAAGGATAAAATACAAGGATGGAATTTCAGATTAAAGAGTAGTCACTAACTATAGGGAGATGCTTTGTAATGAAATAGGTTAAATGTTTATCCATTATTTAAAAATCATAATTTTTCTTCCTAATTGCTTGAGACTACCTTTTTTGCCTAACCCTAAATAAAGGAATTGTACACATCTTAGCTATAAGTATGTATGCATGTACAACAATCATAAGATATAGAACATTTTAAAGGCCGAATATATAATTATGGGAGATTAAGCATTTGAAGTTAATATTGCACGTGTGTGTGTGTGTCTTTGTGCGTCTGTGTGTTTCTGTGTGTGTGTGTGTCTGTGTGTTTGTGTGTTTGTGTGTCTGTGTCAGTGTGTCTGTGTGTGTTTGTGTCTGTGTGTGTGTGTGTGTGTGTGTTTGTGTTTGTGTGTATGTGTGTTTGTGTGTGTGTGTTTGTGTTTGTGTGTCTGTGTGTGTCAGTGTGTCTGTGTGTGTTGTGTGTGTGTGTCTGTGTGTCTGTGTGTGTGTGTGTCTGTGTGTCTGTGTGTGTGTCTGTGTCTGTGTCTGGGTGTGAGTAAATGGAACATTTTGTAAGAAATATAAGCATTAAAACAATGGAAAAGAGCCAATCAAAATTATCCTTGCAATAGCCTTTCTCTGTTGAAGAACAATCTCCAAGTCTATTATCATATACAGAAATGTGCCTGGAAATGTTGCTATACTTTGTATCACAACTCAGATTCAGTTCTTACCTTGCCTGATGAGATAAGTCTATTTCTGTTTTCCAACAAATTTCTGTTGTTTGAGTAATATGCTTTATGCTACTTTGTTATGATGAGGTGGACAGACAAATGGTATCGTGTAAAGTCATTCTCTAAGATCATGTATACTGTAACCCACAAGAAGCCAACCATTCAAACCCCTTTTAACTTAGCTTCAGTGAAAAGTATAAATTAGCTATAGGATATATAAACAAATCAAGCACACTCAAATAAACACATAGTCATTATTTTAGCTGACTAGAAGGGAGGGCTGCCTTCTCATGGTAAAATATTTCTGCATTCACAAGGACACCAGAGAAGAGGGATTGTATCATTGGACTTTGGCAGATGCTGTCAAGCCCCATCACACAGGAACATTTTTAATGAAAGACATATTCTCACAGCTCATGAATGCTGTCAGGCTATAGCCTTCAGCTCTCAACTTTCTGGTCATTACCTGCCCTCATTCACAGGCCTGTCTTGTACAAGGTCAAGCTATTTCTTGGAATGCTTCACAGTAAGTAACTGACCTATCCTATCCAGGAACATAAAGATTGTTGTCATTCCACCCTACTTTCAAGGGTTTAAAAGAGCATATCCGGATCCCTCCATTGGGTAGATAGATGTTGCTTGCAGTCTTTATGTAGAAGAGATTTTTCTGTCAAGTCCTGCTTTCCTTCTATGAAAATGACCTCCAAAGGTTCAATCAAATTTAAAACTTTGCATGGCAAGTTTCTTCCCATACTTTGCTTCAATGGGAACCCAATCTGAGTTAGAGAGTAAGTAGAATAAGTCTACAATAACATTTCCAGGCATTGTGATGGACAAAACTGCCCATCTAGAAAAACTCAAAGCCTTTTACGTCAAGCCCATTGACTCACCAAACAGACAGATCAAACATCTCTATCATTACAATATAACATTCAAAATGTTTCCCACTCTGAGTAAAAATATGTACATTTAGTGATTAATACCTTCTTTCTTAAATAAACTTGTTATTATTAACTTTATTAATGATTATCCATATTAAAAATAGCTTATTTTTGACTACATATAAAAATTACAAAGTATATCCATAGAGAAGTAATTATGATTTTTAAATATTTAGACATTTCAAGTAATTTTTACTTGTTAAATATATCTAATTATTTATTTAAATTTTTGTTTAGATAGAAACCTGATGATCAATACTTTTCTTCCTCTCCCCAGGAAGAGTAAAACTTCCCTCCTAGTCCAAATTGTCCCTAACAGATTACTTGGTATGACAGAGGGCAATTAAGTAATCTAATTCAGTTTTTCTACTTAAGTTAAATGGTGAATAATGTGTTTAGCTGTGATTCATATTAAGAGAAATACTATCAGTACAACACAAACCATAGTACCATGCACAATGTTGTCTCCTATCAAAAAAAGTATGAGAAATATTTCAAAATGAAATGGAAGCAAGGGTTATATTCCACATCTAACTCAAAATATCTCTCATCTTCAAAACAGACTTTAATGAAAATACTTATTATCCTCCACTATGGCAGATAATTTTCATTATTGTAATAATGAATATGTGATTTCTAGAGCATGGATTTAAAAATGGCTCCAATGACATAGTAATTGCTTCAAATTGAGGGGGAAATCATTCTTCTATAAGACTATTCCCATTGAAAAAAAGATAACTTTGTATAACAGTAATGTATATTCATAACACAGAGATTTCTCACCCATCCTCATTGAAACCAATCACTTTCAGTGAAATAATTAGAACACATATCATCAATGATTCATCTTGTGTTTTGAAATGGACAAAGACTAACACTTGCCTGCCTTTTTTGCTGGTATGGTAGAAAGAGATGCTTTGAGGTCTGGTACACAATGCCATAACTATAAAGAAAAAGTCTGCACATTCCTTGATTTATAATGGAATAACACTCACTGGTATTTGCTATAACACTAGTACTGATATATTCTGTGTTCCATCATTGGAAGTAAAATAGAAAATTGTAACACTAATAAAGGAAAGGTGAGGAGAGGAGATACTTTGTCAGAGGATTGAAAATAACACACATGGTACAAGAAGATGCAACCGAATTAGGTATGAAGGAAAGGGGAAATGAAGGTCAGAATAGGCAATATGCACTGAGTCCTTGATGTGAATTTTCCTGTTTACTCATTATAATGTTTTGTGGATAAAGCATCAGAGGCTCAAAGGATATATCTTGTCCATACAAGTTGACCTAACAAGTAAAGAATGATTAGCATTTGAGCACGGATCTATCATATGGAAGCTTGATTTATATACAAGTCCTAGGTTTTTGATAAAAGTCCATGATTTATAAAAGAAATGAAAAAAGCCCTTTTATAGAAGACCCTGAGGCAAATTCTTATTGTGCTGCAGTTTGAATGTGCATTACTCCAGTGTTCAGTTTTTCATGTCTACCACCACAAAATGGAATGATGGGGGCTAAAACGGAGGAGCCCTATCAAGACCAGCTACACGCCTTAATGAAATTAATGTTACTCTTCTGAGAAACAAAGCCTTCCAATCGCTCTAGACTCTTCTGCCAGAAAATTCCTGCCTCTTCATACATTCCTTGAAAGCTGAGGAAATTTTCAGTTCCTTTGCCAATTTAACAAATCTGAGCTGCTGTCTCCTCTGTTCCTGCTGTTCCTTGTAACTCAAATCCGGTTCCTCACTTCTGCTCCCACAGCTCAGGGTTTCCAGCTTTTCCTTAAGATTTGTTTCTATAACCTATCAGCATGAAAGACCTGATAGGTTAAGTCCTAGGAGACTTGCTTTTTATTTGTGTGTTTGTTTTTATAAAAAATATCACATATGCATAGGTATTATGCAAAAAGACTTTTTATATTTAGCCCATTCTAATAAACTCAGGGGCAGAGACTATATATGTGTAGTTAATAAAATTTTAAATTGTGAGTGTGTGTGTGTGTGTGTGTGTGTGTGTGTGTGCATACATGCATGCCTGCGTGCACTCAAATGTGTGTGCACAAAAACCATGGATACCAGAAAAGAATGTAAGATCTCTTGGAGCTGGAGGTTCATGAAGTCCCAAGGCATCTGACAAGTGTTCTTGGAACTTAGCTCAGGTCATCCTCAAAAGCAGCAATCACTATGAATGTTGAGCCATCTCTTCAGCCCCTACTTGTGTTATGTTTATATTTATCATTACATCCCTATGATGTCACTTTACTAAAGTGTAAGTGAATGGGTGAGGTGTACCTGGAAAACTACTTACCAGGGTAAGTATGCTCACTTCCTTCCTATTAGAACCACAATGCTTTTAGACATGGAGAAGACCAAAAAGAGTTTTAGGTCCAGGTGTAAAAGCTATCACTAAATGACTGACTTGGAATAATTTATTTAATCTATAGGAAATTTAATTCTTTACTACAACAGCTATAAATTCACATCTGTCAGGATTGTTGCAATTCAAACTGAGATTCCTGGGCATGGTATGCAGGGCATGTTGCAAAGTGTCTAGTGCCAGGCTTCTCATAAGTAGGGTCAGTGGGCATTTGAATATTGAGTAGGCAGTGCACTTGTTGCCCCAGGAGCAAGATCCAGCTTTCAGGAGCTCAATCTGACATGAGTTAGTCAAAATCAAGAGTTTTACAAGATGCTCAGAGTAATCCTGAGCTGAAAATTAATTACTAACTTAATCACTGCCTCTGTTCTCTTTTGTTAGTCTACAGGGTTTAGAATTATTTTAATTCTGGTTTTGTTTTATCATAATTGTTTGGAATATGTGTATTTTCCTTTTTTTGTTCAGTTCACACACATTTCATATCTATCAAGCAGCAGGCACTCTGCTTGTTTTGGGGAGTCACGCAAAGCTGAGGTTTGCACAAACTCTACCATTCATCTTGCAGACTATTTCCCTGCACAAACATCCAAATGGCATAATAACAATATACTGTGAATAATTAATTATAGAAATCCTTTCAGATGCCATAGTAACTATGCAGCAGGCTTTATGCAAACATCAGTGGTAGACATTTTCCAGGAAAATGCATGTATGTGATAAGACGAAAAGGGGTGGAAGTGTGTTGGGTACGTTGCCAAGCCTAAGGCAGGAATGTGGGTATGAACAACTAAGCAAGGCTGACCAGAGATGGAAGATAAACTGAATCAAACGAGTTTTTAGTTCGTCAGCAAGTCTTCCACTTCACCCTAAAGCAATATAGTACCAGTGAGTTTTCAGAAGAATATTAAGATGACCACAAACATGGTCAAGAGAGGCGAAGCTCACTTTACTAATGAATGCAGTCCTGGAAAGCAGAAGTGGTATCTTTCATAAAGACAAGAAGAACAACTCTTACACATTTACTTCCCCTAAGCACTTAAGAATGCTGTCAAATGATCCCCAACCATTACCTCTATATTGAATAGCATACAAATCGACCTTTTAATTCCTAGTATGACCTACAAATTGTTACATGGAAAAGAACAAGTTACTAGTCATTGTAAGGTTATGTGACCAGAGCACTTAGAGCTTGGAGAGCTTTTTGTACCTTACAGCATCTATGCTCATGACTCCATTTGAATGAGACGGAAGAAGAGGAGTCAAACCTTCTGCCCAATGAGAATCTTGACGGGGCTCATAAGCATGGCTAACCGTGCAAGCATCCTTAAAACACAAGATGTGTTATCTCCAGGAAATCCTTCAGTATGGCTCTGACCCACCACGTGATTTTTTTCTTGTTCCTATTTATTAAATTTTGTCTCTAAAGTGATTATTCAGGTACTGACATATATTTGAAATTAAAGAGTACCCAGTTTCAGTTTTATCAGACTAAACAGTCACCATAAACTGAAACTACACCAAGAATCTAAGAACTATCCTTTATTAACTTTTACTCCATTTGATATTGTCATTTTTCAATTATTCCCCTTGTCTATTTTAAAGGGACTGAAAAATCAACGGGACATAGACATATCATATGCTTTCCTATAAGTTCATGTGTTAGCGTTAGAAAGGGACAGTGTAAATTCTTTTCTTATATGTATCAAAATGTTAAGCACAAGGAATGTGAATTTAAATCTTTTTCTTTCTTTCTGTATTTTGTTCTTAAACTCTGTCTCCCTTGGCACATCACACATCTATTAACGGAGAAAGTGCCGTTAAAGCATCGTCTAAGCAGTATTTGTTAAGCCTTTTATGCAAAAGTGATAAAGGGGATAAATTTGGCAGTGGAATGTATGAAAAACTGGGTGTAATATTTCCTTGTACTCAAATGAATTGGCAGTTTACTTATATTTTATATAGTGCAAACAAAAGGCACTAAAAATGACAATAAAAACAAAAGGAATTAATTCAGAGTTGCTGTGTTCTGAGGTTTCCAAGTGTGCTGCCTGGACCAGAGGTCTTAGCTGCATCCAAAAATCACAATATAAATGACATCTTTACCATTCATGTCTTTACTAAATCAGACCGTCTAGGAAAGCGGCCCATTGCACAGCTGGGTTCCAAGTCTTCAGGTGGTCTGGTTACAATCGAAGAGAAATGCTTTATAATATATAGTTCCCTCTATCTTTCATAACGTTATAAGTCACTTCTCTTCCATGTTTGCATATCAGAGATATTCTTGAATGATCACTGGTAAGATTTTGGCTTCCAATGTGATTATCAGATGGTTAAGGATAATGGATGGTAGTTAAGGGTGTGATAATGAGTTCTATCTGAGGGCACTGTTAGAAAGCTGGAGTGGCCTGGAGTATGAACCACTGCAGCTATTCAGACAGCTCTATGTTTCCAGGTAGTTTTCCTTGATGGCGTCTTCAGGATATGTAGACAGGTTATGTTAGAATAGCATGTACAAAACATAAAATTTCAAGATGAATTATGTATGTTTCTGCATTTGAGAGTGAGGGGAGCCTTAAATAAGACTGGAATCCCAATTGCATTTTGAATTTTGAAATATTTCTTCCCTGTTAATAGAAAGGTATAGAATATGCACCACATGATAACAGAATAATCAAGTACTTAGAAAATATATTAGAACAAATGGTTTTGACCATCATTATAAAATATATAATTGCATTATGAAATGTATTTCTGCATTTTCACTGAAAAATAAAGGTGGAGTTGGTTAACAAACTTGCCCCTAATGCCACATGTGGAAAAATGGTAAAATAGAGCTTTCACCTCAGAATTTTTCACAGGGGACAGTAGTTTTGATGATTTTTATTTTTAGCCAACATTTAGTTGGAGATTTTATGTAAATTGTCCCTTCATGTATTCAAATGATTACTTTAGACTAAGAGTTATCATTCTCACTGTACAATTTATTTATTACTGTATGAGTGGTAAATGTGTATTTTAATGAAGCTTTAAATATGCACTTGTGTGTATGCATGTATATAAAAGCCTGAGGTCAATACCCAATATTTTCTCTATAATTACATTATTTTTTATTTAGTAACAGGGTAATTGGGCATAAAATTGTCTTCAAATATAAGATAGGAAAAGATTTGTCTCTTGGAAGAACCATGTTATTCTGTCTTTTAAGATATGACAGAGATGAAACTGATGGTTAAATATTTCGGAGAGACCAACTTCCTCACAGAGGGCATTGTGTAATAATGAAGATTGTGTGGGAATATACTAGACACGTAAAGGGAGCACCTTTCTTCCGAAGCAAGTATCACTGATGGAACAGCTGGGCAGTTTCGACAAAAAATTCAGCAGAACTTCCTACAGTTAAAAATATTCAAAGGCAGTTGTGTGCCTAATCAATTCTAGTTTTAAGATTTCAGTAGTTGTTTATTAAAATACATTTCTAGTGGATGGAGATGGGACACCCATTATTCGTCTCAAATCTAAAGCATCAGAAATTGGGGACTGTTATGTTCACAATGGTGTCTATCCAAAAAGACAGAGGAGAAGCCAGAGCAGTCTGTAATCTGTGCGGATCTCTCTACAACATTCCAGTTGTTCTGACACAAATCCATCTAGAAGCTTTCTGCCTCTAAGATGTCAAATTCAACTTCAAGGGATCAAGTTTCACATTGCTGAGCATTGATATTAGATGCTTCCTGTCCCAGAAAGTAAGAAAATCCTCGCAAGTCTTTGAAAGGCTAGCTCCAAAATGATCTCCCTGACACTTAGACGATCCTTAAACACAGGGCATTCACTATGCTCTCTCTTACTCATAGTTCTTCCCTGTGTGGATGTAGCTTATCACACAGGAATTATTTTCACCTTTGTATGTATTTCATCCAAATTCATATTGATATGCTGAGCCTTATCAGTCTGTTCTGCAGATCAGAATTGCATAATTGCCTTAAGGTCAGCTTCACGTGTCACAGAAATGGCATTCTGCTAACACCGCATCCCAAAATAAACAGATTAACCAGCAAGTTAAGCCATTGCTACACTGCCAAGCTCTCTATGAAACAGATTATGTACAAAACTGCATTAATTCTCTAAAATGCAGTACATATCAGTATTTTTTCTATATTTTGTAGAAAAAACATGAGATTTTTGAGAGGCTACATAACTTAGTAGTCATCAACCGTATGAATCTTGTTTTCTGTTGACAGAGGTGGAGGTCTTACTTAACGAGGTTTATACGTATCTGTTTATTGACCTCCAACTGTGCACATAGACCTTCACTTACTGACAGAAATAAATAACTCAGAAGATGCACAAGTTATATATTGCACATAGGAAACACCTGAATTGGTTTTACAGATAGAAAGCATCCAGTAGCTAAACCATATTAGCTGGAGTTTCTAAGATACGCAATAGATATGAATGTTAACCCCAGCAGCTAATTAACTTTCCAAATCAAATAGCTTTGTGTGGGCATGACTAGTTCATATATTATGCTTTCCAAAAGAACTATAAAAACAGGGGAAAAATCACAGATTGAGTTACCATAGCATTAAGTCTTGAATTTGTTACTTAAGAAGGGTTACATAACTCAATTAGTACCTGAATTCAAAGAAAAGGAATACTCATCTATACTCCTTTGATCTAAGTAATAAGTACCAATTTGATGTTAGTAGACAGTGTAAAATAAATACATTTACTGCGGCTAATTCAAAGAGATGAACAATTTAGTTATTAAATATAATGGTTGCTTATTATAACCTTGATCACCTGTCATATCGATTGAATTGATTCCCCAATCTTAACATTGGCATTGGAACAGAAAGCTGCATGGATGGGAACTAGGCTTCTGAGAATTCTTATCAAGGAAAATTTATACCTCCAATTATATTTGCATGTCACCTCAATAACTGCACATGTAATTTTTAATGTATGATATGCCAACTATTATATAGTGCATATTTTATTAAAATACTCTCTTAATTATGAAGTTAAATCTTAGTTATACTTTACATTTTGCCATCTAAGTATAAGAAGAAATCTGTGCCTATGTTTGATATTGTAAATCTGGACAAAACTACTGTATTTCTATAGTTGGAAAAGAGATCACTTAATTTGTCCCCAGTTAGTACTGAGCACCATATGTGTCAGATAATTACAGAAATTTGCACATAGATGGATAAATGGATATGTAGATAGATGGGTAGTAGATTGATTGATAAATGATAGATGATATATTTATTGATAGATGATATATATATATAGATAGATAGATAAATAGATGATAGATGGATGATAGATGATAAATAGATGATAGATAGATAAAAGGACAGATAGATATATATGTACCTTATAATTTCTATAATACATAATGAGAAATATTACTAAAGTCAAAGTGACAGAGAGTGAAAATGCCTACCAAACAGAAAAAATCAATGAATATTAATTTCCATTGCCTATGCAGATACTGTGGATAAGCACCTGGATATAATCTCTGATGAGTTTTTCACGTCAACACCAAAAGCACATGTATTGCCTCTATGGAAGAGACGCAGATGTGATTATTAGTGGACTTACTCTACTGCATGAGGCTGAGAAATGACAGAGGTCAGGTGGATTGCTTGCTCTGCTTCCTTTGATAGCCCGGTTCTGATATATTCAATTCCACTAAAATGAGATGGACTTGAGCAAGTTATGTAAGAAGTAGCGTGCAGCATATTTAATCATACATGGATGGAGTGAAAAAATAAATTGTGGTATCCAATGCTGGAGGAGTGGGGATCTCTTAAGAATACTGCTACTGTGGAGCAAGCCACATGGCTGAAAGCATGCAGAATGATGGACAGAATAACAGACAATGGGAGGTTTCAACCTTTTCCTAGAAGGACTCGCCAATTATTGCACCTTTAGAAAGAATGGGAAATATCTCTTTAACCACAAATCAGAGGCATTTTAAAATTGCAGATACATTAAAATTCTAATAGACACAGCCCAATGTGAAGATGATAAATAAAGATATTAACAACTATACAAATAATCAGTGAACATTTACTATGAGCTAGAAGTCACTGAATCAATTAAGGAATTTATTAAGTTCTTTCTCAAGATCCATCTTCAAGGCATAATTTTGTCACATATTAAAGGACAAGAAAGGGACTAATGCTAGTGTGTCATATGCTAAAGTATTTGTTCAACTGATATCACTCACATGTTCTAAAAGTTTGATGGGTTTTGGATGTCAGAAGTTAACAAAGGAAAGGCTTTATTGTAGCAGGAAGCCTGGCTCTAAATGCACATACACACTCAATTTGACAGAATTGTTTAAATATATTATGTGATATATATATATATATATGTGTGTGTGTGTGTGTGTGTGTGTGTGTGTGTGTGTATCCTGTGTTTATGAATACACAATCTAATTCAATGGAAACTCTTTGTAGAAAGCTTTGTCTTCCAGATATTTGTGTGTAGCAAGTATGAGAAAATTAAAATACTATTGTCATCCTCCCAAACTGAGGAGTCCAGAGCAAATCACATCAGGCAGAGCTTGACTGATGTCCACAAGAAGATGGTGCACAGCAAAATATTTGACACAAGGAGCTGCCTCCATAAGTAGTTCTTTGTAGGTGTTTCTTAAAGGAAACTGGTGGAGCATTAGAGGTAAGGCACGGGTACAGAGTAGTTTTTGCATATATTTTACTCACTTGTTAACTACATAGTACTCTAATATGACCAATTTGCAGATAAAGACTAAGATATAAGGAATGTCATCACAATTGCAAGGTGAGCTAATGTTAAATATTAATTAATTAATTAGAATAAAAAAGTTGAATGAAGATTCAAGCTCACTTATTCTAAGAATGCGTTTATTTTCTGCTTATTCATTATTTTCAAATCTATATAATAATTTCTACATAATTGCTACTTGTTGGTCATGGTGAAAAGCCATAATTCTTTGCACTGTATAGATTACAACGTCAGTCTTTAAGAAACATGATCTCTAACAGTCCATTTAATTTTTATTGTATGGGAGTTTATAGCAGGAGCTCCAGATGTGTCCATGCCAGATGATGCAAAATCAGTGTATGACTTTGCAAAGCAACTTCTCCTTCCTCATTTATGAAGGTTATGGAAATTATACTCTAGTTGCCAGGCATGGGTGGCAAACACATCTGTATAGAGCAATCTCTACAGTCCCCAAATACTTCTCTATCTATGAAATGATTTTATGGACCATGATTATTCTTGATTGAGGAAAGATTGAAGGATATGCCAAGACTCCAGATAGGGGGGATTCAGTACAACGAAAACTATAGAGCAGTGTGAGCAACCCAGTCTGAAGTGTTTTATAAATACTAAGCTAAAAAGCAAGTCACTGTATTGTAGTGGGGCTAATACATCAAGACAAACTCTGTGTAATTCAAAGCCTTGACTGATACCTATCTGCACTCTGTATGACAGCTGAGAATATTACATATGGGAGAATAGGAACACATAAAGAAAAAAGGAAAGAAACAAAATAGTGTCCAGAAATGAAAACTTGGACAGCATCTCCGGTCAAAGTCATCCTGATCTTGAAATGTCTGGGATTTCAGACTCTTGTGAACTTGGAGTGATAAATACATAGATTTGCTTGCTGCCCCAACTTCCAAACTTTTTACCGACAAGAAGAGAATACCACTACACTGCTGATTGGGGAAAAGCATTAAAATATTGATTTATTCTTCAGGAAAGACTTTAATTTGCAAATCTTTATAGATCACATGTGTTTCTTACATATGAACTTTGTATGAGCCGCTTCCTTCCTTGTAACTCTGACGTCATTTCCCCATCCTTGTGACTTCCTGACTTTCCAGCAGCTCAGGTATCCTTGATTCCAAAATGCCTTCCACTAGCTCAGAATTCGCTGTCCCCATTTATCTGCCTGCTCATTGTACAGTTGTATAATTCGTCATACCATTTTTTCTTACTTTAAACTTACAGTTGCAGATTTCAACCCACTCCTTTGCCTATTAATTAATTCATGGCCTATTACACTTTCCAAGATTTCCTTTAATTTGTGTAATGTATTCCTGTGCTACCTGACTTCCCAATAAAATATAAATTATATATGGAGAGTTGTTATTTTCTGTTTAAAATAGTGAGTACAAGTTTTTAAAACTATGTCACAAACATTGCAGCATCTTAATGGGTGTTTTTTATTTTAGAAAGACAGTTCTTCATACATAACACACTGAATTTGTATCTAAGCCTTCTGTGCACACTGTGGGTGAGTCCTCATTCTCTGCTCTACTGAAAGTGAAAGTGTTTAACAGCTTCTCATCCATTGGAGATAGCTGGCTCCAGTTCTATTTGATTAGTTCCTACTGATATATTACATCTTACTAAACTAAGCATTCTTTCTTATGTAGGAAATGTGTTTGCATATTTGTGTGTGTGTGTGTGTGTGTGTGTGTTTCTGCGATCATGCATGTATGTGCCCGTCAATGTATACCTTTGAGGGTGCATGTATACGTGCATGCACATGGAGACTAGAGTTCAACTTCAAACGTTGTTTCTCAAGTGCCATTTGTCTTGATCTATTTGGATTTTTCTTTTGTTCTTTTTTCCTTCTTTTTTTTTTTTTTTTAGAAAAATTCCACACTAGGACTTGTGGCTTGCTTTTTAAAAGAGGGCGGTCAGCTAGCAAGATTCCATTATACCTACCTGCATTTCTAAACGCTGTGACTACCATCTGATGCCACCATACCTATATATAGGTGCCAGAAACAGAACTTGGGTCCTCTTGCTTGCATGGCCCTCATTTCACCCAATGAGACAATTCCTTGGCCTAGAAAGGTAAATTTCCTTTTGCTACAGTCTTGTATTTTGTTGAGAGGGCCACAGATAAGTAACTGCTGCCTATCTACTATAAGAAAACCTGGCTTTCAAAATTAGAAACCCGAATTGAGGTTGTAGCTCAGTTTTAGAATATTGGCCTAGTGTGCACAAAATTCTTGGTTTGGTCCCATACAACTTAACATGTTGGCTGTAGACCCAGAATTGCGGAGACAAAGACAAGAAATTTAGACTTAACCTTAACCTTCAGCTATAAGGTAACTTCAAGGGATATAGGAGACCCAATATGAAAACATTATTAAACATATACATAAACCAATGAGAAAAGAGACCTACCAGAAATACACACATGCAATCCACGGTTAACTAAGTTGTACAAGAAGATCAATAAAACATGAAGGGAGGAAACAAGGCCTTTGACAGAAGACAGTGACAATCAAGATATGAACATGCAAATTATATGAAAAAACACACTTATACTACATACAAAAAAATCACACAGGCAAGTAAGATGTTGTAGAGAAGAAAGATGCTTGGGAAGCAAGCATGAGGACCTGGATTTGAGGCCAAAAGAAATACATGGTGAAAAGAAACTCCATCAGCTTGTCCTCTGAGGTTTCCTTATATGTAGTGCACTACCCAGTACACACACACACACACACACACACACACACACACACACACACACACACACACAGAGACACTCACTTACTCACACACACACAAATCAATTACCAACAATAACAGACAAAAAATAAATAAAAATATTTGGTTGTTTGAATAAGAATGCCTGCCTCAGGTCAATATGTTTCAGAATTTGCTCCCCAGTTGGAGGCGTTATATGAGAAGGCTGAGGAGGTACAGCTTTGTTGGAGGAACTGTGTCACTGGGGGTGGTCTTTGAGATTACAAAGGCTTGTCACATGACCTGTTCCTGCTTTCTGCTTCCTGTGTGCAATGATGATGTGAGGTCTCTGGTGTTTCTATGTTTTGCCACCATCAGCATAGACTCTAACCCTCTGAAGACATAAGCCAATTCTAGGCATGTTCTTTTAAAACAGATAAATAAATAAATAAGATGTCTGGTCATGGTGTTTCATCACAGCAATAGAAATGTAAAGTAAAATGTAATAAATTTATTAACTTAAACTTAACAAAAATTTTCAATGTAAGCCACAAAATCTTAGACTTTTCTTTGACATTGGTGTTATTATTTTGGAAATAAGAATGGAAAGAGCACAACCGTATATCCATATGTGTGTGTATACATAGGAAACACAAGTAAAGAAAAGGAGTAAGAGATATGCCTGTACTCTAAAATCTTAAAAAGCTTCTATACATCAAAACAACAACAAAACTCTCCCAAATCCAAAAACAAACCAATGCCAAGAACGAGTCCAAATTTTTAAAGAAACTCGCATAATAGGATCTTTTCTATTTCAGGGTTGATAAATTCTGCATGTTCCAAATATGTGAAACTTATAACTTTTAACAATTCAATAGTCAAAAATAAAATAGAAACTATTCTCTGTGAAAATGAGAAAAATTGCTCTGGATAAACATGTTTCCAAAGTAATTATACAAATGGCCAAGGCATTACATAGCAAAGTGAGGAAACAGTAATCATGAAAGTGTGAATCCTAACCACAATGAGATACCATCTAGAGCCTGTCAGAAAAGCTAGTGTGAAAAGGACAAGAATGTTGACACGAAATGAGATAAAAGAGAGTCATGTTCTCTTTTGGTGGCAAAATATAAACATTTTGGTGAATACCATACAATTTTTTCAATATTTAGACCTGTATGACACAGCAATACTGTTTATGAATGTTTATGTCTGTGCGTGTGTGTGTGTGTGTGTGTGTGTGTGCGTGTGTGTGTGTGTGTGTTTTCTAATACTCAGAAAAAAAAGTGCCAGGATTGGATCACTATAAAACAGCATGGTCATAATAATTAAAAATGTTTTTAAAATAAAAATTGGGCTTCTTAAGTCAGGAGATATACACATAATATGTATGTCAACTTACATAAAAAGTAAAAAATAAGGAAATGCATAAGTAATCCCTAGATTTTTATTCTGGAAAGTGTGAGAATTCTAATATTATGATCTGTCTCTCTACTCTGATTTTGCAAATTTTTGTTCAACTTACATCTAAAGATAGATGTATTGAACTATTATATAACAAGGAAGAAAATACCAGTTTCCGATGGTGTATATCCACCTGTGGTTCAACTCCAAGATAGTGGGTTTTTCAGTTGACCAAAGGCAGATCTAGGCCAACAAAACATCTTTCAGGACAGATTATTTCTTCTGAGATTCAAGTCAGTTAATCAGTGCTCATTCTATCATTTCTGCTTAAGCAAGAACCAAACACATTTAATAAGAAAGGTAAGTCATATTTTCTTTTAGGCTTCATCACAGTCATTAACTATGAGTGTTATGATGCGTAATTACGTAAAAGTTTACAGAATAAGTATTCAAGTGGTTGAAGGAACATTGGCTGGAATAAAATCAAATGTTTCAATAGAGGCAAGATGGTTAGATATAAACACATTCACACACATGTCCCTATGCACACACATGCACAAACACATATGCACATAGTCCTATTGCCCAAGTTGGAAAGCCGTGGACACACCAGATAAATCAGTAAATCTCTCTTGTGTGTGCACTCGAAGTCAGTTAAGGTAATAAACAAGAATTGGAGGAATTTGAAGTGAGCCAGAGTAATGAGTATTCAAGTGGCTTACAGTGGATATTTCATGGAATAAAATGATTACTATGATTACATGTGAATATATACATGTATTTAAATATTATATATGAAATAATATGTACTTTTAAATTCTGGGCATGGATGGGGGCTAAGTGAACATGAGTGGAGATGCACAAGGAAGTCAGAAGCATTGGGTTTCATTGGAGGGGGAGGTACAAGATGGTTTGAGGCACCTAACTCAGAGCTGGGAACTGAACTCGGATCTTCTGCTGCAGCAGTGCAGTTGCTCTTAACCACGGAACTCTGTCTCCAGCCTTATGGATCTCACAGATTCTAATGATCTCCCATCTATAGGAATTTGAAAATTTATAGGAATCCAAAGAATCTTCAGAGGGTCAGGAAAGCAGGCGTGGAGGCTGGTAGAACTGCAGGCGAGAGGGGAGAAAGGCCATTTCAGAATGCCTTCTTGTGAAGAGGATCGTTTTTTGTTTTCTGAAAATCACATGTATTTAGACAGTGAGTGGAATGGTAAAGAGCTTTTGAGAAAACAGAATTTTGGGGGGACAGCAGGAAGTGTAATTTTTCCTTACCACCTCACAGTTGGTCACCGTGTTTTCCGTGTGGTAACTCATCAGCAGGAGGACAAGGTTGACATTGCCTGGTCTGTCCTGTATAGAGCGTCCTCACAGGTCAGCCTTCCTCTTCCTTGCTCAGCATATGTAGAAGGACAACCTTCTTTCTGCACTGGAGTTTGAGAGCGTCTGTTCCTTTTCCCTTGACTCAGAATGTCTACTGCTTTCTAAATGGTTAACGTTCTCTCAGCATCTGGCTTAAAGCTTGGCTGCTACATCTTCCTCAGTAAGGACATTTGTGAGCCGCACACAGGGGGCAAAATCCTCCAGGAAATTGTTGTGGCTGCTCGTCTCCCTGCCTCGGTTCCTCACTGCTCAAAGAGGAGTTTGTGATATGCTTACTAACTGGTACTGAACTTCAGCATTAGGACTGGTGCCCAAAGTTATGAGAGCTGTGTTTAAACATGCTTACATGTTTAAAATGCATATGAAGGGCAGATCAATTTGCCCAAGGAATGCCAGTTTTCTGATAATATTTACACAAGAAAAAAATAATCTGTAAAATATAAACACCTAAAGTCAGAAATTGTGTTCTGTTGCTTTAGTTGTGTGTGTTAGTTTTGGAATAGGGATAAAAATGCATATTTATGTGGTAATCTTTAAGTTAGCTAGGGAGTCCAATCCCCATCACCTGAGGTTGTCCATTCTTGTTTGGACAATACCAGCATTTGCTGCAAGATGTTTTGCCAAGATATTTTCCGTCCTTTGAAAACTAATGGCTTTGTCATCCCCAGGAGGGACCTGAGGCTATGTGTGAATGTATACAGTGGTTTTCACTGGCAGCTACTTACTAAACTGAATATTCTTAGCTACCTTGTCAAGCCCTAGAATTGTTTGATTTCCTGCAGGAAATGTTTGCCTTTGAAAACTCCGGTGGGGAAACAGCTTTTTCACCTCTGCTCTAGAGAATGAGTTTAACATTGTCTGCAGATGAGATTCATCCCCTGGAGGAGGTACAGAGCATCTAATGAGCTTAGAAACAAATCACAAAAACAGCAGGAAGTGGGTTCCAAATCCTACCCACACCTTGTGTTATAAAACAAGCCTGTTTTACAGGTTTGCATAATTTGAAGTACCCATTTATACTGAATGATTTGTAAGTGCTAAATCAAACATATACAATTACATGGGAACACATTTAGTAACATTCTATCGTGTAGATGGTGTGTGATTCTGGTTCTTGTGGTATATTTGCTTTAAATACTCATTAATGCATTAAAGAACAGAAAAAATTCTGTGTATCATCTCTACTATGAGCTTTGCTTCTGGCACTTTAAGGAGAGCAATTTAAATTTATTCAGATACATGTAGACACCACAAGGCATACTTACATCCACCCACAGTATAGTTGTCAAAGGGCGTGCTCATTAACCTAGTTCTTGGACCTCAGATTGAATTTATTTACTCACTTCTGCTTCTCCTCCTCACATAATACACACAACAATACCCCTAAAACTCTCACTCTTGCTTAAAACTGAGCAGCAGACACTGGCCTTTTGACATGATTTTTGTATCTGAAAACCATGAAATTCTATCCTCAAGTTTCCTCAATGGGAATAACTTACTTCATTCCTGTTTTTCCTCCAAATCCATATCCTGAGAAGCCTGGTCCCTGAAAACCTGCTTCCCAAAAGTGGCTACTAAGATATTGCTTTACACATACAGTGGAACAGGTGAGTAGAAAATTAAATTTGCTTAGCGACTGTTCACAAAGTACAGCTACAAGGAATATGTGTAATGTAAATGAAACCTGCACAAGAAAGCACTATATGAAAACAAAACAAAACAAAACCCAAACGAACAAAACAAAGAGAAAAGAGAAACAAACAAAACAAAACAAAAACGTTTCAGCGAGCACCGACACGGTGAGTGGGTTGGTATTGGAGGAAGAAAGTAAAACGTAAGCTTCCATTAAATACCCTGGAAGAGTTGTTTTACTTTGCATTTAAGAATGAAAATCCTTATTTTGGAAGAGAACCCAAATCATTCTATTTCCTTTTCTTTACGTGTGTTTCAAAGACAAGGATAGTGACTGTTATTGTCTACACACCTGGAAATCTAACAGTCTTAAAGCATACCAACCTCCTGACCCATAAATGACAACTGCTAAGCCAGGTCTAACACACTTTCAGGCAATTGCTAAGTTGTTAAAGTAGCTTTCTGAGCAGCGTCACTGCATTTGTCCTGACTTTCTTTTATTCTAACAATCCTACGGCCAAAAAAAAAATTGTTTTGTTTGAAAAAAGGCAGATAGTACACCCTTTACACACACTCATTCTAAGATTCTCATCTCCTTGAGAGTAAAATTAAGTCTCTCCTGGGACCTATAACACCCATATATGATTTGGGCCAGTTCAATCTTTTACCTCCTCTCCTGTTCTTTCTAACATTCTTGCAATTCCCTACTCTTTTTACCCCATGATTACTTCTCTCCTGATCTTCTAGACACCCAAATGCCACAGAGCTTTCCACGTCACGAGATCACGATTCCCTAAGAGCACTTTCTACATACAATGGCATACTTACTTAGCTCCCCCACTGCTGCTGGTGATTGAGTCATCATCTTCCAAATATACATGTATAGTGTGTGTGTGTGGGGGGGGGTTCATTTGAGATTATATTTACTCTTATTTTCACTTTTCCTTTTATTTAAATATATATGTATATGTATATACATATACTCCCTGTATTCCTCTATTTTTCCCATTCTTCCTCCCCTCCCCTTTCCTCTGGATGGACTCCTTTTTGTCTCTTATTAAAAAAGAGAGTTTATTTATTACTATATAATTCACACACTTACACATATATAAATACTTCACATTTGTGTATGTCTAGTCTCTCTTTCTCTCTCTCTCTCACATATATATATATACATATATATATCACATATATGTGTGTGAAATGGGAAAACAAACATGGTATATACTCCTTTTAAGTGGATATTAGATCTAAATCAGTCGATAACCATGCTACAATCCACTAACCCAAAGAAGCTGAGTAAAAAGAGGAGCTAAAGTGGTATTAGTGATCTCCCTGACATGGTAATAGACGGGGAGTGGACTGAAATTGGACAGAGGTGGGTAGGGGTATAGGTGGGATCAGGTTGAGGGAGGAAAGGGGAAGAGAGTACTGTGAGGGACAACTGGAGTGAGGGAACATCTCTGTGACAAGCTAGAATAGGACAATGGAACTTCCAGATATCTGTTGTGGTGACTCTAGCTAAAACTGCTAGCAATGGGGAATATGGAGCCTGAGTCTGCCATTTCCTGTAACCAGGCAAAACTTCCAATGGAGGACACAAACCCAGCCACAAACAACTCCAACATAAGAAAATTTTTCCTGCCTATAACATGTGCAAAGGTAAAGACGGACCAGAAATGAAGGGACCAGATAACCACGTAGTCCATCCTGAGACCCATGCCAAGAAAGGAAGCCCACTGCAGCACTGGTCCTGATATCTTGCTGTACTCACAACCTAGCATGATCTCCATCAGAGAGGCTTCAACCAGCAACTGATGGAAGCAGAGGACCCACAACCAAACTTCAGGTAGATTTTTGGGAACCCCGGGAAAGAGAAGATGAATTGTAGGAGCCAAAGGGGTCAGAATCAACTACGATGGACCCATAGGATCCCACGGACACTGAATTCCAACCAGGGGACATGCATAAGACTTACCTAGGCCCTCAGCATGTATGCCACAGTTGTGTAGTTGTGGTCTTCATTTGAGAATCCTAACAACATGAGCAGGGGATGACTCCGAGTTGGCTGCTTGCCTTTGGTACCAGTTTCCTCGATTGGACTACCTCATCTAGCCTCAAGAGAAGATGTGTGTAGTCTTAAGTCAATTTGCTATTCTAAGGATGTTTTATGCCTATGAGAGGCCTTACCTTCTCTGATGAGAAAGGGAGGAGGAGTGTGGGAGTTTGGATGAGATGGGGGAGTAGAGGTAGAAGACTGGGAGGGCAGTAGTGAGGCTTAGTGACCTTTAAGAGAAGTAAAAGCTCTTATTTATCTATATTCTGAAGGAAAAGGATTGAGGTTGAAACATACATACATACATATATATATATATATGAAATATATATATATTCTTCCACACAAAATGCTCAAAAAAACAATCAAAAAATCATAAAAGTCATAAAAGCTAAAGCTGAAGGAATAAAACCTGGAATATTAGTGATCAGAGGCAGGGACTAACAAAAGCAGCATCAAATTCACTGATGAACACGGAAACCCAGAAAATTCTCAGTGTTGCCTCACTGGCTACAGCCATGCATGCATGGTCTTTAAAGATTTGAAAAGGAGAAATGTCAATTTAGAATTCTACATCAGAGAAAATCATTTATAATTAACACAAGAATAAATGCCTTTTAAGAAAAAGAGGAGATAATTCATTTACACCCTTCCTACAACTTCTTTCATGCTATTTAATCCCTCTCTTTTTTTTCTCTTTTTAATGGGATTTTTTTAAATTTATACTTCAAATGTTATCCCCTTTCCCAGTTTCCAGGACATAAGCCCCTGATCCCGTCCCCTCCCCTTCTTCTATAAGAGTGTTTTCATCCCCATCCACACACCCTTCTCGGGCCCTGACATTCCCCTACACTGGGGGTCCAACCTTAGCACGTCCAAGGGCTTCTCCTTCCATTGGTGCCCAACAAGGCCATCCTCTGCTACATATGCAGTTGGAGCCATGGGTCAGTCCAGGTATAATCTTTGGGTAGTGGTTTAGTCACTGGAGAGCTCTGGTCGGTTGGCACTGCTGTTTCTACAGGGTTGAAACCCATTTCATCTCTTTCAATCCTTTCTCTAATTCCTCCAGTGGGGGTCCAGTTGTCAGTTCAGTGGTTAGCTGCTAGCATTCGCCTCTGTATTTGACATGCTCTAGCTGTCTCTCTCAGGAGTATATCTGGTTTCTGTCAGCATGCACTTCTTAGTTTCATCAATTTAATCTAGTTTTGGTGGCTGTATATATATGTGCCACATGTGGGGCAGTCTCTGAATGGCCATTTCTTCAGTCTCTGCTACAAACTTTGACTCCATATCCCCTTCTATGAATATTTTTGTTCCCCTTTTAAGAAGGAGTGAAGCATCCACATTTTGATTATTTCCTTCTTGAGCTTCATGTGAACTGTGGATTTTATCTTGGGTAATTCGAGCTTTTGAGCTAATATCCACTTATCAGTGAGAACATACCATGTGCGTTTTTTGTGGTTTGGTTACCTCACCCAAGATATTTTCTAGTTCTATCCATTTCCCTATGAATTTCATGAAGTCATTGTTTTTGATAGCTGAGTAGTACTCCATTGTGTAGATGTACCACATTTTCTGTATCCATTCCTCTGTTGAAGGGCATCTGGGTTCTTTCCAGCTTCTGGCTATTATAATTATGGCTGCTATGAACATAGTGGAGCACGTGTCTTTGCTGTATGTTGGAGCATCTTTTGGGTATATGCCCAAGAGAGGTATAGCTGGGTCCTAAGGTAGTGTAATGTCCAATTTTCTGAGGAACCTCCAGACTGACTTCCAGAGTACCACTTTGCAATCCCATGAAAAATGGAGCAGTGTTCCTCTTTCTCTACATGCTTGCCAGCATCTGTTGTCACCTGGGTTGTTTTGTTGTTGTTGTTGTTGTTGTTGTTGTTGTTGTTGTTTGTCTTAGACAATCTGATTGCTGTGAGATGGAATTTCAATGTTGTTTTGATTTGCATTTCCCTGATGATTAAGGATGTTGAGCATTTCTTTAGGTACTTCTCACCAATCGATATTCCTCAGCTGAGAATTCTGAGGGTCATTTGGGTCTCAGAGTCTAACAAGTTTTAACTTCTTGTGTTCTTTGTATATTTTTAATATTAGCCTTCTGTCAGATGTGGGATTGTGAAGGGTATCATTTCCCTAATTTCTTTCTCAGCCTGTTTATCCTTTGAGTAGAGGAAGGCTTCGGATTTATTTGAGTTAATTTTATACTCAGCCACTTTGCTGAAGTTTTTTATCAGGCTTAGTAGCTCTCTGGTGGAACTTTGGGGGTCACTTAAGTATACTATCATATCATCTGCAAATAGTGAAATTTTGATTTCTACCTTTCTAATTTGTATCCCTTTGACCTCCTTTCATTTCTGATTGCTCTGGCTAAGATTTCGAGTTCTATAGTGAATAAGTAGGGAGAGAGTGCGCTAAATGCGAATGCCTCACTCCTTCTTTAAAAGGGGAACAAGAATACCCTTGGCAGGGAATAGGGAGGCAAAGTTTAAAAGAGAGGCAGAAGGAACACCCATTCAGAGCCTGCCCCACATGTGACTGATACATATACAGCCACCTAATTAGATAAGATGGATGAAGCAAAGAAGTGCAGGCCGACAGGAACCGGATGTAGATCTCTCCTGAGAGACAAAGCCAGAATATAGCAAATACATAGGCAAATGCCATCAGCAAAACACTGAACTGAGTACGGGACCCCCGTTGAAGGAATCAGAAAAAGGACTGGAAGAGCTTGAAGGGGTTCAAGACCCCATATGAACAACAATGCCAAACAACCAGAGCTTCCAGGGACTAAGCCACTACCCAAAGAGCTCCAACCTCATAGGTAGCAATGAATAGCCTAGTAAGAGCACCAGTGGAAGGGGAAGCCCTTGGTCCTGCCAAGACTGAACCCCCAGTGGAATTGATTGTTGGGGGGAGGGCGGTAATGGGGGAGGATGGGGAGGAGAACACTAATATAGAAGGGGAGGGGGAGGAGTTAGGGGGATGTTGGCCTGGAAACCGGGAAAGAGAATAACAATCGAAATGTAAATAAGAAATACTCAGGTTAATAAAGATTAAAAAAAAATAAAAAAAAAAGAAGTGGTTAAATCATTACCTCAACTTGATAAAATATCTTGATATTGTCTTTATGTAGTTCAACATCAACAATAAGCCATCACAATTCTTACTCTTATTTACAGAACAAGAACAAATATCTTTAGCAATTACAGGTTTATGTGCATTTCTCACGATATCAACATATATTATGTGTCACCTTGATAAAAATAAAAAGCAACTAGAAAACTTAAATATTTACCAAAATGATTAAATATCCTATAGTTCATTCTTCCAGTGGAAATACATCCATATTCATAGATGTTTTAACAAAAATCTATATATTGAGACAAAAATAAACTAACATACAGAGTGATGTAGATGAATCACCAAAACAATAAATACGGTAAGCTAAAGAAACCAGATATAAAAAGGGTATGGGATTCTGTTCATACATATTAAAGAGAAAAGTCTAAAAGCTAGAAGTTCAATGTCAGAAAGGTTTTCTGCTTTCTTCATCATAAAGGAAAAAGTATGATGCTGGAGGGAGTGCATGTACTAGGGAATTTACTGATGGAACATTTAAAATTAATACCTTCCTAGAGGACAAATTATGAACAAAGTTATTGAGTTTATGTCAGTTTATGTCCAGGTACCTTGATTGAGAACTTTTTATTGGTTATTTTATTTACTTACTTTTCAATTGGTGTCCCCCTTCCTGGTCTACCCTCCACAACCACATTCCATCCCCCATCCCTTTGCCTCTAAGAGGGTACTCTTCCCATAACCACCCACTCCTGCCTCACTCCTCTAGCATACTCTTATCTGGGGGAACAAGTTTCCACAGGAACAAACACCTCCATTCTCACTGATGCTAGATACGACAGTCCTCTGCTATGTAGCTGGAACCATGGACCCACCCATGTGTACACTTGGTTGGTGGTTTGACAGAGTACTCACTCAATTGAATTGCTTTGCCACCACAAATTCATGGCTTTGTACACTAACACAGCTAATTTATTCACATCTTCCTTACTGCCCGCATGCTATATTAGTATAGAAGTTCAACAAAGGAAATAATATTCCACGAAGAATAATATTTTTGACAATTAATTTGATGTGGAAGATTTCAGGGTGATTTCATTTGCAAAACAAACCGTAACAACCAACCAAGAACAAGGTATTCTTTCTAGACAGTTTATTGCATTTGGGATGCCTGGGTCACCTGCCCTCTGACTGCTGCATGTTCTTTAAAGAAAGGTTCTACAGTCTTATATTGGAGCATAACTTGTGTGTTGATAATGAGCCCTTTACACAATCATAGGTTTAAAATGTCACCAGAGTTGAGTGTTTCATAAATTGCTTTATTATATATACCTTCTGTCTTAAAACCACACAACCTGAAGTAGAAATAAAAGGCTGGGTTACTTATTCTTCCTCTGTATTGAAAGTGAAGTGATAAAAACACTATTTTTTGTCTAAGACATAGTACCATTTCCAAGAGGAGTGACATAGGTTTCCAATGCTATAGAATAGATAACCATAAGCAGCATTTTTTCATACTTTATATTTGGGTTCACAATGGGTAAACTTCATTCTAGCTTTACCAATTGACTGTTCCTCTTATAGATGCTGTCCATAGAATGTAGTTGATTTGAGTACTGCTTGCCAACTGAAAGCCCGTTAAACTCTAGAAAATATCTCTAACTATTTCACATAAAACATTAAGAATGATCCCCATTCCTAATTTCTCTTTACAGAACTAATTATACCATACATGTGAATTTTACTGACTGACTCAAATTGATCATGTTATTTCATAAACTAAAATATTCTTCCCAGACATTTCCCTTTTCCTTCCACGACATTCAAAGTATGGCATGTGTCTCAAAGAGCTGGTGTTTCAATTGAAATAGTTGACCTACTCATATAAGACACTTATTAAATGAGATAGCTTACTCTTATTTTATTGTAGAGAAAGAACATATTATGTCGTCTGCCTCTTGAGGTTATTATACAAGTAAGTCACATACCGTCCATGTAGATGCCAAGTATTGTACCAGTCTTTATCCATGAATTCAGTGATGCTAATTTCATCTCCTTCTATGACTATTAAAGAGATTATTTAGAGAAGTAACTCTGTCTTCATGATCCTGCATCTCCCCAACAATGCAATTTCTACTTATTGGAATAGAGAAACCCACAAAGTCTAGTTTTAACTTATTTAGAGTATTCCCTTTGTTTGACAACATAAAATAAATACCTGTTATAAAATGACTTTTGGGTATTCTATTTATAATGGCAATTCATGCCATACAGTCATCCTTACAATAAATATATTTAAAATATATTTGCGAGACACAACAAAGCATACCATCTCACTAAAGAAACTTCCTTCTATCAGTCCATATCATGTTGCTAAGGAGAGCCCTGGGCATTTGTAACTGTTACTGCCTGTTTTCAAAATTCACTATTTGCTTCCAACTGAGCACAATTAGACTGAAATTCCAAAGCTACATGTCAGGTATATAAAAGAGGAGCAAGGGGGGAGTGGCTGCCTAATTGAGGTAACAGGATTCTTACCTTCTGTAGTTAGCTGGGTGAAGTGTAAAACATTAATCGTAGTGCCAGGAAATTGCATGTGGGGAGCTGCCCTTACCTGCTCCCAAATCTCCTGAGAGTGTCATCTCCACAATGCCACTTTGATCTGCATTGCTGGTACTGATTATAATAAGGCATTTCCTTTGCATACCCAGAGGTTAAAAACTCCAAAGCAATTTTCACAAATTGTAACATTCTAGGGTAGATGCTATTTGGAGTATAATTTCCATGCCTTTATGATTTCTTTTCTGTTTGGAAATGTTTGAGAATTTTCTTGTCGATGGGCATTGATTCTCATAAAGAGAACAACACGGTACGTGCCCTTGTATACCCTTTGCTTTCAGAGAGCATGGTAATTGTTCTGCTATGTGTGCCCTGTCATCTTCTCCAACTCAATGATAGTTTAAGCTTGTCCTTTACCCACCAGTTTGTATGAAAATGATTGGCTCTGGTTTGCTAATTATAGTAATTTGTGTTTGGGGAAAAGCGTGGAAGATGGAAGTTTGGGTTCATAAATTACAAGTTCATTGCTGCATCAATTTCTGTGTACTTTATGCAAAAGTTTATGAGTGGAAAACACATTATTAAATGTTTTGCACAAAGGTTAAGCTGCTCACTGTTCAGAGTAGTTACTGAGATGTGCAGTATAATAATTGGGTAGGATTTTCAGCTCTCATATTGGATGTTTAACATTTCCACCTGCATTTTGCAATCAATGCTTGGGGTTACTTACTCAGAATGGTGGTGGGAATATGAGTATTTACTAAATATTTGCTTAATGAATGATAGTATCATGTAATCATTGCCTTGTATAGAAACTATGGGCACCTAGCTTAGTCATTATTTGGGGATGCTAGACTTGCTTATGGAATTTGTTTTCAATGTTTTGAGGGAGAGAGAGAGAGAGAGAGTCTTGAGAGTACAGGCAGGCTTCAAACTCAAGAACAACTTGCCTTGGTCTCCTGTGTAGTTAAGTATAATCAGAAATTAGTACTTGTAGCCTTTATCAGAGTTTAGATACACTGCTTGCCCAATGACTTATGGAATAAGTGTTACCTCAAAGATGTTATTCACTTCTATGGTCTATATTCATTCTACCCACAAGCTTAAACCAAGAGAAATTCCCTAGCAAAATTGTACTTGCTGACTTTTCCATCAAACCTCTAGTATATACACCATAAACTAATTCCACAATGAGTATTGAACATTGCTATGGGAATGCCTGCATCTTAGAGTTTCAAATGTGGGGACATTTCATTCATCACATGGCCATAAATTCTATAAATATATAGCATACATCCTAGCTAATATGTTGCTATTAGCCAAATGTTGGAAACTGCCCTCTTGGCTGCAGGAGCACCCTTACAACAATTGCTACTTCTGTTTCTAGGGTTTTATTCATTGCTCATACAAATATTATCCATAATCTCACATGCTTTTTCTTACCTCACATCCTGTAGAGAACCCAGCCAATGCAGAGTTAATAATGAGAAAAATTATTTAAGAATATAATATCATGTCTAATAAATAATATGTAATTTTTTACATTTTTATTTCTGTCCTTGCTTATAGAGAATGGACCCCAGTATTAGTTTTAGCTTCCTATGCACAGTTGGCCTGGCTGGATGTTGATGCTCCCTGTAGGCTATTTCTTACTCCTAAGAATGTTTAGACACAGCCAGAATACAGCAAATACAGAGGCGAATGCCAGCAGCAAACCACTGAACTGAGAACGGGACCTCCATTGAAGGAATCAGAGAAAGAACTCGAAGAGCTTGAAGGGGCTCGAGACCCCTTATGAACAACAATGCCAAGCAACCAGAGCTTCCAGGGACTAAGCCACTACCTAAAGACTATACATGGACTGACCCTGGACTCTGACCTCATAGATAGCAATAAATATTCTAGTAAGAGCACCAGTAGAAGGGGAAGCCCTGGGTCCTGCTAAGACTGAACCCCCAGTGAACGTGATTGTTGGAGGGAGGGAGGCAATGGGGGGAGGATGGGGAGGGGAACTTCCATAAAGAAGGGGAAGGGGAGGGATTAGGAGGATGTTTGCCTGGAAACTGGGAAAGGGAATAACACTCGAAATGTAAATAAGAAACACTCAAGTTAATAATAAAAAAAAATAGAAGTGAAAAAAAATAGAGAATAATGGTATTGGAGGCAGGTCCAGAAAACAAAAAAAAATGTTTTGTTCATTATTCAGAAGCTTCTTAATTTCATGTAATCCTGTTTGTCAGTTTTTGGGATTATTTCCCATGCTACAGGATTCATGCTCCAAAAGCCCATGCATGCCTGTATCTTGAACTGTTTTTTTATTTCTAGTTTTCCTCCCTTGGCTTCAGCGTTTCATGTCTTACATTAAGGTCTTTAATTTATTTTGAATTGATTTTTCTGTAAAGTGACAGATAGACCTTATTTTCTTCTACTTCATTGGAGATTATCTGAAAGTAGAGAAAGAGAATGAGGAATCCTATTATAAAAACAATTACAACAATAACAATGATAGCAGGAATGTACTTACTTTTTTAATTTTTGAAAATAGTAGATATTTTTGAAACTGTTAAGGTTCAGTTGTACCATGAAATAAATTCTTTACATTTATCCTTATTACAGTAAGACATCTCAAATGCATAGGTTCCAGCAAATTCAGGCTATAAGTTATTTACAGTCAATTTAATCTCTTATCCAGGAAAAAAAATACTCATTTTTTTATTTGTTTGTTTTTCAATTAAGGTCAAGTTGTAGCCATCTTCTATTTTCCGGAAACCTGTTTATCAGTCTAGCAAAATTGCATTTGTCTTTTCATGCTTATCATTGGTAACCCAATATCCATAAATAGCTGAGTGGTGTGAGAGGCTGCTGGTACCAGCACAGTGCCTATTTAAGACTGTTGTATTTACCACAGAGGTGAAAGGTATAAAGTCCCAATGTCTGAGAACATGGCATTGGGGCTAGAAATGAGCAGGTGGCAGAAAGCTACCCTCAGACCTTGCTTTGGAAATGTGGATATTTTACTGTGTCTGTCAGACTCCTCCCCTGGGGTTCTAGCATTATAGCATAATGGATGTTAAGAAGATAATGGATGTTATGAAAGAAGGTGGCCTGGATACTGAAAAGACTGTGGAGACTCACTAGAGATCTGATAGCGACGCATTTTTTTGTAACCACCCACAGATAACATTTCCCTGAAGATTTGAGAGGTGTTAATGAGATAGGCCTCATTGGCACCCTAGGTCAGTGATATCCAGCCAAGACTAGGAAGGTCTGACTGGCAGAGAAAAATGCAAGCAGATTGACTTGGACCTGTTGCAGATAAGAGGATGAATGGAGGAGAAGTTTCACACATTGGGCAAAGAAGGCACAAGACTCAAAGGCATTCATGGTTGGTGTGCGGTTGTGCCTACCTGAGGACAGCTGTGCTAAGTGGTTGGTTTCAGCTTCCTCTGTGTCCTTAGATTTAGTCCTTGTGAGTTACACATAGTTTCAGAGCTGACTCAAGAGCTGGCTATGGCAAAGGAAAATGAAAAAGGTGAATTTCCTAGTGACGATTTGACCAGACAGTCTCAGCCATTCACTAGTCTTCAGGGCCTGATTGCAGGCAGTAGGGGATGTTTATATTAACACTTACTCTGTGACAAATGCAGTTCGAGCAATGGTACACATATTAATTTATTTCACTATCATGGTAACCCTAAACTCCATTCTTATGCTCATCCCACTGAACAGATTAAGAAACTGAAGTGGACAGATGGACATTTTTCTGGGGCATAAAGCTGTAAAAATCTCTGTGTCCTGCATTCCCTCACCATGTCTTTGTTCAGATGCCATGTCTGATTGAAACAATTATAACAGTGAAATACAGACCCTCCCTCTGCTCCCTGTCCTGCTTTAAAGTACTGAATCTAGTGTAGAGTCATGTTGTTTATACAGACTGTTTCACTCTGAGCTCCATGACTCCACAGGACAGATCGGTTTCCTTCACTTCCTTATCCCAAAAGTTTAGAGGGATCATGATGAATTCTCAATTGAATATTGATGGTTGCTATGCAAGTGAATAAATGACAAAGATAAAGTAAAGCCGACTTTCAGTCTCGGTGGCTGCTGAGTCTACGTCTTACTTACCATGCCCAGTTCCTCTCAGAGTGGGGTTAATCACTTTTGTTCTTGCAGAGGACAGGAGTGCATACTTATGCTACTTGACCTGTGGGTCACAACTGCATGTGATGCAATGCAACTAATATAATGTTAGTGAAATGTTTGGCAGTGATGCACATTTTTTAAAGCAAATTGTTAAAAACAATTTAGACCAAACATGCAATGGATCCAGTTCGTTTCTCCTGATTCCCCTGGCTATATCTTCTAAATGTTGAGATTACAGAGAAGGTTAGCCATGTCAGAAAATGTATTTCTTTATGGTTTATTACCAAAAAGCATTTGGATTTTATACCTAATTATATATTCCTGAGTTCAAACTAAAATCTCTCATGTGAGAAGGATGACAAGTATAAAAGTTTTCAGAAGTTTGGAGCTGAACTCACTATGTCCAAAGCTGTGAACAAAGAGGAGGCAATAGGTCCCCTCCCTGCTTGTTCTTCCTGGCCTAATCTTCTCACCTCAGTGCTTCCATCTGGAGCATTATTGCTGTTCTCTCTTTCTCATACCTGACCACATGGATCTCTAGAATGAACATTGCTATTGGGTCTTCTGACAAGATTGCTGTTACTCAGCCCAACACTACCTTGGTTGCCCTTTCTAGAGCAGTGTTGCCCTCTTGTAAAGTCTGGGAGAGGAGATTCTAAATTCATGTTGTTTAATTCGATGAGCTTTCTTATGATAAACATAGAGAAGGTGCTGAGAAAACCTAAGTAGAAAAGGAAGACCTTAAACAAACCCCAAAAGGTTTTGCTTTATAAAGTACATGGAACTTTATCTATGTGGAGTTTATGCCAGCCAGTTCACAATGCAGAAAGTTTTGTGAACCATTGCTATGCATTGTTCTGCTTGGGTCATTCTACAATTAGGGTAAGCTTCTACTCTCCTCTCCTAGGCCCATGCCACTTAAAGAGCTAAGCGAGAAAGAAAGCAGAGCTCGAATTATAAAATCCCCTGAACCATTGCAAGCATATATTTTAACCTGAAATCCCTTTTGATTGTCTGAAGTCGCAATAATTGAAGCCAATTGAATCTGAATTTGAACATGTCTGAGGTATAATAATACAGCCAGGGCTGTGTTTACCACATGCAAAATATTCTAAGCAATATGGATTATTTACTAATGCAAAGAGAGCCTTTAGAAAGTGATTCATATTTCATAGATTGGAGGAAATAGGACCTTGAAAGATCTAATTACATTTCTGTATTGATATTTTAGGAAAATTTGTAGTAGCAATATACTAGAACATAAACTCCACCAATGAACTGATCTGAAATTTAAATCAAACTAACTCATATTGGGCTAGTTTTCGATGATTCATTCTTTGTGAGGTTTGGAAGAACAACACTATAATCTTTTTTATATATAACTAGTTTAATTTTTCATTAGCATCCTGAGGTTAAAAACCATCTTGAGAAAATAACATCGAATTGAATCATCTTAGACCAAGAAAGGAAGAAGGTAATGAAGATTTCAGGACAGAGCAGCCTTCATGCTGTCCTTCCTGCTTCCTTTATGGTCACATCAGCAGAGCTAAGATTTCTGGATGTAAAACCAATAGGAATTCATAGTAAACCTTGGAGAAGAGTATTTTGATGTGGCTAAGGAACTCTAAAAGCAACTGTTACTTATGTTTGGGGTATCTCTTTCCTGTTGCTGGAAAAAAGAAACAGCAGAAAGAAGCAGTCATGAGAGGACCCTGATTGTGTAACAACAGAAAAAAAATCTCATTTTTCCCACTGTTGCATTCATGCATTTTTTCCTATGTCTAAATATTCACTGAATGTATAACGTTGGACATTCTTTCTAAGAGCGCATACATCTAGAAATCAATAAGGCACAATACCTAGTCTCAGGCATCTCTTTATAGGAGTCAAAAAATGTATAACCATTTTTAGAACATACATAATGACAATTGCAAGGATAAAGGTGATATAACTAGTAATGTCTGCCTGGTCCAGGAGGTCAAGCAAAGCATCCTGGATGAGTTAATGTTTGTTCTGTACCGTCGCAAAAGGTGGAAGAAATATTCTATTTGAAAGACAACAAGCAATAGCTTTGGAAACTAGCCTTCTAAGTCAGTCATTAGCATGGGCAAAGGCTTTGAGTTTAAATCAGGAAGGATAAAATTTGGCTGACATTAACAAAAAGCAACCAACAACAGTAGTTTGTGCAAGATCCCTGGCAGGAAGAGTTCTCCTTTATGGAACTGTCTTCTTTCACTTCTCTACTGTCTCTGGACTTGGCCCCAGTTCTGCCCAAATGTCACCCATGTAGATGCAGCAGTTAGGAAGCAGAAGGAACAGACACCAGCAGAAGTCCCAGTCGTGTGTCTCATTTTCAAAGCTTAATGTTTTCCAGCTGTGGAGGAACCTTGACTTTGTAGTATTCATTCTTGGGCCCAGCAAATCCTGTTTTGGGGAGGAAGAAAGAAATGTTTCGGAAGATGACAGCTTTGCTTATAAGCAGGATAAAACAGAAACAAATCCTTCTATGTGACTTAGATTAAGATACCAGAAGGTACCTGAAACATGGGTGAGAAAGAATGGTGGGAAAGGGAATTAGAATCATAATTGTGACCCACAGGATAGTTCTCTGATGACTAAAAAGAATTGACTGTGTCCTTAAAATATACTAGTTCTGACTTATGTCGTCTTTTACTTCACATAAATTTATAAGCTGCAATTATTGTTATTCCTATTTTATTTCCTATTCTGTATATGTGTGAGTATATGTTTGTATGTACATATGTGTTTTCAGGTGTGTGTGTGTGTGTGTGTGTGTGTGCATGCGTGTGTGTGTTTGTGTGTCTGCGTATGCATAGACACACAATAAAATAGATGCACGTTCTCTTCCTCAATTGCTCTCTACAATAGTTTTATGGACAGAGACTCACTGAAACAGTAGCTTGCTGTTTTGACTAAATTGGATAGCCAGTGGTTCCCATGGATTCTCCTGTCTCTGATTTTACAGCACTGAAATTACAGGTGCATGCCATACACCGTGCTTTTTATGTAGGCATTAAGATTGAATTCAGGTCTTCTTGTATTCCTAGCAAAGTCTTTACCGATCAACCATCTCTCCTGTCCGATTATTCTCATCCTAAAACAAAGTAACGAAGACTGCCGAGTCAGTAATTTGCTAACAATTATGCTGCTAGTAAATACAGACCTACGATTGGCACTTAAGTTTGACTCACCCCAGAGACAGAGTTCCCAAAAGCTTGTCATAGCAAGCAATTGAAACAATTGAAAATCTATCCCTTCTCTCCTGGGCATGTATAAACTCTCTGTGCATTTCTTTTGATGAGGCATCTGGATGCAGTTAGCAAAACTTCATCTGGTCAAGGATCAAAAGGGCTAAGAGAGAATGAGAAGAGCCTTAAGAGCTTATACTGCAAGACAAGAGAGAGTCTGAAGATTAAGTCTGGGCATTTCACCTCACGTTTTCATTAAGTTGTAACTCTGTATATAAAGAAGTTAATTATATGGTGCTTTAATCCTGTATAAAGGGTCAGGAAAGGCCAATATTGTGTACGGTGTTAAGGCAATTCTTGAAGTAGAGATACATTTGAAACGTGGATCAAGGTAAACCATAGTGTTTCCATGAAGCACTCTTGACAATAAGAATCAATTATTTCCAATGAGACGGTTTAAGTCTGAGGAGCAGATCTCTTACACTACTGTAAGCACACTAATCTTGCCAAGGATAAGCTGTGAGTCTCACCTTTAAATTTCCTCAGATTCTTTTCACCAATGTTTATTTTTAATGGATGGAATTATAAATATCATGCTAAAAAGAAATGGGCAATGAGACAAAGAGTCTCTAGAAAGTACTACTGTTGCAATTTCAGCATATTGTCTTCTGATGGTTTTAGAAATTACATTTGTGACTGCTTTTCATAGGTTACAATCATTATTCATGATTTTATTTACATGTTTAAGATTGTGTTGTGACATAGACCTTCTCCTCCAACCTTCCTTCAGCCTATTTATTATTTTACTCCAGCCACCAATTGGAACGGACATTTTTGCGAATTCTAAAGCAAGCAACTCTGGCCAAAAAAGTAGATGGGTCTCTCTCTCCTGCCAGAGAAAACAAGGCCTAACTCTATAGTTATTCTGATTATCTCTTTGGTGTTGAACTAGAACAATCTTCCCTGGCTGGAATACAAAATTCTCTGGTCAAAACACCTCATATTTTTTTGAACATGTACTGTGTTAAGAAGCATGACTTTGAACCAAGCAAGCTCAAAAATGGGCCTGCCAAGCCAGTGAGATGGCACAGTACAGAAAGATACATGTAGCCAAGCCTGCCATTATGAGTTAGATACACATCATATGATCAATGGAGAGAAATAAGTCCTTCAAGTTGTTCTCTGATTTCCATAGTCATGCCATCGATATGTATGAATATGTTATACATATATATATGTTATTATATGTATATATATATGTGTGTTATTATATGTATATATGTATATGTATACATACACATACACACACACGTGTGTGTGTGTGTGTGTGTGTGTGTGTGTGTGTGTGTGTCTAAAAATAAAAGAAAGCACTTAAGAACTCATCTGCCTTGCAGAAGGATTTGGAGTGTTTCCTGTATTAAGGTGTATGCAATTTCCCATCTTCTCTTTTTTTCTAGGAGATACTGCTTTCTGAATTGTCCCTAGTGCTTAAATTAATATACCTCCCCTCATTCTTTTGTTCTGTTTGTGCTTGCTAGCTTGGTAATTCAAAAGAAACTTATGGAATCAAGTTACAGTTCCATTAAAGGTGGTTTTCTATATGTCTGTCTGTCTGTCTGTCTTCTTCTTCTTCTTCTTCTTCTTCTTCTTCTTCTTCTTCTTCTTCTTCTTCTTCTTCTTCTTCTTCTTCTTCTTCTTCTTCTCTTCTTCTTCCTCCTCCTCCTCTTCCTCCTCCTCATCCTTCCCCCACTTCTCCTTCTCCTTCTCCTTCTCCTTCTCCTTCTCCTTCTCCTTCTCCTTCTCCTTCTCCTTCTCCTTCTCCTTCTCCTTCTCCTTCTCCTCCTTCTCCTTCTCTTTCTTCTTTGACTCCTTCTTCTTTGTCAACTGGTCCTGGGAATGAGACGTAAAAGTGTTTGTCAAAAGCAAAATATATGGACAAAGCATTATATAACAATATTAGCTATGAATTAAACAATCATATATATTTAGTGCTATATGAATTTATTGTAAACATACAAGTGAACAACAAACAGATTGTATTGTAGATACATACCTAGTAATGCCATATTTCTAAAGGTAATGACAATGATGACATGATATCCCACGTGTCCTGTATTTTGATTAGCCATGCTTTAGTTAAAAAGGCTGTAGTCTGGGCATGTTTATAGAGGCAGATCTACATAATACAGAGATGCTTGTGAAGCACTTATGTTCCAGTGACAAGTAATTTACATACATAGATGAGGCTTGGCTCCAGATAACTTTGCATTGTTTTTATTTCTACCGATTCTAAAATCAAGTCTGTCTTCCTTACCCTTCGGACTGACACATCATGCTCAAGCTGAAATTCCATCTGTTATGAGCCATTTTCCTTTAATAAAAGGGTCACATGGTCAAAGTATTCAAATAGCAATGAAGAACTAGAGAACAAATATGAGATTGTTCATTCTTAGGCATTCTATCATTCTGTGATTCGAATAAGAGCTGTATCATCATTGCTGCCCAATGCAGAGCACATGTCATATCTCATGCCTTTTTCCTAAGTAGTGTCTTCTGACAGGTCTATACCAATGTGCAAGTTGATACTTTCTGAGTCCCTCTTAATATTGGTGTGAAAGTTTCTAAGGACAGAGATTATCGCCACTGCCAATTTTCTAAGAAACATTCTCTCATGCCTATCCTGTCAGATACCCAGGGATCGAAAACAGAACCTCTGTGTTTTCATTTCTTAACCGAATTCTAATTTAAATCTATTTAGTAATATCATAGTCTTGGTCAGTAGTGATGCCCTTATTTGGAGTTATAGTTGGAAAGTGAATTGAAAGCCTTCTGTGAGCCTTTGACATAAATTTCTTTTCACAATAATTATGGCTAAGGTGACTCTGGAGGGTCACATGAGTAAGGGGTCGGGAGAGTATGAAATTTTTGATAATTTAATTGGAATGAAGCAGATGCAATTGAAAGTGTGCATTATAGATTCCTGACAATTAATTTCATTTTACAATAGAAAGCCCTCCATTAAAGGATTTCTGTCAATAAAAATTCTTTTAATTCTTGCTCAATGGGACTTGGAAAGAACTAGAGAAATAAGTTAGTAAATCATGTTGAATGTGGTTTAATTGCTTCTACTTAAATACTTCACTCTTTGATTTCAAAGCACACACTTCAATGTTCCCAATCCTATTGTTTCTGCACAACTTGATATTTAGAAAGGAATTAAAACGTCCTCAGGTCAGACACAGGAATCCATTTCTTACGAACAAGTCTTTGTTTTAAAGACTTGTGTTATAAAGAGAAGAAAAGGAAATAGAAACAAGTATCCAGGAATTGTTTCCACTGAGAATTTTCCAGAACAGAGAAACATATGCGATCCTAAACTGAGAATTAAAACATTATATTTATGCTTTCTTATGCTAAGGAAGCTGACAAAAGAAAATGCACAGGCAGAAAGGAATGCTGAGTGTAGAGATTGGACAATTTTTTTTTTGAAGTTCAGGTTATGCCTATAGACTTCCTAGACAAAATATGAAGTTGGGTTTGCAGGATACATTAGATGTTTCTAGCATCCAGAAAGTAAGAAACACACTGAAAAAAAATGCCTTATCATAAAATTCTCTAAGGAATAGAAGTTATATTACCCAACTTTGTGTTACTGTGACAAAATACCATAACTTTAACAACTTAATGGCAGACAGAGCTTATTTTACCTAACAATTCCAGAGGGAAATTCCATCCTGGCAGGGGAAGCAGGGCAGCAGGTAAACAGAGCAAGAAGCTTAGAGACCCCATCACAACAACATACAAGAAGTAGGAGAGAGGAAGCAGGAAGATAAGATGAGAATAGACCTTCACAGTTACTACCCTGAGGCATACTTCCTTCACGAAACTGAAACTCTTTTTTTTTTCTATTAGATATTTTATTTATTTACATTTTATATGTTACCCCCTTTCCTGGCTTCCCCTCTAGAAACTTACTATCCCATCCCTGTTCTCCTGCTTTTATTAGGGTGCTCCCCCACCCATCCAACCACTCCTGCCTCCCCACCTTGGCATTTCCCTACACTGGTGCATTCAGCCTTCACAGGACCAACAGCCTCTCCTCCCATTGATGCCTGACATGGCTATCCTCTACTACATATCCATATTTAAAAGTTCCATAACCTTTCCAAAATGTGTCACTAACTAAAACCAAATATTTAATATGTGAGCCTGTGAGGAACATTTCTTGTTCAAGTACACAGAAACAGTCCAACCTTAGTGGATGCTAAGACTGAACTTGTAGAGTTAATGAGACCAGGAGATGAAAAAGACTATTTAAATTCCAGGTAGATGAAATATAGACATTACACCATGAATAATGAGGAATGATTAACAAGTGAGCATTATAAATATTAACATTCTAAAATCTATATCCCAGCATTTATCATCTGAGGTTAGATTAATCCAGATTAACAAATGAACAAAGAATTAAAAGTCTGCATTTCAATTTTTTTATTGGATATTTTATTTACATTTTAAATGTTATCCACTTTCCTGGTTTCCCCTTGGCCAAGCCCCTAACCCATCGCTCCCACCCCTGCTTCTATGAGGGTGCTCCCCCACCAACCCACCCATTCCCACCTTCCCACCTGGCATTCCCCTACACTGAAGCATCAAGCCTTCACAGGACCAAGGGCCTCTCTACCCATGGATGGCAGGTAAGTCCATCCTCTACTACATATGTGGCTGGAGGCATGGGTCCCTCCATGTGTACTCTTTGGATGGTGGTTTAGTCCCTGGGAGCTCTGGGGGATCTTGTTAGGAGCATCCTACCTCTTAGGCACAAGCTGACAAAATTGTTTCAGAAAGGAGTATTGTGAGTTTTTATTCAGAGAATCTCGTAGATATGATATATGCTTCTACAAATTTTATTGGTCAAAATAAATGGCACAGTCTCTGTAGAGTATGCCATGGCACGGATGCACATAATCTTGCTTAAGGACACCGTCCCTCGGGGAGGATAGCAGGTGTTTTGGGGAATAGTGCAATCTGTCGCAGAAGATAAGTCAGGGTCCTATTTCAGATACAGAAATCATGGGGAATAATTATGAGATGGCTTAATGTGTGATTAAGACAACTCTGAATTTTACAGTGTGTTTCAAGTTGTAGGCTTGAAACATGTATGTTTCAATTTAAAAACAATAGGTGTATGATTAAATTTGTTTATAGGACAAAATCACTTTTTAAGTCACCATTTAAAATGCTTTACTTAAAATAAGATCATCACTACTACACAGCCATGTTATTTTTATGAACAATTGAAAGTAGATTGTCCAAGTTAGAGGTGAAAACATCAAGATTTCTGTTCTCTTCCACTGTCCACCTGACAGGGCAGATGAGATATTAGACATGAGTCATGAATAATAGAGCACATCTGAGAGAATTGGAGTGATCATGGCTCCCTGCCCTTAGAAGCGTGCCTATAGCATGCCTGTAAATAGACTATTTTTAGCTGCAATCCATGCCTAGTTCTAATTCATGCTACATTGTCACTTTGTAAGGCACACAGTGTCATCAGGGTCAGACCAGTTTTACTGTTACAGAGGACTCAGCTGGCGCTCAATGAAGCTCACTAAGTTGTCTTAAGCTACAGTTAATGTTAAACATAAGCTCTGATATTGGGATTCCTGCCAGTAACACTAACAGGGCGACATCAAGGTACTCAAAATGTAATCACTTCTCTGACTTTATTACCTCTATACTTAACATTTCTTGTCCTAATGATTGAAAAAGAAACCTGAGTTTATTCCATTCCTACTCATCACAAATCCTGAACCTTGGAAGCACAGACACATTCATTCCTTATGAAACGGGAAGTTTATACTGTTTGCATTGTGTAACTATATTAGATGAAAGAAAAGAAATTAGTTTCATGAGGTAAGGAAGATTTTTAATTTTTATTCATTATACACATTCACACTGATACAAATACCAGTTTTTCTCTGTGTATATATAGATCTGATAAAACAAAAATAAATTATTCTTCTTTTTAATCAGACTTTTGTCAGACCTATGGATAATGTACTCTTCTTTTTTTCAAAAAATGTTGTATTTAGACAAACATGAAATTGATCAGAACATACTTTATTAATAGAAAGTTATGCAACATTTGGGTTTAGATTGTAAAGGATTTTTTTCCTCATTTTCTTATCCTTGTATCAAAAGGAGGCTCAATGAAAGCCATTTAGTAACATGAGAATTTCCGATGCTGAGGAGTCTGGATACAAACATTCTGCCTCTGATGTACTTCTTAGCTCCTGCTTTAATAGGAAAAACTTTCAGGTTTTAGCTATTCTAGGTATAAAATTAGCATCAAATAATTGAGTTCATGTATCCATGATAATGCGAGTATTGCATCATTTTAATTAAACATTGCATTTATAAAATGTTTAATATACCTAGCAAGTTTGTTTTGGTTAATGTGTCATGTGTATTAAGCTATTCATAGATCCCATAAGTAACAAAAAGTTGAATAAAGAACAGTTAGATATAGTCCTTAACCTCAATGATCTCACAGTCGGCATTAGTAATCTTTCTGTTGCAGTGGAAAACACTGTGGCCAAATGACCAAGTGCCATTTAGAGGAGATATTTCTTTTTTTGCATTATGGTTTCAGAGATACAGAGTCTGATGTGGTAGGGAAGGCACGGCAGTGATCAGAGGAATCATGGTAGCATAAGCAGGAAGCTAGCTGATCACATTTTTATCCACACCTGAGAAGGAGAAAACAGAAAATGGGATGAGACAAGCATCCCTCAAAGCCTTCCCCTTAGTGAAGTGCTTCCTCCAGCAAATCTCCATCTGTTAAAGTTTCCATGGCCTTCCTAAAGAGTGGCACCAATGGGCATTCAAGTGTTCAGTTACATGATGCCTCGAGTGACACAGCTCATTAGAGCATTACAGTCTTTTGCAAGTGTGATGCTAGACTCTAGAGAGGAGGACAGACAGGGACCCAGAGGAGTCTTCATATCACTTTCAAATTTGGTTGTTGAATATCTCCAGTTGAAACCAATTTTCTTTATTTTACAAAATTTTGTTTTTAACCAATTATTCTTTATACAACACATTCTCCAATATTTATTATTGCTGCCTGCTTTGAACATCAGATTGTGTTAAAATCATTCTTATTTAGAGTTGAGTAACCTGAAAGCATGGAAGCTACACAAAGCCTCAAGCGTGTGAGATAGGTGGTGGTCTTTGAAGCCTCCCTTAGCCACCATGCAGACCATGTGCTTATATCCTATTTAAGAGTTGTGGCTGTGTGAATTGTGAGCACTCTGAAGTATTTTCTTTTTGGCATTATTGATTCCCATGTGTACTTTCTAAGGAATTCAACTGCAGTTTCTCTAGTGACTGCTGAGATCAGCTTCCCTTTCTCTTTCCTTGTAAGATTTGGTCGGCTTGTAAGAAAGAACATTTCTTCCTTCCACTCCGATGAGGTCCTTTATGAGGAGAGGAGGCACTGATAACCCTCCGAGGAGTGTGTGGAGCTGTCACGAGTGCTCTGCCTTATTATTCAGCCCCGGAGTAGACTGCTCAGGATAGAAACAACTGCCCTCCTTTTGGCACTTGTGCTCCTGCATGTGAGGGATGCATGGCAGCATCACTTCCAGGCCACTAAACAAAAGCTACTTCGAGTGCAAAGAAGAATGATGCTTTAAGAGGCTAGAAAAAGAGTATGAAGATAAAAGCAGTTCAGTGTTAAAAGTTGCTTCTCCCAAGAGCCTTCGTCAGTTCAGCTGAAATACATGGAACAGCTGTCGGAGCTACAGTCAGATGAGAATGCAATAAAATTTAGAGATTAACACATACTTCTAGCCTTTCTAGTTCTTTTCCACAGGGCACAAAAATCCTAAATGCCTATTATTTTTAATAACTTTGGACAGGCATGCCCAATCTTTATCCTTCTCCTCTTCCTCCTCCTCCTCCTCCTCCTCCTCCTCCTCCTCCTCCTCCTCCTCCTTCTCCTCTTCCTCCTCCTCCTCCTCCTCCTCCTCCTCCTCCTCCTCCTCCTCCTCCTCCTCCTCCTCCTCCTCCTCCTCCTCCTCCTCCTCCTCCTCCTCCTCCTCTTCTTCTTCTTCTTCTTCTTCTTCTTCTTCTTCTTCTTAGCTCTGTTTGTCTGATATTCAGTGAAGAGGTGATGAGGTTTCACTGGTAGCTTCACAGATGCTAGTATTTTGTCTGTTTGTTTTGCTTTTCCCTGAGCATAAATATAGTAAGTTTGACCTGGAAAAACAAGCTCTCTTATGTCCATTCACTGCAGTGCCAGCCCAGAGAATCGCTTAACGGGTTTCTGAAACAGAGTGGATTCAATGTGAGCTAAAGTCTTAATTTGATGGCTGAATGTCACTCATGTGAAGCAAAGCTGCTTTTAACACTTCTGCAAGCAACTTATAACACAGATACTGTGACCATGGTTTTTAATGGTCGTCTTGATTGGATTAAGTAGCAAGATGATGATTAATGAGGCTCCAACTTTTGGCACATCTCTATCAATATTTTCAGATGTTTTACTGAAAAGGTAAAGAAAAGCCACCCTGAATGTGGGCAGATCCAATGCAGGCTTCAATTTAAAATAAAAATAGGAAATCCAGCAAAGAGCTAACCATTTTTTCTCTGCTTCCAAATCCATGGATATGTGAACAACCTTCCTTCTACTGCTATGGCAGTAGCTGACCCTGTGACCATAACTTCTCTTCCATGGTATACCATGTCTGATGTCCTAAGAGTCAAATAAGCTCTTCCTCTTGTACTTTGTATCTTTGCATGCCTTTTTTTTGGCAGGGGGCCATTTAAACAAAACAAGGAGATTAGCACTAGATATCAATTGAAAAACCTCATCTGCTTAAAGCTCTTTATTATGAGCTTGGCATGTAATTAAAACAATTTGTGGTATTATCTTCCCCAAACTCTGAGTGCTTGCTAACACATTTCTTATTTGTGTTATATGCTTTTATTTTCAGCTAACTAAACTTTTGTCAAGTTGCCTTTCCAAAGTCAAAGAAATAATATACATGGATTTGAACCTGATTTTGCCAACCTAAATCATTGATCATTGTTATGCATAACACACTTGTCTCACTCATATGGTAATACTCTTGAGACTTAACATTCAAATATGTGTTCATTAAATTTTAAGACCAATTCATATACTCCATGGGCAGTAAGACAGGAGTCCAGAAATGAATTAGATTTCTGAGTTAACTACTGTCCACTGTTCAATGAACCTTTGTTTACAAGGTCTGAACTAATCTATGGGTTTTAGAGTCAAATTTAGAGGACATTTTTTTATATAGATTTATAAATTTATATAATTTTTATTAGACTTTTTATAGAAGGGTCTTAATCTATCTTCTCAGTGGAGCTACAGGTCATCTTTGTGACAGGTTTCCCTTGAACACCATTTGATTTGTAAACACATTATCACATATAGTTCTCATAGTAGTTGCACAAGAAAATATGCCTAGTTCCAAAGAAAGAAAGTTCATTGAGCTGTGATGTCATATAGTTAACAAATCCTGAGCAACTGAAGTAGAAGTCAGACTCCGGTGTGCTTATTATACACATATATAAGTTTCCCCACAGTCCACATATTTTTAGGTCCAGTTTTTCCAATGATGAACTTGGATATAAAAATCTAGAAATCAGGGAGACCAGATTGGGCACACATGGACAACAGCAGTTCTCTACTTGATAGTCATTTGGTCACAGATGGAATTTTGATAATAATTTTACAAAATAATTTTACTGACAAAAGTGCCTTGGTTGCACTCAAATAAGGTTACTGTTTGCCCTTCTAGTTTCATAGGGTTCAGAAAAGCAATATAGAAACTCACATTTTTCAGCCAATGAAATTAATTTCTTTTTGCCTCTTTCTCTCTTACTGGCCATTAAATTTGAACTCCTTTGAATTAATACAGTTTGAATTGGACACTCCTTAAAAAAAACGTAGGTCAGGAAGCTCAGGCAAAGGGATCATGTGTTGTGTTTTAGACCCTAGCATCTCAAAAACTCCAACAGCATTCTGACAGTGGCTGTTTTCCCAACATATCAGAACATGTTCTCTACTTAAAGAAAAAATCATTACTTGTTATTAAGTCTCTTTCATAGTAGGGCAGAGTGATATATACCTATAAATTAAAAATCTAGTCTCTCTATTATCTTGATGCTTCTATTAATTACCATGTGTATTTAATTAAGTAATTAATAACTAAAATTTTAACAGGAAAACTTGAGAATAGACTTGGTAGTAGTAGAGAATGCATTGATTACTGAAACTATATGAAGTTAATGCACAATTATATAATGAATCTATTCTTAGAAGTCCTGTAGTAGTTAATGTATTTTCTGATTTATGTATGTGATGAAATGTTCATGTGTGTTTATGGTATATGTGCTCGCTCTCTCTCTCTCTCTCTCTCTCTCTCTCTCTCTCTCTCTCTCTCCTATCCACCTTTGTGCAGTGTGTGTGTGTGTGTGTGTGTGTGTATGCTACATGTGTTGTGAACATACTTTTTGTATGTGTGTTCTGTGCTGGTTCTGTTGTTTGTGACATGCTATATGTGTCAGTATGCTATGTGCTGGTGTGTCATGCATATGTACACAATACTCCTATATTTGCATATTGGAGTGTGTGTGAAATGTGTGTGTGCTGGTATGTGTACTATGGGTGCCTTGTGCTGTGTATGTGTTATGTGTAGATATTCTATGTTTGTCATAGGCTATCTCCTGAGAATATAAAAGAGATTTCAGGATAGAAAATTTTTGAAGCCTTTGAAGTTTTTTATATATATATATATATATATATATATATATATGTATATACATTGTCATAGTAATAGAATCTCTTGTAAGAACATTCAAAGAGGGTAAATTTGATTAGATATTTATTAATACTGGTAACAAAATAAAATTTAACAAGTTAACTTAAAGATAGAATATGTTTGTGTAACTTTATGGTTTTAAAAGCTTATTGAAGTTATCTTTAGCATGAGGATTATTGACTGCCTCTTTATTTAGATGACCCCTTCATATAAGCATCCATTTATGTGTGTCTACAAGTGTGTGTGTGTATGTGTGTGTGTGTGTGTGTGTGTGCCATGTTCTGTCTGTTTTTCTGCCTGTCTCATTTACTATCTGGAAGTGATCAGTTTACTTAAAGGAAATCCTCTAGTGTTCTTTATGGAATATATAGATAGTTCCATGTTTCCTAAGGCAGAAGATGGTCTATAAACAGGCTAAGTTTCTGAGTCCCTCTAGTTCTCTGTCAGAAGTCTTCCCCTTTTATGACATTCTATTTACATGCTCAGACTGTATCTTACTCATATCTCAAAAGCCCCAGTAAATAGGCCATAATAATGAAATTATAATATAATGGAAATTAACATTACTTAGCAGTGCCAAACACTTTGCTCGACACTTCACACAGATTAGGCAGCCCTCCAGGCAGCAGAACCATGACAGAGTTATTAACTTTACTTTTTAGAGGAGGAAACATAGGTCAGTGGGGTTAACTAATTTGTCTTGAGTCAAAGTGCTTTAAAACAATGGAGCCAGACCAAGCTTCCAAGTGTGTCTCACTCCAAAGATCGCTGCTCCTTCTAAGACAGAATAAAAGAGCGGAAGAAGACTGTGTGGAGAGCATGAATCTGTTCCTGTAGAGAGACTTGATGCCCCAGGATGGACGGGATCTGGGGAATGCCCTCTCAGAGGCAAAGAAGATGGGGATAGGAAAAAAATCTCAGCAGAGGGTACTAGGGAGCAGGTGAAATATTTGGGGTCTAAATAAATAAAATTATGAATTTCACAAAAAGAGTGTATTTTTCTTTGTGAGATAGAATCTCATGTATCTTAGTGTAATCTCAGTGCATGTGCTATGTACTAAGGATGTCCTTGCACTTTGTCCAGTTTGTGCTCCTTCAGTACTGGGAATATAGACATTTAAATGATTACACAGTTTATGAGGAGGTTGGCATGCTAGGTAAGTACTGCAGAAAGCAAGCATCATCCCTAAGTCACAAAATGGCAGAATTATTCTTCAATATTTTTTAATATATGTGGATCTTTAGAATAAGTGTTTGCCATACTACATGAGTGCATGGGAGAGAGAAGAGTGTACTGATCCCCTGGAATGGCAGTTATAGATAGATGACTATGAGCAACCATGTAGTGCTGGGATTTGAACATAGACTACCTGAAATTCAGTCAGGGCTGAGCAATCTTTTCAACCCTAAAATCATAATTTAATTTAATGCTTGACAACCTTGATCCAGATGATAATGGATGATATTTTGATGAGATACTTCAATGATAATTACATACAAAATTATTTCAGAGGCTAAAATTACCAGAAAGCCGACTTTATATCTTCAAGTATCTGTGTGCTCCTCCTGGCATCAAGAATTAATGTGTGCTTTTGGTTTGCACTTACCTACAAGTCTAGTGTTTTGTTTCATGTGAGCTTATCAGACATTTGTACATTTTATTTGAAAGAGTGTCTTTTAAAAACTATCTGCTTATTTCAAATTAGATCATTGATTTCTTTTTTTAAACTTTTCTGGACACTGGATCTGTAAAATAAACATCTTTTTTTCCATTTTTTCTTTATTAATTGAGTATTTCTTATTTACATTTCGAATGTTAATCCCTTTCCCGATTTCTGGGCCAACATCCCTCCCACCCCTCCCCCTCCCCTTCTATATGGGTGTTCCCCTCCCCATCCTCCCCCCATTACCACCTTCCCCCCAACAATCACATTTACTGGGGGTTCAGTCTTGGCAGGACCAAGGGCTTCCCCTTCCACTGGTGCTCTTACTAGGCTATTCATTGCTACCTATGAGGTTAGAGTCCAGGGTCAGTCCATGTATAGTCTTTGGGTAGTGGCTTAGTCCCTGGAAGCTCTGGTTGGTTGCCATTGTTGTAATGCTTAATTATTTCTAATATTTATTCCTCTAACCTCCCAAAATATAATTCTAGTTTTTAGTAGATCTGGAGCATCAATATAAGATAAACACAAGATTTGCTTGACAAAGATGAAGCACTTTAGTTTTCAACCACAGTGGCATCATTAACTGTAGTGAATCTATATTCAATGTCTAATACTAGCCTGAAACCCACAGTGCCAAAGTGTAATCCATGTTAATATAAGTCCTGGATGCTTAAAATGATTGTTTTCCATGTTATACACAGTTGGTAAGCTTTCTTTTAATTTACATTTGGTAATTAATGTACCCTCATCCTTAACCTAGTTACAGACCATGGGTTAGTATTAAAGTTGACCTGGTAAAGCTACTTGTGACTTTTATCACATATGTGAATCAGTTATTAGCAGGTGTTCATTTGCTTTCTCAATAACATAGCATTCCCATTTCATGGATCAGTGTAGGGTTAACTCACCCAAAAATTTCTTTCCAGTTTCTTCTTTGTAAACATACTATAAACTTAGTTCTTTTTCAATAATCTTCTAATCTTCCAAACTAGAAATTGACTTCTTAGTTCTGTTTACTCAACATCATTGTTTGTTGGTAAGTATAAGAGCACAGCTGAGAAGAAAGACTAGCTTCTAGATTCTACAACACAATGAACTAATTGTCTTTATAATGAATTATCATTTCTCAGTCATTACTATACATGATTTTTAGAGTATACAACACAACAAAGTTATGGATTCACTAATCACTGTAATTTGATTGCAAATCTCACCCATGTAGTCATATTTTACTCTCTATATATCGTCATACATTCATTCTGTTGCTATGATGAAATATCCTGATAAGAGAGATAAGTGCATTTGGCTTATCCTAAGTTATAACTGATCATGAAGGGAGGAGAGGGTAGGAAATAAAAGCAGAACTTGCTGCTTGGTGGCTTATTCTGGCTTTCTCACAGGATTTTGATTAGCTAAATTTCTGACTTAAGTGTAAACCACCAACTATATGTGAGACCACCCTCTGGGTTCTGGACGCTCCTACATAAATTAATAGAAAAATGTTCCATGGACAAAGGAATTATTCAATCTGATCAAGGCTTTTATTCAGTTAATTTTCTTCTTATTAACAGGTCTACACTATAATAGATCCGTCCAATGCAGTCTACCAAACACTTATCATTCATTTAAAGACTATTTCTTCTAATTTGGTTATTGTATATTTTGTATAGAAGACAAGAATAGAATTATATTACAGCTAACAAATTTGTAATTAATTTAACAAACATTTACTGAGCTGCCAGTGTTTGCCAGGAACCATGCTGTGTTCTAAAAATTTAATAATGCAATAAATAATTTTACCAAATCTCAAACAGAATGAAGAAATAAATTATTATAGTATCATCATCTTCCATTTATTAAAGAAAATAAAAGAACAATGTCCATAAAACAGCTTGCATGAATAGAAACAACTTCATAGGGTAAACTGAGTGTTCAAAAACTACCTAAATATGTTCCAAAGTAGGGGCATAGTTACACAAGAAGAGAAAGTGAGATTATATTTTAAAAAATTAAAAGTATTGTGAGGCAGATCCCAAACCTTACTGTTGCAAAACATAGAATCTAAAAGAGGTTTTTGAGGCAGAAGGAACTAAGGAAAGAAAATCATCAGGAATCCAAGCTGAGAAGCAAAACACTTGACTTCTGACCCAGAAGCATTTATTAAAGCATCCTATACTTTTCCATTCCCATCCAATGACCTAGAAAAGACACAGTTGTTCTGACTTGCCAACCACAACCTGTGTTTCTGAAGCAGAACACCCATATATAATCATTACGAGAAAGACAAGCTTTAATTGACCTTTGCTAGCGACTGTTTACAAAAGTCTTGCTCTATGCTCTATCCAAAGAAATAAACATTTGTTCAGCAATTACATGCAGTCTACATGGATTTAGGGGAAGAATTTATTTCAGTTCTTTTTCTTATTTTTGTTTTTAATAAGATACATACATTGAAAAACTGGAATCTGAAATCAACATCTTCAATAAGGCTACATGCATTATGATATATGGAAAGACTCTGTGCACACACTCAGATGGAAAATTGTTAATACTTAAATATAAAAGCTTATATTCAGAGTCAGTAAGTAGGAATACCTACTCATAAAGAAAGAACAAGTAGTGTTTAATGCACTAAAAGTATGAAATATATATTATTTGAAATGACTATATTATCTTTTACCTTTATAATGAACTGACACTTTGAGGGAATATGATTTTTCTAGAAGACAGAAATGTAAGAAGATAAAGATTAACAAAAATATGATTGATTTACCAAAAAAATTTCTTCCAAATGAATGACTAAATTTAATCATGCACTTAGGTGATGCTGAAGGAACAATTTGAATTTTGTCACACAGTTATGAACATGCTGCAATATCCCAACATTCCTAGCAACATTCAAACATCATTTTGAAATCTGCGCTTCAGTCATACATAACTCAAATGATTTCTTGTCACTTCTGTTGGACACTGTAAACCTCACAAAGTATGAGAGGACATTGCCTGGCTCATTATTAGACCAAAAATAGTAATGAGAAATATTTAGGTGTTCGTTTATGAAACAGCAATGCTTGGCATATTATTAGGTGAAAAATAATAATGAGATATATTTATATGCAGCATGAGTCTTGAATTAATAACTTAGAAACATCCAGTATAGCAGATAATGCGGTGATACCCTTTAATATATTATGAAGTCTTATAACTTAAGTGTTTACATAGAAATCCAAGATTATCGTTGTTTACTGTTCTGAGTATCACTGTATTTTTAAATTGTTTCAAAACATAGGAATAAGAGTAGACCAACTAAGCAGAATATACTTAAGTACTTAGAAATGTATACATTATGTATATACATATACATATATATACATATCTATATATACACATATATATTATAATTTATATATGTTTACAGAATATTGAAAAAAATCATGAATTTGAAGGAGTGCAAGGAGGGGTTTTGAGAAATGAAAGGAAAAACACATTATGGAATTAAATTATAATTTCTAAAATAAGATAAATAATTATAAAATAAAGAATGAAAGAAAAGTCAATAATGAAACTAAAATAGGAAAAATGCAAAAAAGTTAATATGAAAATTTGGACTGAATTGTTCATCACAAAATCCAGTTAGTCATAATAAGCAACTCTGTCTCAACTTTAAAAAGTAAAATCTCAGTTCTGATTTCTGCCTGTGCCAAGAACTAAAATCCAGTCGCCAGAAGTGCCTACACACCTGGGAGCAGAAGTAAGACCAACTTTTCTTCTCCAAGCAACCTGCCTGGTGGACTCAGGACATACAAAGGCAGAAGTCCTATGAGACAGGGCACTTCCGGTTTCTGTCTGTGCTGAGATCTGATCAGAACTGATCCAACAGCTCCCTGCGCCGGAATCCAATGGGGGAGAGAGCTGAACCCCAAGAAGTTCTGACAATCCTAAGACCACAGGGCTCTCTGCCACTTTGGCCCACCTCTCCCAAATCCTTGTCCAAGATGAAATGGCATAGTGCCTCTGGAATATATGAGCAGTCAGCAGCAGGAACCTGTTGGGTCTGGCCCTCACCCAGAACTGAACTGAACCAGTCACACAGTTTCCTGCACCCAAATCCCTTGGGGGAGAGAGATGGTCTCTCAGAAGGGCTGGCACTCCTGAAAATTCAGAGGAGACTACTCTCTGCTCACATTCCTGACCCAAGATGAAATCTTCTATGCTACCTGGGCACAGGGACCTAGGAGCAGTTAGGGGCAGGATCATTTGAGTTTCTGCCTACACCAAGAGCTGAAAGCCAGTTGCCAGAAGCACCTACACACCTGAGAGCAAAGTTCTCTGTCTCCAGAACAGGTTGAAAAAAAAATAGATCTATAGGAGTGCATAAACACAGGCATACAAGAGGGTCAAGCCACTGTCAGAGACAGCAAAACAAGCAATACCAGAGACAACCTCACAAGAGGCAAGTGCAGGAACCTAAGCAACAGAAACCAAGACTACTTGGCATCATCAGAGTCTAGCTCTCCCACTAAAGCAAAATACTTGATATCCAAACACATCAGTAAAGCAAGATTTAGATATAAAATCACATTTTATGATGATGAAGGGCTTTAAGAAGGAAATAACTCCCTTAAAGTAATATAGGACGACCCAAGTGAACAAATAGGAGCCCTTAAAGAAGAAACACAAAAATCCCTTAAAAAAATACAGGTAAACAGAACCAAACAGGTGAAGGAATTGAACACAACCATTCAGGATATAAAAATGGAAATAGAAACAATAAAGAAAGCACAAGGGAGACAACTGTGGAGATAGAATACCTAGAGAAGAGATCCGGAGTCATAGATACAAGCAACACCAACAGAATACAAGATATAGCAGAGAATCTCAGTGGCAGAAGGTACCATAGAAAACATGCACACAAACTTCAAAGATAATGTAAAATGCAAAAAGTTCCTAATACTAAAACATCCAGGAAATCCAGAACACAATGAGAAGACCAAACCTAAGGAAAATAGGTATAGAAGAGAGTGAAGACTCCCAACTTAAAAGGCCAGTAAATATCTTCCATAAAATTATTGAAAAACACTTCCTTAACCTAAAGTAAGAGATGTCAATAAAAATACAAGAAGCATGTAGAACTCCAAATAGATTGGACCAGGAAAGAAATTTCTCCTTTCATATAATAGTCAAAACACCAAATGCACAAAACAAAGAAAGAATATTAAAAGCAGCAAGGGAAAATATCAAGTAACATATAATGACAGACCTATCAGAATTACACCAGACTTCTCACCAGAGACTATGAAAGCCAGAAGATCCTAGACAGATGCTATATAGACCCTAAGAGAACACAAACGCCAGACCAGGCTACTCTATCCAGCAAAACTCTCAATTAACATAGATGGAGAAACCAAGATATTCCATGACAAAATTTACACAATATCTTTCTACAAACCCAGCCCTACAAAGGAAAACTACAACAGAAGGAGGGAAACTACACCCTAGAAAAAGCAAAGAAAAAAATAATAATCTCCTTGAAACAAATCCAAATGAAGAGAGACACACACAAACATAATTCTACATTTAACAATGAAAATAATGGGAAGCATCGTTATTCCTTAATATCTCTTAACATCAATGGACTCGATCCCCCAATAAAAAGACATAGAATAACAGACTGGATATGTAAAGAGGACCCAACATTTAGCTGCATACAAGAAACACACCTCAGAGACAAAGACAGAAACTACCTCAGAGTAAAATGCTGGAAAACAGCTTTCCTAGCAAACGGTCTGAAGAAAGAACATGGAGTAGCCATTCTAATGTTGAATAAAGTTGACTTTCAACCAAAAGTCATCAAAAAATAAGGAAGGACACTTCATATTCATTAAACATATTCATCAAAGGAAAAATCCACCAAGATGAAGCCCTTGAAGTTTTATATGCAAGGGCACCTACATTCATAAAAGAAACGTTATTAAATCACACATTGCACTTCAAACAATAATAGTAGGAGATTTCAACACCCCACTCTCATCAATGGATTGATCATGGAAATAGATTAAACAGAGACATCGAGAAACTAAAGAAGTTATGAACCAAATGGACTTAAATATTTATAGAACATTTCATCGCAAAACAAAAGGATACACCTTCTTCTTAGCAGCACGTCATGGTACCTTCTCCTAAAGTGACCATATAATCAGTAACAAAAGAGACCTCAACAGATACAGGAGGATAGAAATAATCTCATACTCCTATCAGATCACCATGAACTAAAGCTGGTCTTCAATAACATTAAAAATGACAATAAGCTGAACAGTAAATGACATGGAAGCTGAACAAGGCTCTACTCAATGATAATTTGGTCAAGGAAGAAATAAAGAAAGAAATTAAAGACTTCTTATAATTTAATGAAAATGAAGGCACAACATACCCAAACTTATGGAACTCAATGAAAGCAGTGCTTAGAGGAAAACTTCTGAGTGCCTGCAATAGTGAGAAAGCATACATCAGCAGTTTGTCTGCACACCTAAAAGCTCCAGAACAAAAAGAAGCAAATACTTTCAAGAGGAGTAGAAGGCAGGAAATAATCAAACTCAGGGCTGAAATCAAACTTGGACTATACAAAGAATCAACAAAACCAGGAGCTGGTTCTTTGAGAAAATCAACAAGATAGATAAATCCTTAGCCAGGATAACCAGAGGGCACAGAGAGTGCATTCAAATTAACAAAATCAGAAATGAAAAGGAAGACATAACATCAGAATCTGAGGAAATTCAAAAAATCATCAGATCCTACTACAAAAGCCTATGTTCAACAAAACCATAAAATCTGGTGGAAATGGGTAATTTTCTAGACAAATACCAGGTATCAAAGTTAAATCAGGATCAGATAAACCATCTAAACAACCCCATAACTCATAAAGAAATACAAGCAGTTATTAAAAATCTCTCAATCAAAAAGAGCCCAGGACCAGATAGATGGGATTAGTGCAGAATTCTATCAGACCTTCATAGAAGACCTCATATCAATACTGTCCAAACTATTCCACAGAATAGAAACAGTTGGAGCACTACCAAATTCCTTCTATGAAGCCACAATTAGGCTTATACCTAAAACATGAAAAGACTGAATAAAGAAAGAGAATTCAAGCCAATTACACTTATGAATATCGATGCAAAAATATTCAATAAAATTCTAGAAAAACAGATCCAAGAACACATCAAAACAATCATCCATTAGGATCAAGTAGGCTTCATACAAGGGATACAGGGGTGGTTGAATATATGATAATCCATCAACATAATACACTATAAAAACAAATTCAAAGAAACAAACCACATGATCATTTCAATAGATGCTAAGAAAGCATTTGACAAAATTCAACCCCCTATCATTATCAAAGCCCTTAAAGGATCAGGAATTCAATGTGCATACCAAAACATAGTAAAAACAATATACAGCAAAACAGGCAAAAAAGTAGCTAGCATTAAAATAAATCAAGGGAAACTTGAATCAACCCCACTAAAATCACAGACTAGACAAGGCTGCCCAGTCTCCCTCTACTTATTCGATACAGACTTAAAATCCTAGCCATAGCAATCAGATATCAAAAGGAGGTGAAGGGGATATAAATTGGAAAGGAAGAAGTCAAAATATCACTATTTGCAAATGATATGGTAGTATACTTAAGTGACTCCAAAAGTTCCACCAGAGAACTACTAAACCTAATAAACGACTTTAGCAAATGGCTGGGTATATAATTAACTTAAACAAATCAGTACCTTCCTCTACTCAAAGGATAAACAGGCTGAGAAAGAAATTAGGGAATTTACACCCTTCACAATAGTCCCAAATAATATAAATGCCTCAGTGTGACTTAACCAAGCAAGTGAAAGATCTATATGACAAGAATTTCAAATCTCTGAAGAAAGAAATTGAAGACAATCTCAGAAGATGCAAAAACCTCGCATGCTCATGTATTGAGAGGATTAATATAGTAAAAATGGCCATTTTGTCAAAATAAATCTACAGATTCAATGGAATTCCCATCAAAATTGCAACTCAATTCTTCATAGAGTTAGAAAGAGCAACTTACAAATTCATTTGAAATAAAAAAACCCCGAATATCAAAAACTATACTCAATAATAAAAACAAAACTTCTAGGAGAATCACCATCCCTGACCTCAAGCAGTATTATAGGGAATAATGATAAAAAGTGTACGGTACTGGCATAGAGACAGGCAGATAGACCAGTGGAATAGAATTGAAGACCCAGAAATGAACCCATACACCTATGGTCACTTGATCTTTCACAAAGGAGCTAACACCATCCAGTGATAGCGTTTTCAACAAATGATGCTGGTTCAACTGGAGGTCAGCATGTAGAAGAATGGAAATCGATCCTTTTTTATTGCCCTGTACAAAACTTAAATCCAAGTGGATCAAGGACCCCCACATTAAACTAGATACACTCAAACTAATAGAAGAAAAAGTGGGGAAGATTCTTGATCACATGTGCACTGGGGAAAATTTCCTGAACAAAAAACACCAATGGTTTATGCTCTAAGATCCAGAATCTACAAATGGTACCTCATAAAACTGCAAAGCTTCAGTAAGGCAGAGGACACTGTCATTAGGACAAAATGGCAAACAACAGATTGGGAAAAGATCTTTACCAATCCTACATCTGATAGAGGGCTAATATCCAAAAATATACAAAGAACCTAAGAAGTTCGACTCCACAGAGCCAAATAACCCTATTAAAAACTGGGGTACAGGGCTAAACAAAGAATTATCAGCTGAAGAATATTGAATGGCTGAGAAGTACCTAAATAAATGTTCAACATCCTTAGTCATCAGGAAAATGCAAATCAAAACAACCCTGAGATTCCACCTCATACCAATCAGAATGAGAATATAAAAAACTCAGATGACAACAGATGCTGTCGAGGATGTGAAGAAAGAGGAATTTTCCTCCAATGTTTGTAGGATTTCAAACTGGCACAACCATTCTGGAAATGAGTCTGAAAGTTACTGAGAAAATTGGACATTCCACTACCTGAGGACCCAGCTATACCTCTCCTGGGCATATACCCAAAAGATGATCCAACATACAACAAAAACACAGGCTCCACTATGTTCATAGCAGCCTTATTTATAGTAGCCAGAAGCTGTAAAGAACACAGATGCCTTTCAACAGTGGAATGTGTGTTGTATCTACAAAACAGAGTACTACTCAGCTATCAAAATCAATGACATCACGAAATTCATAGGCAAATGCATTGAACTAGAAAATATCATCCTGAGTGAGGTAACCCCATTACAGAAAACCACACGTGGTATGCCCACACTGACAAATGGATATTAGCCCAAAAGCTTGAATCATCCAAGATACAATACACAGATTACATGAAGCTCAAGAAGAAGGATGATCAACGTGTGGATGCTTAACTCCTTAAAAGGGAGAAGAAATATATTTCATAGGAGGGTATATGGAGGCAAAGTTTGAAGCAGAGACTGAAGCAACAGCCATTCACAGTCTACCCCCACATGTGCCACATATACACACACACACACACACACACACACACACACACACACACACACACACACATACAGTCACCAAGACTAGGTAAGATTGATGAAGCTAAGAAGGTCTTGCTGACAGGAACTGGATATAGATGTCTCCTGAGAGACACAGCAAGAATAAGTCAAATAGAGAAATGAATGCTAGCAATAAACCACTGAACTAAGAACAGGACCCCCATTGGAGGAATTAGAGAAAGAATTGAAAGAGCTGAAGGGACTTGCAACCCCATAAGAACAAAAATGTCAACCAACCAGAGCTCCCAGAGACTAAACCACGACCCAAAGACTATATATGGACTGACCCATGGCTCCAACTGCATGTTTAGCAGAGGAAGGCCTTGTTGGGCACCAATGGAAGGAAAAGCCCTTTTTCCTGCCAAGGTTGAACCCCTAGTGTAGAGGAATTTAGGGGGGCAGGAAGTTGGGTAGATGGGGAGGAGAACACCCTTGTAGAAGAAGGGGAAGGGGATGGGATTGGGACTTATGTCTGGAAAAATGGGAAAGGGAACAATATTTGAAATGTAAATAAAAAATAGAATAAACCCTCCCCCAAAAAAGGACAGTAAGAAAATCAGACACTGTAAACACTGGGGCAGTGGAGTAATAACTGTAGTTATATTAATTCTATTATTGGTGCCGTAGAAAGTTCATTCAAGGTTAATCCCTTATTTTAAATAATCTAGGTCAGACAAAACATCTAATTACTGAACAAACAATTTTGAAAATTGTATTTTTCCCTGAAATATTGAATATCTTAAACAATATAAGTCCATTATAAAAATAAATTAAAAGTAGTTATTAGAATTTTTACTAAGGAAATGCATCATAGAAAAGCATTATTCAAAAAATAAGATTACTAAATTAAAACTGCCCTTTAAGTTGAGATGTTTGAAGTTGGAGTGGGGCCTCCCTCATTCCTCCTTCAGATTGGGTTAGAATCTGGCTGAACAAGGATGTGGGGATCCTGGTTGAGGGGTAACTCTTTGAAGTGAGGTAGTTTTGCAAAGTGCCTGGTGGGCTCACTTCTTGGTGTTTCCCTCAAAACAGCCTCTCTGTGGTCCTACTCCTCTTAAGTAGTACTTTCATCCCACATACATCGAAGGAAAGTGGGGAGGGAGTGTGGGGTGTCACAATAAAAATGCTCACATTGGAAGACAAAGACTCATTTCCTTAAGCAGCAAGAGAGACATCACTAATCACGCACACTGGGAAGATTGATTACTAGCAACTCACTGAAAAAATGCAGATCACAAATAATACCCTTTCATTTTCACAATAGAGAGGAGGAAAAGACACCAAATATAAACTTATAGTCACCAATATATCTTCTCAATTGGAGCATTATATTACATCCATGATTACTAAATTTCACTTAATTATTTATTCCAGATATTTTATTATATGTGAGTTTCACTTCAAAATAAAAATAAGAGAAATAAGACAAAATATGCTACCAGATATACAAAAATTCCAAATATGTCACCAAAAATTCCAAATTATAAGAAGCAATGGATGACTCCCTGATTGTAAGAGCGTAATGAAATCACATTAAGCATCAATAATATAATCATGCCATTTAAACCAAATAATATAACTATATGCTGATACTCTCTTCTATTAACTGACTTTAGAAAGAACTCTAGGCCTGTATAATGATTGTTCTAGTTTATTATGAAAGATTTAATTCACTTGAAAATAATAATTCAAAGTAATAGAATGAAGCTTATTGCAGTCAAGAAATGACACAATACATGTAATCAAAATATAGGACTACAGCTGACAAAATTATTAGAATGATTGTTTCATAATAACAGTTGGAGACACAAGTAACTGACTTTCAATAACTGATAGAAAATTAGGTACAAAATCACTCAAAGAGGTAGAAAGTAAAAACTACAATAAGATAAAATAAAGCATCACATCTACCCAAAGAACAAGTAGACATGTAACACTCCTCTGAAGGACAGAAGGAAGCACGTTGTTTTTTTGTGACAAAGGTCGATCTAAAATTTTAAAATAAGGGTTATGAAGTAAAGTAGGCATGACTACATCAAAAGCATTGCAATCTGCTGCAGTCTATTCTGCAGCTATGATTTATTAAAATAGAAATCATTATCAGGAACCAATATATAAAAATATGAAATTTTACATTGAACACTTTAAGTGAGAGAGTCACATGGGTGATTGAGCGGTTTTATCTGAATAAATGTAGATACAAAATCACAACAATTTTAAATGCTAGTGAAGCAAACTCTTAGTGGGAATGTGTATGCATTAGTGAGAAAAATAGTTGTTTCAAATTTATGATGTGTACTTTTCTCTTAAACAGTTAAACTCAAGGAAAAGGAGCTGAAGCCATTTATTGTCAAAACGTATAGTTCACATGGGAAATGAGTGGTAAAGTCAAGATGACAGTGTAGAAACTAAATAAGAAAAAATGTGTTTCTTAGCCTAGAGCTTGGCGTTAAAGAGCTTACCACATACCCAAGTCTAGAGCTCAGAGCTCCAGAAACTAGTTAAAATGCAAAGGGACCATCCTCACCCTTTATATAGAAGACATCATTTCACAGCTGCACACATCTCAACCACATGGTGGCCTAAAAGGTCTGGCTATATTAGGCGGGGGTAATCTCACATAATACCACCCATAGATTAAGAGCTAAAGACAGTTAATTTCTGGCTGCTGAAAAGGAGAATCAATATTCTTCAGATATGAACTACCCAGAAAGTAATCCTATACAATATAATCAGTCCTAAATTTATACATATATTTGCATTAGTGAGAACAAAATTAAAAGGACTCAGGTAGTTGTATTTATATATGTGTATATATATATAACATAAACATACATATGCATATTTACATATATTTTATATATACAACATTAAAAATTTAAATAGAAGAGGCTATGAACATAAAGGACTTGGGGTGAAATGGGAGGAGTTCTATGTAAAGAGGGAGAGGTTGGACAAACCATGTAAATGTAAAGAAATCTAAAACTATAAAATATGCAATATACATAAAATATGCAATATACATAAAATATGCAATATACATAAAATATGCAATATACATTTATTTTTAAAACTGGTCAATGTTCTAGTGTACATTTATAATTGCAGTATTCTCTACATAAAATTATAAAATGGGAGCCAGTGATAGAAAAATCATCCAGAAAGATGCAGATCAGTTAATGGAATCACAAACGAAAGAAACTCTACATAAAACTAATTGAAAGAATAAAGTAACTGCTGGGGGTTGTCCTCTGACATCAGATGGTGCTCACAGCATTTCTCATATTCTCTCTCTCTCTCTCTCTCTCTCTTTCTCTCTCTCTCTCTCTCTTTCTCTCCTTTTCTCTCATTATCTCTGTCTCTGTATCTCTTTGTTTCTCTCTGTCTCTCTGTCTCTCTCTGTCTCTCTGTCTTTCTAAGTGTCTCTGTCTCTCTCTGTCTCTCTGTGTCTCTGTCTCTGTCCCTCTCTCTCTCTCTGTCTCTCTCTTTCTCTGTCTCTCTGTCTCCCTCTCTCCTCTCTCTCCTTCTCTCTCTCTCTCATTATCTCTGTCTGTGTATCTCTTTGTCTCTTTGTCTCTCTGTGTTTCTCTGTCTCTGTCCTCTCTCTCTGTATGTGTGTGTCTGTCTGTCTGTCAATCTCTTCTCTCTTGATTTATCTCTCTTTCAGTCTCTCTGTCCTTTCTTACAATCATTCTCTCTCAAAATCTCTGTTTTACTCTCTCAGTCACATACACATGCACGCATACACAAAAACCCAGAGAGTATACATGTATACTAACCTGTAAACACCAAAACTTCATATACACACTTACACATACTATATATACATAGAGTAATAAAAAATTAGAAAAGGATAAAATAACTTATGCATATAATATCAAAATAATCAACTATAATAGAATAATATTAAGAAACATTATTACTGGTATAAGAAAAATGATTACTGGATTTTTTTTAAATCCATAAGGCAAACACTTTATACAAAACTTAAGTAAGTAAACACAAAAAATAATTTTGAGTCCCAGATGGCTCTACTAATAAATTGTATAAAAATGTACAGCTACAGTTAATAACAACTTTTCTGAAATATTTTAGAACCTATGAGAAAATGTTTCTCACTCATTTTATGAGACAAGTCCATCTGATGCCAAAACTAGATAAGTGCATTATAGTGAAAATATAGAACTATATCCCTTATCATTATATAGACAAAAATGAAAATACACTACTTAGAAATCAAATCTAGCAGCTTATAGAAGAAATTACATACCATGACAAAATGAATAGAAGGGTAGTTTTACATCTCAAAACAACTTCATGAAGTGGATCATTAGTGAGATGACTTGAGGTGAGATGCCTAACCATGGGGAGGTGGACCCTGAGGAGACCTCCTCCAGTAGATAGACAGGGCGCCAAGTAGAGGGATGGGGTCAACCACACGTCTTCAAAATTTCTGACCCAGAATTGTTCCTGTCTAAAGGAAATGGAGGGGAAAAATGGAACAGAGACTGATGGAAAGTCCATTCAGTGATCGACTCAACTTGGGATCCATCACATTACTGATGCTATGTTGTGCTTGCAGACGGGAACTTAGCATGGAACTTCTGAGAGACTTTAACAGGAGATGACTGAGACAGATGCAGACACTTAGAGCTAAAATTTGACCTAAGGTCAGAGACCACTATGAAAGAGTTAGGGGAAGGATTGAAGGAGCTGAAGTGGATTGCAACATTGTAGGATGTACAGCAATATCAACTAGCCTGCACCCCTCAGAGCTCTCAGAGACAACCACCAACCAGAGTATGCATTGATGGCTTCATGGCCCCTGCTACATGTGTAGCAGAGGGCTGTCTTGTTTGGTCTCAGTGGGAGAGGATGTGCCTAACCCTGCAGAAATTAAGCTGGCAGGAGTGAAGTGAGTGTGTGTGGGTGGAGAAGAACCCTCTTTGAGGTGCTGGGGGGGCTTGGGGGGAGGGGTGGAGTGAAGAGCTCTGGGAGGGGGGACCTGGAAAGAGGCAACATTTAGAATGTAAATAAAATAATTAAAACAAAAACCAAGGATACGGGACACATGCTTATTTTCCTGAAGAGAAGCAGAAAGGATTTGGATAAATTCAATATCAATTTATGATAAAGCATGCAAGTAATGGGGAATAAAAGAATTTTGAACATTATTTTGCACTTGAAAAACAGCTATGAAAACTCCCATTGAGAGAATACATTAGTTAAAAGACTGCTTTCCCCTTAAGTTTGTGGGGGAAAAAATAAGAGGGCATTTTTCTTGTTTACAACTATTGGATATTTTAAGAGGTATTTCAGCAAGGACATTTTTTTTTTAAACTTTTTTTTTTTTTGGTTCTTTTTTTTTTTTTCGGAGCTTGGGGCCGAACCCAGGGCCTTGCGCTTCCTTGGCAAGCGCCCTACCCCTGAGCTAAATCCCCCACCCCTTCCGCAAGGACATTTAAGTTAGAAAAAATTAACAATTAAGGAATCCAGGTCAGAAAAAAGATGTTGCATTATATTTAGAAGACAATTTTTCATAAAGAAAAATTTTCACTGATTCTCAAGTGATTTAAAGTAACATTTTTGGCAACGTTCAAGGATATAAGACCAACACACAGATATCAATTGAATGTCTGTAGGTTAGAGGTAGACACTGAATATTAAATTAGAAACCAATTTTTTATCGAAGTCCCAATATCAATTTAAGTATAAGTTAAAAATAAATAAATGCTATACTCATAAAATATGGAGAAAAAAGTCAACAAGATTGAAATACATGGAAATGAATCTGATGTTCGTGAATTAGGAGTACTGTTTTTCAGAAATCAATCTCCCAATTGACCTATAGATTAAAAAAAAATTAAAATCCATGTTGAATGTTCTGTATTTTTCTGTGGGAAAAATTTAAATCATAAATTTACATAGTAATAAAAGGGATTAACAGTAGCTAAGGCAATCTTGTAAGTGTTGTACAATTACTATGACAAGAAACCTCACAGGAATAGCTACAGCAAAGAATGATTTACTTTGTTCATGGCTTTAGAGATTTCAGACCATCATAAGAATACATTTTCTTACAGACAGGGAATAGAGCAGGACAGAACAAGAAGGAACAGGGCAAGTTATTGTTCCTATGAGCATCTTCCCATGGGAAATACTTCTTCCATTCATGCTCAAAGTACACAGTCCCATTGAGAAACCACTCACCTGTTTATATTTTTACTCTATCAGTGAAGGAACACACCAGGAGCCCTCCTGGTCTCTCTGCAAAGTCCGTGATCTTTGTCTGGACACATCTATCTTAGATCATAGAATTACAATTTTCATAACCCAGAAACACATAAGATTTTATTACACTCCATAAATGATATTGTATTATACCATTAAATTTTAGTTTATACACTCTCTCTCTCTCTCTCTCTCTCTCTCTCTCTCTGTCTCATTGTCTCTCTCTCTGTCTCGTTCTCTCTCTCTCTCTCTCTCTCTCTCGCACACACACACACACACACACACACACACACCTGAGTTTATCCTTTCCCAGCCCTTCTCTACACTATTGCCACTTTTGAAGGGAAATTATCATTCCAAACTACTTAATCTCTTTACTATTTAAATAATTTATACCTCTCTCTCTCTTTGGCTGATATCCCCAAGGACATGTAGGACTCTATATTTGAACAAATAATATTTCATTATGCAAAGGGAATTGAAGCTGTGGCTATTGGCAATAGAATTGTACAGTACAGAAAATCTTTGTTGCCTTGTTCCCAAAGGTTAGTTTGTAGAATTTTTTCCCGATGACTTAGATACTTTTAGTGTCGGAACAATTATACACCTGTCGTTAGCAACAGCTCTATTTATTCTTATTGACCTCCAGTGAATTTTAAGTATTTTTAGATTTTTCTACCTATACACAGTATATAGCTGTTAAAGATATACTATCAGAGTAAAGGCAGGAAGAGTATAAAAGCAGATATTTGGTACAGTGCCTACAGTTCCTGCATGAGGTCCTGATGTAAATTCCCAGTAATGAAAAAGAAATAAAGCAATGTACTGTGTTGCAGGAGACCTGTGAGGTGATCAACTCTTGATATAGAGATTCTTGTCATTTTGTGCTCCTCACCATCAAGTCATTTCTATACAATAACAGTATAAGTAATCAGTAGATTAAAATCTTTCACAAATTGCCTCAAATGATATAAAATATCATAAGGTAACACCAACTAATCAAGCAATATGACTATTTATATGATAAAAATAAACTTTAAGACATTGAAGAAAATTATTAGAGAAGGTATCAGAAGATGGAATGATCTCCTGTGCTCATGGATTGGTAAATTAATATAATACAATGCCTATCCAACCAAAAAGAAGTTCATAGTGCTAAAATTTCAACAAAATTCTTCACGGATCTGTCTTTTCCACATAATATTTTTATTGATAATTTGGGAGTTTCACATAACACACACTGATCGCGTTCCCTTGCCAGTTTCTCCAGGTCCACTGCTCCCATCCCAACCCACCCCAGTTACCTATTGGAACATAATGGACACAACATGGCCTCCTCCTGTGAGAGCACAGACAACAGACACCCACAGGCCCTCCTGTGCAGCACGGAACACGGATACTATCATAGCCCTCAGCAGCAGTACTTCAGAGATTTTGATATCTAGAAAATAAATAATTAAATTAAAATGGGGATACAGATTTAAGCAGAGAATTCACAAAGTAAGGACCTCGGATGGCAGATAAATACTTAAAAACATTTTCAAAATCTTTAGTAATCAGTGAAAAGCAAATCAAAACTATAGGAGATTATGTCTTATACCTGTGTTAGGGTCTCTAATACTTTGAAGAGATACCAGAAACATAAGAATTCGCATAAAGAAAAACATTTATTTGGGTCTTACATACAGTTTTAGAGGTTTAGTCCATTATCATCAAAGCAGGAAGCACGGTGGCAAGCAGACAGACATGGTTCTAGAACAGTAGCTGAGAGTTCTACATCTGGATCAGTAGGCAGCAGGAAGAGAAGGTAACAAAGGATCTGACTTGAGCTTCTGAAACCTGAAAGCCCAACTTAAGCTATATGCCCTTTCCAAAAAGGTCACACCTATTCCAATAAAGTCATACTTCCTAGTAGCACCATACTTAGTGGGCCTTTTCATTAAATCCATTTTCATTAAATCAGCACAACCTGTCATAATGGCTAAAACCAATTAAACAAGTGACAGTGTGCTGGTGAAGATTTGGAGCCAAGAGAACACTCATTTATTGCTGGTGAGAATGTAAACTTAAATGGTCACTTTGGAAATCAGTGTTGTGGTTCTTCAGGATTATGGGAATAGACCTACTTCAAAAAGCAGCTTATCTTGGTCATCTATCAAAGATTGTTTAATATTCACTTTTATATGGATATTAGTTAAGTCAAGGCTAACTAAACTATAAATAATAGAGCCACAAAAAAGTATAGAGTTAGAAATTGGGGTACATAGAAATATGGTTTGGAAAGGGAAATAGAATAGATATTTATGGGCGGATGGTGGGCTGGAATGGGCAGATCAAATAGGAAGGGGAGAGAAGAGGAGGGAAGGAATATGGGGATAAACAGCTAAAATTAAGGGCCATTTTAAGGGTAGGATGGGAACCTAATACATGGTTTATGGGACTTCCTAATATATACATATATGAAGATGATTTAAAGGAAATCACCAAATAATTGTACAGAGATTCAAGTGGCCATAACTTGCCACTAAATGAAGATTCCAGTACCAGTACAACTCATTGGTTGTAAAGAATTCACACTGGTGTCTACATAGTCTTCATCCATACATTATGGCATCTTTGGTACAGGAAGGTACTTTGCATGCTATCAAATGAGAAACCATAGATAGCAACAAACCTTGAATTAACAATGGCTTCCTACCTACAAAATATCGTGGGGAAATTGGACACAAAGCTTGTAGAGTTACCAAACAGTAACTGATTTGATATAAAGCATAAGGCAAATAATACAAGGTATACGGGATGCTGGCTGGGTGACCAAAAACTTAGATTAGAGCATCCAGTATCTAGGGTAAAAACAAACACTGTAATTATAAAATATAAAATATAAAATAAATAAATAGATAAATAAATAAATAAATAAATAAATAAATAAATGTATGTTTTTAAAATGTAGCAACAAAACAACTACTAATTGCAGTCACCTGTATGGATCAGTGCCTTGCTCAGCCATCATCAAGGACGCTTCCTTCTACATCAGATGGGAAAACATCTAGAAACTCACACCCATAATTATACAGGGGAAGAGAACTTGAAACACTCAGCTCCAAACAGAATGGCTTTTGCAGGCTCGGGAGCCTCTAAAAGAAGTGCAAAGATTGTCTTTGGCCTTTGCATTATGGCTTCTAGTTTAGTGTTCTTCTGGGATTTCTGAATATGTGAATGAGTAGTCTTTTGTTGCTTGTGACTTTTTTCATTTTTTTATTGGATTTTTTTTATTTACCTTTCAAGCAATTATCCTCTATCCCAGTTTCCCCACCAGAAATGTGCTGCCTCCCACCCCCTGCTTCTATGAGGGTGCTCCCCTACTCTCCTACCCACTTCCTTCTGCCTCCCTACCCTGACATTCCCCTACAGTAGGGCATCTAACCTTGAAAGGACTGAGGGTCTCTCCTCCCATAGATGCACAACCAGGCCATCCTCTGATATATATGAGGCTGGAGCCATAGGTCCATTCCTGTGTACTCTTTGGTTGGTGGTTTAGTTCCTGGGAGCTCTAGGGGAAACTGGTTGGTTGATATTGTTGTTCTTCTTATGGGGTTGCAAACCCCTTCAGCTCCTTCAGTCCTTTCTCAACTCCTCCATTGGGTACACTGTTTGGAGTTCAATGGTTGGCTGGGAGCATCCACCTCTATATTTGTCATGCTGTGTCAGAGGCTCTTAGGGGACAGCTATATCAGGCTCCTATCAGCAAGCACTTCTTGGCATCCTCAATAGTGTCTAGGTTTGGTATCTATATATGGGATGGGTCCCCAGATGGAGTGTCTCTGGATGACCTATCTTTCATTATTTCCTCCACACTTTGTCTCTGTATTTCCTATTGTGGGTTTTTTTATTCCCCTTTCTAAGAAGGACTGAAGAGTCCACACTTTAGTGTTCCTTCTTCATGTGCTTCATGTGAACTATGAATTGTATCTTGGTTATTTGAGCTTTAGGGCTAACATACACTTATCAGTGAGTGCATACCATGTGTGTCTTTTGTGATTGGGTTAGCTCACTCAGGATGATATTTTCTAGTTCTATTCATTTGCCTTTGAATTTAAGGAAGTCATTGTTTTTGACATCTGAGTAGTACTCCATTGTGTAAATGTACCACATTTTCTGTATCCATTCCTCTGTTGAACCACATCTGGGTACTTTTCACCTACTGGCTGTAATAAATAAGGCTGTTACGAATAGTGGAACATGTGTTCTTTTATATGTTGGAGCATCTTTTGGGTATATGCCCATGAGTGATATAGCTGGGTCCTCAGATAATACTATGTCCAATTGTCTGAGGAATTGCTATATTGATGTCCACAGTGGTTGTAGAAGCTTGCAATCCCACCAACAATGGAGGTGTGGTCCTCTTTCTACACATCCTCTCCAGCATCTGTTGTCACCTGAGTTTGTGATCTTAGGCATTCTGAATGGTATGAGGTGGAATCCCATGGTTGTTTTGATTTGCATTTTCCTGATGACTTAGGATGCTGAACATTTCTTTAGGTGCTTCTTGGTCATTTGACATTCTTCAGTTGAGAATTCTTTGTTTACCTCTGTCGACCATTTTTAATAGGATTATTTGATATTCTGGTGTCTACCTTCTTGAGTTCTTTGTATATATTGGATATTAGCCCTCGGTCAGATGTAGGATTGGTAAAGATCTTTTACGAATCTGTTTGTTACTGGTTTGTCCTAATGACAGTGTCCTTTGCCTTACAGAAGCTTTGTAATTTTATGAGGTCCCATTTGCCAATTCTTGGTCTAAGAGCATAAGCCATTGGTGTTCTGTTTAGGAAATTTTCCCCTGTGCCCATGTGTTTGTGACTCTTCCTCACTTTCTTTCTTTTCTTTTTTTTTTTTTTTTATCTTTATTAACTTGAGTATTTTTATTTACATTTGATTGATATTCCCTTCCAGTTTCTGGGCCAACATCCCCTAACCCTCCTCCTCCCTTCTATATGGGCTTCCCTCCCATCCTCCCCTCATTACCACCCTCCCAGAACAATCACTTCCCATTTTCTTTTCTATTAGTTTGAATGTATCTGCTTTTACATGGAGGTCCTTGATCCACTTGGACTTGAGCTTTGTACATGGTGATAAGAATGGGTCAATTTCCATTCTTCTCCATGCTGACTGCCAGTTAAACCAGCACCATTTGTTGAAAATGCTGTCTTTTTTTCCATTGGATGGTTTAGTTCTTTTATCAACGACCAAGTGACCATATTGAATGGTTTCATTTCTGGGTCTTCAATTTTGCTGAGTCATTAGGCAAAGGATTACCAAGAAACCCCAAAGCAACACAGAGTTGCTCTCAATAACCACTTGATGGTAAGACTCCATTTAGAAGCCAACACTTTCTTATATCATCAATCCCAGAGAAGCAAAACTGTTTCCTAACTGAAAGATTCACCCCTGCTGACCAGCATTCATGGTTGTAGAAGGTATTCTTCTAACTACTCTACAGCTCGAACCGTGAGAACTGTGAGTCTTGCCTGAGAGACATTGTGGTGTGACAGTGGCACAATTATGATGGATAAAACCAACCACTTTTTCTAACCTGATTTATGGCAGATTTCATGAGATGAAACTCACAAGTCCCTCTGCTTAAGTGTCCAAGAATCTGATACTAAACAATACTCGGTCCTAAGGGAAAACCTAACCTAGTATGCTACTAAAGAGAAATACAGCAATAAAATCACTTCTAATGCCATATTGCTATATCCAGATACCAGTACAATATCCATCCCTTTCAGAGAATCTTGTTCTTATAACAAATGTTAATCAAGACAGAACAAATGGACAATTCACAGAGAGTGAGATACTTTAAAGCACTCATTCCTAAATGGGATGTTTTCATCAACTCCTTCCTCAGGGTTCTATGTGAAAGAGGGAGCAAAATTATTTTAAGAACTGTAAGTGATGGATGACTCCAAAAAAAGTGTCTTCTAGACACAACAAGACTGATGGATACATGAACTCAATTCACTGTTATAGCCCACACAAAATCTGTATAGGGTCAAGCAAAATAGAGTCCCAGCACTGTGAAGGTGAAGTGGACAAGGGCCCCACCCTTGCAAGGAAGTTACTTGCAATTGAAATCTGCTGGCAAGTGGAGGTGGTGATCAATTTTGTCTAATGAAATGTCACTGTTTATTATGTCAATCAAAGTCCAGGGCACCATGCCTAAGAGTAGATGGCCAAAACAAAACCAAGCTAGTTGTATTTTATTTATTTGTTTGTTTGTTTGTCTGACTGTTTGTTTATATTCCAAAAGCTGTTTCTGGTCTATGTCTCACCTTCACAAAGACCCTACCTCAAACCACCTCACCTTCTCCTCTGAGAGGTTGAGGGGATTGAAAGGGTGGGCCCCCCTGAGTATTCTCCACCCTGGCACATCAAGTCTCTGCCAGATTAGGCACATCCTCTCCCACGGAGACCAGACAAGGCAGCAATGGAGACTAAACTACATCTACAGCACATATGTCTGCTACATATGTGACAGAGGCCTTGTTCCAGACCATGTATGTTTTTGTGGGATTATTGCTTTTTGTTTTTTGTTTTGTTTTTGCATTTTGTCTTAAAAATCTCTTGGCTCATTTGTTGTGCTTTCATTTTTGCATCTTTCTGACTTTTTTTTAATATTTTTTTGAGGAGATAGTAAGAGGAAGTCAGGAGAATATAGAAGTAGTTGTGAGAGGATAAGAAAACAGATTATATTAAATAAAAATTAACAATTCATTTAAATAGATAAAAATGATGCACATTGATACAAACTTCAATACAAAATTTAGTGTATAACTGCATATACCATGATTGATTCAGTAAAAATTTGTAGATTTTTTTCTTCAAACTTATTTGTAACTGCCTTGGCTTAACATAAGTTAATATCCCTGATAGATAATTTAGGAGTCTTGCAGATGTCATCACCCAGAGGGATATATTCTAAATTATCAACTTTTGTGAAATTATAATTAAAAATTTAGAGACCAACATTTCCTAAAATAATTTTACTAACCTTGACAAAATTTATAATTTGACCTAATGCAAAGGTTTCACTTGCAGTCTTTGATAACACTGGCCTTAATTACAAAGTTTCTCTTCTTATTGTTATTTTCTTCATTTAGAGATTAAATGTCCTTAATATTTTATTTTTAACTAGTTTGTTTTCTAACATAACAAATATAACCTTCTAAAGTACTTTAATTTAATAAAAATCACAAACATGAGGAATTTTTAAGTTCCCCAGTATTATACGTACTTCATAAAATTTTCATTAAAAACAAAATTATATTTAGTAATTTGGCTTTGGAAAAGTGATTATTTCTCCCATAGGCAAAATTGTCTTAAATTATAGATCTTTAAGTTGTAAAACAGCCCTTGACGCCTCTTCAGTCTTGGACAGGTGAAGATTCCATCAGAGTATAAAGCAGAGCTGCAACTCTGCGTGAGTGCCTGGCGCAGCCTCAGCTACCCTGGGACCTCTTTAAATTCTCATTAAGTGGGGGTAGCTTTATAGCAAACATTTGCTCCAAAGCCTGGTTTGTGCAAGATTTTTCACCCGTTCAATGTGCCAATGTTCTGCCTAGCTGTTGCATGTTTTTGGCTAGTACACTAAACCTTCTTCTTCCTTTTTTTCCCTTTCCTTTCCTTTTCTTTTCTTTTCATTTTTTTTTTTTTTTTTTTAGTGTTGAGATCCGCAGAATGTTCTTCGTTCTTCTTATCTAAGGCATCGTTGTTTTATATGGTGAAACGCTGGGTTTACACTTGTCTCTACTACACGTGATTTTGTGTATTAAATTCAGATTAGCACATTTTAAGAGTTTGTGTTTATTTTTGACTTCTGAAATTGAGTAGAGTGAAAATGACATTGGAACTTGTGATTAGAAGCACAGAAAAACATTATACCTTATTCTTCAGCTTGGGAAACATCTCAAGTGCTAGAATTACCATTCACATTCACAACAATAAGCATATAGGTAGCACAGATTTTGGTCAGGTGAACAGATGAATAAGTTGAAACATATTATCACATTCAATTATACCTATTATAGTATAATCAAATACACCCATCATCACTTTGTGTAAAAGAATTCCCATGATGAATATGAAGTGACCACATTGGTAATGTGTAGTTTTTACCATTTATTTAATTCAAGGAAACAAAAAAGCATATTTCCAACATATTTTTGAAGAAGGAATGATAGATAAGCTTCAGTAGCTCGCAACTCCTCTGGTGCACAAAACTATCTCCATCCATTAATCCTTAAGGGATTCTCTACGTTTTTATTATTGTTATGTAATGAGACAGCCTGTGTTACTGGAGCAACAATCAAAAGGAAAGGCCACCAAGTTCCACATCTGCAAAGCAAACCTCCACAAGACTCCCTATTAATCAGCTCTTGAGGGTAACGTCTAAGTGGGCTGATGAGAAGAGGTAGCACGTGATTCCCTGAAGTGACTCTGTTTTCATAGCCCTTTGACACTGGTTTGACACATGCTCCTGCCATCCTGAAGCCCCCCATCGGGTGAACTAATTGAAACCTCACAAAATGGTGTCACTTGAAGAGCATTTCTCTTACCTGATTGCCAGCAACTGTAATTCCCCATGTCAAGATCACATTTCACTCCACAGTTATATGGATCACAACATGAAAAGGATTAATTTCTGGTTGATTACTCTCTGCTGCTATGACATGAAATGCCCTTCAGAGCCAGTGGCTCTTTGCATGTTTGCTAATCTGCCCCATTGGCAATTGTTTCAAAGGTCTTCTGAACAATGTTAATGGGCATTTAGTAGAAAGTGTATTTATAAAATATAGATGAGTGGTATAATTGGTCTTAAAGTCATATCTGTGAGATTATATATATTTAAGGGTTTTAATGGAATTAATTCAATCAAATTTTGTAGTTTTAGCAGTTCCAAGTTTAATGGACAGTATATTCAGAGAAATCTTTCAAGAAATATGTGCATTTAATAAAATATTTAAATGATTTCCTAGTGTAACCAAAAGTTTATCAAATGACAAATGCTTGTAACAGGTGGCCATGGTTTGTAAAGCTAATGCAATATCTAAAACTTCACTTAAATAAAACCTGGAAGACTCAAATTCATAATGCTATGGAATTTATCTAGTTGTGGTACTTGGATGAACTTACATGAATAGATCACACATGATATAAAGCATTGTTTTAAAGGTTAATAATGTTTATAAAATGGAAAATTGCACAGGGCAAAGATAAACAAGCATAAGTTTCCTAGCAAATTTCATCATATATGTAAACTCTCTGCAGATGAAATCATCAAGAACCCAAAAACTATGCTGTGAATCTTGGCTTCAGTAAAATTCAACGTAGATGACTCCATTGAGTTTCCCTACTCTAATAAGTTGTATCTAAAAATGCCAAGAATAAGCAAGCTGATTCTAGGAGTAACTAGTCCAATTTCAGATTTCAGCAAGAATGTGATGAATGTCGATGTTCGGTTTTATTCAATAGTCATCTCCATAGGTCAGCATAGGGTGTAATCAGTTCAGCTATAGTACTCTGAACAAAGTAGGTAAACATGGTAAGCACCAGTATTGGCTTTCTATGTTGTTATGACTCATTGTCACAAAGTTGTTTAAACTAGTAGACATGTGAAGCTTTCTACAAACAGTATGTGAGAATGGCACAAGAGAGTTTTCTCCATTATAGAATAGATGAGCGACATTTCATATCCTTTTAGGATTTTCAAAATATTACTCAATTACTGTAAACAATGTAGGATCAGACCTGGGGAACATGTAACAGTGGTGGCACCCTTGCTTGGCATGCAATACCCTCAGGTAGATCTCCAGCCCTACAACAATTTACCATAAGTAAATAAAGTATTTGTCAAAAGAATTGATCACTGAATAGACTTTTTCTAAAGAAATTCATGTGGTTAGTTACCTTTAGTATCTTGTTTTTGTTATTTTTTGAGAACTGACTCTTAGTAGATTGCTATTTCCTCATGCACATGAGGTCTCTATGTGCACTCACAATGGTAGGCACAGCACACCTTTCAAAAGCTCAGCTGCCTTAATTCTGAAATTTCAATCCATCAACTATAGTGATTTGGATCTGTCCATAATTTGTAAGTCACATTGATTTTAAGAAATCATGTTGATATTCGATAATTTATTTCTTAATGAAATCCAATGCTAATTGATTACAATTAATTCTCTAATAAGTATAGTAGATACTTTCTTTATTGAGGCAAACAAAAGTGAATGATTATTTTAGAAAATCTATAAAATTAGTATAATGTCCTAAGTAAACATTGGAGTATACTGTCATTTTGAGGCCCACTATTATTTTCTATATTCTTATATACTTATAGGCCTTATGTTATAATAATTATCATACTTAAGCATGCATTCCATCAAGTTTTTATTAATATGTTGATTTTTGCTTATAATAAATATAGGATTACTTAAATATCTACCAATATATTAAGTCAATTACTAGATTCTTTATATTTTTTAAACTTAAGATATTTTATTTATCATTTGCTTTGAAATTTTTAAAAGGCTTAGCAGCCAATTTACATATGTCACTAGTTTAACTGAGCAAGGATTAGCAAATTAAAATTTAATTAGCTAATTTTTGCATAATTTTAGGAAAATTATATGGTTTGTGCAGATGACAGGTGGGAGGTAAAGCATTTAACTTCTATTGAATTGGAGTTTTCCTTGACTTTATGAATTTTAATAGAAAAACAACATTTAACAGGTAAAATATGTGTCAAGCTGAATACATTCTCTTGGGAGCTATGGAAATAAATTAGTCTATGAAAGAGACCAGTGTTAAACATTTAATATTCTGAATGAATCAGACATAAGTGTTATTTTGGAATGAAGAGAACTATTTAAAGCGAGTTTTATGATCAATGCTGAATGTTGTAGGTTGTAATAAACTGGCAACAATATAAGAAACTTGAAAAATTATTTACAATTATGGTACAAACAGTGTCACTCCTGTATATGTGAGACATACTAATTCCATTATGCCCATGCTTGGGTGGTCTCTACACAGCATGTTGGTCAGTTGATTTTTGGGAAGGATGCCTTGCTTTCTGCTAGTTTCTTTTTCTGGATATTGCTCATCTAGCACTCTGAAAAAGTCATTGTGTTTTTAAGTACCTTTCTAAAGGCTGATCAGGCATCTACCCACAGGTATTTAGTCACTCTGCTCTGTTGTTTCAGGGATCTAGTTCCTTTCCTTCTTATTCTCAGAGTTCTGTGAACATCTTAAACATTGTATTGTTCATTCTGATCTATAGTTGCTTAATTACCTTTATATTTTTTTAGATTTCTTTATTTTATTTCATATGTATGAGTATTTTGACTGTTTGTATGTCTATTATCTGCTTGGTTGACAGACATCCCTAGATTTTAGAAGAGGGCATTGAAACCCCTGGATACAGAGTTATGGGCAGTTGTGAGCAATTCTATGGTTACTGGGAACAGAACGCAGGTCTTCTGTAAGAGTAGCAAGGATCCAAGAAGTGCATGCTGATTGGAGCTTGATATAGCTTTCCCCTGAGAGGCTCTGCCAGAGTCTGACAAATACAGAGGCAGATGCTCAGAGCCAACCACGGGACTGAGAACAGGGTCCCCAATTGAGGAATTAGAGAAAGGACTAAATGAGCTGAAAGGGTTTGCAACCCCATAGGAAGACCAAAAATATCAACCAACCAGACATCTCAGAGCCCCCAGGGACTAAACTAACAACCAAAGAATATACATGGAGTGATCAATGGCTCCAGCTGCATATGTTGTAGAGAATGGCCTCCTCAAGCAACAAGGGGAGAAGAGGCCCTCTGTTCTGTGAAGTTTTGATGTCCCAGTGTAGGGAAGCAGGAGGGAATGGGTGGGTGGGATTGTGAGGGAGCACCCTCATAGAACGTGGGGAGGGGGATGGGATAGGGAGTTTTCAGAGGGGAAAACAGGAAAGGGGCTAACATTTGAAATGTAAATAAAGAAAATATCCAATTAAAAAGATTTACACTAAAAAAAGTAGCAAGTATCCCTACTCACCCTATAAGAACAAGAAAGTGTTTTTCTACAATTTTGTTTTCTATCAATAGATATCTGCTGAATTAACTGTGAATGAAACACTCTGCATTTCATATCATTTTAATTCAGTAAATTTATGTTTCATTAAATCCAAAATCATTTTTGCTTATCATTTGAAAATGGGCTGCGGGCTTTATATTTTACTGTAAGCATGAGTTCTTGCTGTTCAATATCATGCTTGTTTCTACTAGATAAGCCCACATAAGTCACTACATGCTTAGTCTACTCTTCACGTCATGTGGGCATCAGTACATTTTAGATAATTTTCTGAACATACAGCATTCTCAGAAATCAGACAAAATATAATCACTGGTCAATCTAGAATATATTGGCATTTTTTCATTTATTTTATTGGCTATTTTATTTATTTACATTTAAAATGGTATCCCCTTTCCCAGTTTCCCCTCCACATTCCCCCTATTTCCACCCTTCTTCCCTCTGCTTCTATGAGAGAGCTACAGCCCCACCCACCTACTCACACCTGCTTTGGCACACAATCATTATCCTATGCTGGGGGTATCAAGCCTCCATAGGCACAAGGGGCTCCACTGCCGTTGATGCCAGATAAGGAAATCTGCTACATATGCAGGTGGAGTCATGGGGCCCCTTTATGGTTGGTGGTTTAATCCCTGGGAGCTTTGGGGGATCTGGCTGGTTGATATTGTTGTTGTTCTTATGGGGTTGCAACCCCCTTAAACTCCTTCAATCCTTCCCCTGACTCCTACATTGTTATCCCAGTGCTCAGTTTGATGGTTGGCTGCCAGCATCCACATCTGCATTTATCATGCCATACTGCCCATGCTCATGGATCGACAGGATTATACATAGTAAAATAGGCCATCTTACAAAAAGCAATCTACAGATTCAATGCAATCCCCATGAAAACTCTAACTCAATTCTTCACAGAGATAGAAAGATTAATCCTCAAATCATCTGAAATGACAAAAAGCCCAGGATACCAAAAAACATCCTAAACAATAAAAGAATTTCTGGGGGATGCACCATCCCTGACCTCAAGCTGTACTACAAGCCAATAGTGATAAAAACTAAATGTTATTGGTACAGGTATAGGCAGGTAGATCAATGGAATAGAACTGAAGATGCAGAAATGAACCCATACATCTATGGTCATGTGGTCTTTGGCAAAGATGCCAAAACCATGCAGTGGAAAAAAAGAGGATTTTCAGCAAATGGTGTTTGTTCAATTAGCAGTTGGCAGGTAGAAGACTACAAATTGATCCAAACAAAGCACAATTCCAAATGGATCAAGGACCTCCACATAAAACTAGATACATTGAATGTAATAGAAAAGAAAGTGGGAAAAGAACTTCGAACACATTGGAACAGGGGAAAATTCCTGAACATAAACCCAATCAGTCATGCTCTAAGATCAACAATTGACAAGTGGGAGCACATAAAACTGAAAAGCTTCTATAAGGCAAAGGACACTGTCAGTAGGAAAAACAAACAAATAAACAAAAAAACAAAAACAGAAACAAAAATGGCAACCAACAGATTGGGAAAAGATCTTTACTAACCTTACATCTGATAAAGGGCTAATATCCAATATGAACTCAAGAAGTTAGACACTAGAGAATCAAATAACCCTTACTAAGAAAAATGGGCTACAGAACTAAACAAAGAATTTTTAACAGAGGAATATCCCATGGCGAATAAACACCTAAAGAAGTGTTTAACACTTCTAAGTATCAGGGAAATACAAATCAAAACAACCCTGAAATTCTACTAATGTAAGAATGGATAAGATCAAAAAATCAGGTGACAACAGATGCGGGTGAGGATGTGGAGAAAGAGGAACACTCTTCTATTGTTGGTGGGATTGCAGACTGGTACAACCACTCTGGAAATCAGTCTAGAGGTTCCTCAGAAAATTGGACAGAGCACTACCTGAGGACCCAGCTCTACCACTCCTGGGCATATACCCAAAAGATGCTCCAACATACAACAAGGACACATGTTCTACTATGTTCAGAACAGCCTTATTCATAATAGCCTGAAGTTGGAAAGAACCAAGATGTCCCCTCAATAGAGGAATGGATACAGAAAATGTGGTGCATTTACAAAATGGAGTATTACTTGGCTATTAACAATGAGTTCACGAAATTCATAGGCAAATGGATAGAACTAGAAAATATCATCCTGAGTGGGATAACCCAGTCACAAAAGAACACACATGGTATGTACTCACTGACAAGTGGGTTTTAGACAAAAAGGTCAGAATACACATGATACAACTTAAAGGGCATATGAAGCTCAAGAAGAAGGAGGGCAAACGTGTGGATGCTTCAGTCTTTCTTAGAAGGGGAAACAAAATACTCACAGGATGTAGAAGGTGGGAGGGACTTTGGAGGAAGAGAGGAGGAGGACAGGAAAACATGGGGGGGGGCCAGGTATGGGAGGAGACAGGTATGATATTCAGAGTGCCAGGTAATTGAACAGATGTGAGTAGCAATGGGGGAGAGGGAACTAGAGGTAGCCACCAACAAGTCCCCAGATTCCCGGAAAGCAAGAAGCTTCCAGGACCCAAAGGCATGCGATGAGCTGAAGTGTCCATCAAAGGGGAGGGAGAACTTGCAGATACCATGTGCAGAGGTTACACAGAGCCCCTGATTGGAGGCTGTAGCTACCCACTCATCTCCAATTTTTTAATAAAAATTATTTTTTTGGATATTTTATGTTTTTACATTTCAAATGTTATCTCCCTTTCCAGGTCCCCCCCACCCCAGAACCCGCCTATCTCATCTCACTCACCCTGTTTCTATGAGGGTGCTCCCTCTCCCACCCACACATTTCTACCTTGCTGCCTGGGCATTGCCCTACACTGGGGCATCAAGCCTGCACAGGACTAAGGGCCTCTCCTCAATTAATGCCTGACAAGTCCATCCATATGCAACTGGAGCTATGGGTCCCTCCATGTGTATTCTTTGGTTGGCAGTTTAGTCGCTGGAAGTTTTGGGCATTCTGATTGGTTGATACTGTTGTTCTTTCTATGGGATTGCAATTCATTCAGTCCTTTCTCTAATTCCTTCATTGAGGTCCCTGTGCTTACTACAATGGTTTGTTGCAAGCATCCACATCTGTATTTGTCATTTTCTGGCAGAGCCTCTCAGGAGACAGCTGTATCAAGCTCCTGTCAGCAGGTGCCTCTTGGCATCCACAATAGTGTCTGGATTTGGTGTCTGTATATGGGATGAATCCTCAGCTGGAGCAGTTTCTGGATGACCTTTTTTTTCAGTCTCTGATCCATACTTTGTCCCAGTATTTCCTTTAGGCAGGATCTATTCTGTGTTAAAAATTTAGAGATGAGAGGGTATCCCCATCCACCAAACTCTGGTCTTGCCTAACCTGTGGATCTGGTCTCTACAGGTTCTCCTTCTCTTTTGTTGGGCATTTCAGCTAACCTAATCCCTGTTGAATCTTGGGAGCCTCTTGCATTCCTGGCATCTGGGACTTGCTGGTGGCTACCCCTAGTTCCTCATCCCCCATTGCTATACACCTCTGTTAAAATTCCTGGCCCTTTGTATATCATCACTGTCTCCTGCCATACCCGATACTGCCCCTTCCTGCCTACTCCTCTGTTCCTCCCAAGACCTGCCCTCTCTCTACCTCCCCTAAATATTTTGACACCCCTTCTAAGAAGGACTAAAGCATCCTAATTTTGGACTTCCTTCTTCTTGAGCTTCATATGATCTGTGAATTGTTTCTTGGATATTCCAAACTTTTGGATTAACATCCTCTTATCAGTGAGTGCATACCATATGTGTTCTTTTGTGACTATATTCTGTCACTCAGGAAGATATTATCTAGTTCCATCCATTTGCCTGTGAATTTCATGAAGTCATTATATAAATGTATCATATTTTCTGTATCCATTCCTCTATTGAGGGACATCTAGGTTCTTTCCAGCTACTAGCTATTATAAATAAGGCTGTTATGAACATAGTGGAGTATGTGTCCTTGTTATATGTTGGAGAACATTTTGGTTATACGTTGAGGAGTGCTTTCTAAATTTTTAGCCAGAATTGCTCTTGTTTAAAGGTTATATGGGGACAGAGTATGGAGCAGAGACTGAAGGAAATGCCATCCAGAGACTGCCCCACTTGGGTATCCATCCCATATACAGACACCAAACCATGACACTATTGTGCATGCTAAATGGTGCTTGCTGACAGGAGTCTGATATAACTGTCTCCTGAGAGTCTCTGCCAGAACATGACAAATACACATGTGGATGCTGGCAGCCAACCATTGTACTGAGCACTGTGACAACGGAGGAGGTGGAGAAAGGACTGAATGAGCTGAAGTAGTTTGAATGACTCCAGCTACATATGTACCAGAGGATGGCCTTATCTGACATCAGTGAGAGGAGAGGGCCTTAGTCCTGTGAAGGTTTAATGCCCCAGTGGAAGAGAATGCCTGGGTGGTGAGATGGAGTGGGTGTGTGAGGAGGTGGGTGGGTGGGGGCACACCCTCATAGAAGCAAGGTGAGGGATTGGATAGGGGGTTTGCAGAGGGGAACCAGGAAATGAGATAACATTTGAAATGTAAATGAATAAAATATCCAATAAAAGAATAGTAATAAAAAAAGAAAAAAAAAAGAAAATCTCAACATCCTTAGTCATCAGGGAAATACAAATCAAAACAATCCTGAGATTCCACCTCGCACTAGTCAGAATGGTTAAGATCAAAAGCTCAGGTGATAATAGATGGTGGGGAAGATGTGGAGAAAGAGGAACTCTGCTCCATTGTTGGTGGGATTGTAGCTGGTACAACCACTCATGGAAATCAGAATGGATGGTTTTCAGAAAATTGGACATTGCACTACCTGAGGGCCCAGCAATACCACTCCTGGGCATATACCCAAAAGATGTTCCAACATATAACAAATGCACATGCTCCACTATGTTCATAGCAGCCTTATTTATAATAGCCAGAAGCTGCAAAGAACTCAGATTTCCTTTAACAAAGGAATGGATATAGAAAATGTGGTACATCTACACAATGGAATATTACTCAGCTATCAAAAACAATGACTTCCTGAAATTAATAGGCAAATGGATGGAACTAGAAAATATCCCCTTGAGTGAAGAAACTTAGTCACAAAAGAACACACATGGTATGTACTCACTGATAAGTGCATATTAGCTAAAAACAAAAAACAAAAAGACCCAAAAAACAAAATTTAGAATACCCGTGATATAACTCACAGACCATATGAAAGCAAAGAAATAAAACCAAAGTGTGTATGCTTCAGTCCTTCTTAGAAGGGAAATTAAAATAATCACAAGATATAGAGATACAGAGGGATCTTGGAATATATTCTTACTTTGAATTATCATAAACATTGCACATTAATCTCAGAAGTTTTAAATTCTGCAACATTCTGAAAAGTAAATATGTTTAGTTTGGGCATGTCAATGGTAATATATTATATGCATTTGCATAAATATACCCATATCATACACATGTAAAAGACTCTGTGATCACCTAAGCTACCAGAAATAGGTAGTGTCCAGAATTTGGAAGTATATTTTTTTGTTTCTCTGACAAGAAACTAGCACATTATAAGGTTAGTCCTAATGCTGCCAGGGTAGATTTACCCAGGGTATCACTGGTTCCCAATGTAGACACAATAGAAACAGAATAGATTTGAATTACCAGAGGATCTGATGATGAAGGCAGGGGTTTGTAATAACATCTGGACCATGAGTTGAACATATACATGGTGTCAGAAATTATAGACTTTGAAGCAAGGTTACTACCATCAGGCCAAAGAAGAAAACAGCACTGCAAATATTTGCTTCAACTTCTTTCTTGCTGAGACTGTCTTTACATTTTTCATTCTTTAAACATGTGTTTAGTACTTTGACACCAGCAATAGAAAGTAATATGGCTAATTATGATAGTGACAGTTGCTACAAAGAACAGAATCTAGCCTGTTCTTCCTCCTTTTCCACTAAGTGAGTCTGACTGTACTTCTATGAGGTGCAGATGCCTTTGCACTGAATCTAATTTTCTGTCACGATTTTCAGACCTCTCTTTAGTAAAAAGTCTCCTTCTTTTTCCTATACTGGTGATACTTTTCTTTTCATCAGTTCATTTCTATTACATATAAATATGTAATTCAGTTTCCCAGCTTAAAATAAGAGGAACAATTTTCTTAAGCCTCTGTCAGGTCTCACATTTTGTTCTACTACATATCCAAAGCCTGCAAAGAGTAGAATTCTTTTGTGCCCTGTCATTTCCTCATGGTTTCGCTGGAGACTGTTTCAAGGAAGCTTTCAAACCCTTGACTCCTTAGAAGTATCTGTTACCAAGGATGCCAATGACTCCTGTACAGAGTGCATAATCTTACCTTCTGTTTTATAAAAATTGCTTCATGCATACACTAGATCAACTTTTTTTTTCTTTATGGTTTCCTGTTTCATTCTCTATTGGCTCACTTCCTGCACCATCCTGTACACACACACACACACACACACACACACACACACACACACACACACACACACACCATCGGGGCAATTTCTGATTCATTCTTTCCATTAAGCCATGTTCTCCATGTAAATGAGGCCCCCTTAGATCTCTTCCCAAAATATTTTTAAATAATATATTGATATTGGTTGATAGTAACATGTTATGACTGTATGTTAATCTCAGTTCAAATTCTAGAACCTATTTATGTACTTCTCTCATAAAACCCCCAAAAAAGGATTTACAGCAGGGACTTTTCTAAGCTCATCCCCTAAACATCAGCATGAAACCCCATAGTATTCTTTGCTCACAAGCTTGACTTCATTATACTCACTGCTTATGTTTAAAACCTTTTCATCTGTTGTATCTTTTCTTTTCTAATCACACAAGAATGCCAGCTTTTGCTATTAGTTTCATCTTAAAAGTATATGCAAAGTAAGACCACCTTTCCTAGTCTCTGTGTCCACATTGGCCCAGGCAATTACTCCAAATATAAATAATAAAAAAAGAAATGTTCTCCTTTCAGCCCAGGCTGTTTTGATTTCTACACCAATGCCAATCCTTCTCTTGACATAGCAAAGAGAAAAGTCTGTTAAAATTCCAAAGGGTCCATCTGGATAATCTCCTTTTAATAATAATTAGTGGTTTCCATCTTGGACTTTCCTAAGATCCTTTGTAGCTAAACACCTCCTTTTCCCAGACCAATTTTCAGCATTCTATCTTCCTTGTGGCTCAAATTTACATTCTGACAAAAAATTGCTTAAAACAAATAAGAGTTGATAAATTCTCCAAAGTTTGGCCTATGAAAGTGACGTCTACTTCTTTGGTCAAAACAACCTATGTGTGCTACATTCCAGTAGCTGGGCTTTCTCTTCCAGTTAACTACTGTTGCTTCAGATTCACGTACACCGCCTGTCTCATAGTTCTTTGTCAGTCAGGAAGAAAGTTTTAAATGATTATAGGAATTATTTAACAAATAATGATGAAGGGGAAGAGAAAAAGGGAAGGATGTCGTAAGAAAAGGAAGGCTATTTGTCAAACATCTAGGGTGGAGTGTCATGTCATTCAGAACTGAATGGAATGCTCAAATAGGAAAGGCACTTACTTCTAATGAAAGAAATGAATGAGTAATAGTGTTCACTGCTGGTTAGTGTGAGCATATGAAATGTGACACTGTGGATACGTTTTAGAGATCCACACATTTTAATGTTAAACTGCTATAAACTTCAGGAAAAAAATAAGTCTTCTAACTCAAATCTCCATTTTTTGACTAAGCAAGGTTCAGTTCTTTTTATTTTTTTCTTCATTTTTGATCTTACCTTGTTTTGGTAGATACTTTGTTAATAAATACTGTGAATTTCATTTTTATTATAATTCCCATCATTACATAGGTGAACTAGGTACTCTATTTGTGGTAGTTGCACCTAACTTGCTTCTCCAGTGGGGGAAATGTTTGCTATTATTTTCAAGTGCTTCCTTCTAGTGGGTATGCATAATTTATCCCTGTTACCCCTCTGTGGCCACTGCCTAAAAAAAATACAAACAAGCCTTACTGTTTTTTTGGAATAAAAATGGATTTAATTTAAATTATATGGTGAAATGCCCCTAAAATTGTTGCTTTTGAAAATCCACGTGGACATTTGGCATTTGGATACTCTATGTAAATGTAAGCTCTCAACAGAATTCCAGTTCAAAAAATTATAGTTTTTTATTATAATTTATGGAAACTGTGTAAATATCTACAATATTATAGGCAATCTTTCCTAAATTACTTGTGAATTACTAATTGCCCTTTTCAGATACAATATATGAAATTAAGTTTTCACAAAGAAATACTAAAACCCCAACACCATTTGGTTAAAAGTAAATAAATTATTACATTATATATCTTGCCAACAGAAGAATGCATTATTTTTTCTTTGACTTGTTACTTAACTAGATAAAACTCTCTTCTTTAAATGAAATTGGAAATTGCAAGGAAATAGCCTCAAATGGAAAACTAGCTTTAGATGTGTTCATCTTACAATGTATATCTCTAAAGAACTTGAATTTAGAGCTAGCCTGCCTGTCTTCTGCCCTACCTTAGCCACAATAAGTGTAAGGCACTGGGAACAATGCTTAAATGTGTACAAAGCCTTAGTTGTCTCATCTCTAAAGCAATATACTCATGGCTCTCTCAAGTCCTTTTTGATAAGCTTCACAAACTAGGTTTAAAATGCTAATTTCAAGGCTTACAATGTTTGAAAGATGACATTTTGTTCAGTGATAATAGATAGCATCAGTGATGATTGTTTTAGTCAGAGTTTCTATTCCTGCACAAACATCATGACCAAGAAGCACCTTGGGGAGGAAAGGGTTTATTCAGCTTACACTTCCACATTGCTCTTTCATCACCAAAGGAAGTCAGGACTGGAACTCAAGCAGGTCAGGAAGCAGGCGCTGATGCAGAGGCTATGGAGAGATGTTTCTTACTGGCTTGCTTCCCCTGGCCTGCCCAGCTTGCTTTGTTATAGAACCCAAGACCACCAGCCCAGGGACGGCACCACCCACAATGGACTGAGTCCTCCCACCTTGACCACTAGTTGAGTACATTGCATGTTTCGAACACAGACATAAAAGAAGTAATATATTCTTAATATGAATCTTACACTGAAGGAAAGCAAATTATATATATATATATATATATATATCACATATACACAAATGTCATCAAGTAATGAGAGATTATTTTATCTGTGTTTCACAGATTTTCAGAGGTGACAATTAATAATGAAGAAATCCAGAAATAAATAGGACAGATGGAAAGATAAAAACATTATTAAATCTAATGGCTTGGCATAACTAATCCACTTATGTCAAGATTTATAAATTTAACTGGAAAACATCCCCAAAATCACTTTATATATTAGTCTACTAGTTTATGTCCATGTTTCTTCCTCATATGAGCCTCATTTTAAGTTTGATATGAAAAATTACTCATGATTAAGAAATCTAAAAGGGAAATGTCAATATGTGTTCACCTTGTGTACAAAATATCAATTACTGAAAATCATAGAGTTACTCAAATCATCAACAAAACAAAACATAAGCCAAAAATGAGGTAGAAATATTTACAGCAAAGGTAGTTTCTTAAGTCAGTAATTAAAAAACAGACTTTTAAATAAACAAGATATTGCAATTAAAAGGATTTTCAGAAAAATAATTTGGATCAACCACTAATAATAGAGAAAGGAAAAACTATAAATCAAGAAAATTAAGTATCTAGAAATCATAGAAATTTTCAGAAAGAAAATGGGAAGCTAGCCACTTGTGCGATTTGGTAAAGTACTCTAAGAATTGTGTGAGAATTGGTAAATGCTAAAGATCACGGTGAAATGGCAAGACGCAAAGTTTCACATGTACTGTTTAAGAACACCGATCCAGGTGACACCATGTGACATTTGCTTTACCACTTACCCATAGGAATGTGAGAAAGCACTTCTCAGTGACCTTTCTCATGGAACCAAGAGATGATTGCTCAACTTTTGAATTAAATTATTTTTCAACAAATATTTACTCAGTTCGTCACTCTTATACACATTAAGATGCTTTAATGAACACAATTTGTCTACATTGCAATCTTTGACCTAACCTACCTATCCTTTCTCTGTGTACCTTAGATGATGAAACTCATCACAATGGAGTAGTCCAGTGTGTGTGTGTGTGTGTGTGTGTGTGTGTGTGTGTGTGTGTGTGTGTGTGTGTGTTTGTGTGTGTTCTCCTGAAGGAAATATCCCAAGCAGAAAATAATGTAAAAGGTAAATTTTGTTTATTTATACCAACTATCAAAATATTCTTTGATATTCCAAATAATCCAAAAATTCCTTCAATCAATAACTTTCTAAAAAGCCATGATTAAAAAAAGGAAAGCAAAAGAAAAACAATGAAATCATTTTTTCCAAGAGGTGCTTGGTTAAAGAGAGTCTCATTATGGACCAATTCATATGTTGATCCCTGCTTCTCAGAACTTAATACACTAGGCATTCATTTCCATGAGAATTCTCTAGACTGCGGAGTTTATGAAAGTCATCTCTTCAGGTGACATGAGTAATACACCTGGAAGACAGTTCATAGATAACAGGAATAAAACTGGTGTTTTAGACATACCTGTAAGTACCAATGTTTTCAGAAAAAAAAATTGGTTAACACATTAAACTTTAGTCAACCTCAGGTTCTTTCCTTAATTGAATCTGGGGCTGCAGAAGCAATGAGATGGAATTTTCAGAGCCATTAGAATATGCACTGGAAGAAAGAGATTAGAAAATCTGACTCATATTCACTAGGATATAGAAAGGTACTTATAGGAAATAGGAAGAAGAATCCTTGAATAAAAGTGATAGCCTGTCATTAGTGAACTATAATGCTTACCTCTGTTCTGATCAGATTATGTTAGTCTCAGTCATTTTATCAGATGATGCACTAGTCTAAATATACAGAGTATATTGCTACCTGTGCATCTTTGTCTATATCACTTTTATTCCTCGATCTTTTCATGATTTCTTTCCCTTGGTGGTATCAGAAAAGTAGAGTAATCAGTATTTATATGTAAGATTTTATATATATATATATACATATATGTATATATATATATGAAATAATCAGTTACATATAAAATATTCTAAATAGTCTAAATAATATTCTAATAGTTTAAAGTAATAGATTCTGAGGATTTTCTCATGAACACACTGCACGGTTGTGATACAGAGACCAACGCCCATGGTTTGCTCTATGTCGCCGTGGATTAGAAACCTTTTGCATACACCACAGTAGCATTCATTCTCCAGTATCAGAGTTCTAAGTTCCTTGGAAGTCTGAGAATGGCCTATTCCGAACTCTGCTTGACATGTTCATCTTTTCTTGTCTAGAGGTATAACTAGCTAATTCAGGCCTTTTTTTGTAATTGGATTTCCTAATTAGATATTGCAATTGGATTATGCAAAATGCTTCAATTTGATATCAGTGTTTTCTTGATTGTATAGTGGGAAAATTCCACTTAGTTTCATTATGCTATGCAGTTATGATGGTATATAATATTACCCTGGTAATGTGTAGAAAACTTAAGGTTGAATAAATAATATTGCATCATAAATTTAGGTATTGCTAAAATATTCATGAAGAATTATATTTCATGAATTACTATTTTGGGTCTATGTGTGTCTGTTTATGTTAGGTTTCTAAACACATTTGTGTATGAAGCCCTAATTATGTATGATTGGGGGACCAGAAGACTTGAGGTATCAAGATTTGTCACTTTCCTCCTTAGTCTATTGATACAAAGTCTATCACAGGACACTGGGCATAGAGATAGTCTGGTTGTCAACAAGACCCAGGGTTCTTCCTGTTTTCACCCTGAATAGTGCTGAGGATTGGGTTGGGGACCTAGACACTTGATGGCATGCTTTCACAGCAAGTGCTTTTGTGCCTAGAGTCATTTTCCAGCCTCTCATAAATTAGTTTTAGTCATTTATTTCCAAACCATTTTTTTTCTTTTTTTTTTTTTTTTGGAGTTGGGGACCGAACCCAGGGCCTTGCGCTTGCTAGGCAAGCGCTCTACCACTGAGCTAAATCCCCAACCCTCCAAACCATTTTTAATCACATAATAATACATTTTTTTCTACTAACAAAATCCATAGAGGTAACCATTATATACTAACAACATATTCATTGTCATCTTATACATTTAATGAGATTTCAATTTATCTTTATTTGGAACCTGTCACAATGGAGAAGTTATTAAGTTTAACTTCCATAAAATCCTAAACTTATTGAATGTGATATGTGTTATTTACCTTCACAGTATTAATGACTCATTCATTAGATGGTTCAGAGTAGATGCTCATTAAACATTTTAGATATATTTACACTCTTTGATGAGTGTTTGGAGTTAATATTCTAAAGTGTTTTTAAGTAGTCATAAATTATTTTCACTCTTTTCTCATTTCCCAGTAGTTGCTTTTATATTCATATATAATCACATGCATTTAATTACCCTTCCTTTCTAATGAAGTCACACTTTCTCTTGTATCCAGTTTTTTGATATTATCACACTCATGCTTCATATAGAAAGGTTAAACCCAAGGCCCTCAAGCCACCTTTCCTGAAACCCCAGTGCTAAGTGGCTTCTTGTTAATTTTGCTGATCTCATTAGCAACTGAAGCTGTTCTGTTGGCTCCCACACTCCCAGCAACTTTCATCTTGGCCCCTTTCCTTTTCTTAATTCCCTGTACATTTTCCATACTTTCTGCTTCATTGCTGGTCTCTTGCTGTAAAGCTGGATTAGAGCAGTGAGCAGAGACCATACCATACACTGAACATTTTCCTTTCTTGAATTTTCATGCAAATTAAACACCACTCACATTTTTAATTAAGTCCTGCTCTCTGGACATAAGCAGAACATACCCAGTGTCTTTGCCAGATTGTAACATGATTGGCATTTTAACCCATTGAACAATTGAATCCTTGTTTACCTCTTAAAAGCTTGAGTGATGTCTTCTGGCCTGCATCTCTACTGAAATTCGGGACCTCTGAACTCATAATTGATGATCCATTAGGCTCTGTTTACAGTGTTCTAGGGAATTTACTGCATGAAACTCCAAACTCTTCTACGTTTCTTCTACAAAGTTGTTTAGAAAGCTGAAGTAGAATAAAATCACATTTGTCACAGCAATAACCACATTTCTTGTCTTAATTTTCTGTGTTGTTTCCTGTTGCTATAACCAAATATTCAACAAGACGTGCTTTATGGAAGACAACAGGTTATTTTAACTCAATGTTTGAAGCATTTCATCCATGCTGATGGCAGAACATGAAGATTCCTCATATCACATACATAGTCAGGAAACTGAGGTAGATGAACATCTGTGCTTAGCATTGTCCTTCTTACTCAATCCAGAGCCCTAGACAAATGCAATGATGCTTCCTAGATTCTCCCCTTACTTAACTCTCTCTTGGAAGAGCCTCACAGATGTAAACAATGAAGGTCCTTCTTAATGCCCTAGGTATCCTTTCATCTAATTAAGTTGTTGATGAAGAGTAATCATCACAGGTGAAGGAGTGAAGACATTTCTCTACAGAAGGTACCTGGGGAGAATGGGCCATGAGGATGATGGGGAAAGTTTTCTGATGAACTCAGTGGGACAAGACTCATTCTGAAATACTGCATTTGAGTCTCTGGGCTGCGCCTACTCCCTTTCTTCATGTGCTTGATGAGCACAGTTAATCTGAATCAAAAACCCTCAATTAGGTTTGGAAAGCTTGCAACGTATAAACTAATATTTAAATATCATTCTGATAAATATCATTAATTCCCTATAAATGAGACTGAAATATACCTTATTTCATAGTACCAGGAAGTCTCAGCTAAAATCATATGGTCAAAATTCTCCTCTCATTTATTTGAGTATAGGTTAAGAATTAACTGAAAATGGAAATAACTTTCAGACAAAGCTCCATAATGTCCTCTTCCAAAAATTTGCTACAAAAATTTAAAGGATAAAGAATGCTTCAGATAACATATAAAAATTATTTTTCAAAAGAAAATAGTAGTTAATGATATAAGCCAAAAAATTAGGTTTTTGAATTCTGAAAATAGAGTGGCGAGACTCTAGAGTGTCTAAAGTTCTATGTATGCCCTTGTTGGAGTGCTACCAGGCCACATCAATCAGTATTTATTTTACCCAATTGTCAACTTCTCATGCTGTAGAGGCTCAAAAGAAGCTACTACTAAATTTACTTGCAGTAAATATATATTAAAAGTCGGATGATTTAACTAAACCTTGTGAATGTGTTAATGGAAGAAATTTACACAAGTTGACTATGAACATTTTTCTCTAAGATTTATGGACGTTAAAAATGTACTGGGTACATAACAAAGAAACTTAAGTGATAGCTTTGCAGGTTATTTCAATTAGTTAGTATAATAAATCATATGGGTCAAGTTTCAAAGATACTTGGTTATCGGAGATGGAAATCTTAGACCTACATAGTCCCATTAGAGCACCATCACTGGTCAAAGGTTACAGTCACTTGCACTAAGCATGAAGCATAAGTGCTATATTTTGTTCCCTTGAGACAAATATGTCATGGGAATTAAAGTTTTACTACCACTACTCCTTGTGTGTAGATCATATTGGCACTATTATCTATGTGTTAGTCCAATTAAAATGGATCCATAAATATCCATAACCCAGGTCTACAACTGGAAGGCAGCACTTTCAAATTGGTTGGAGGCATCCTCTAATTTTTTTTTTTTTTTTTTTTTTTTTATTATTAACTTGAGTATTTCTTATATACATTTGAATGTTATTCCCTTTCCGGTTTCGGCAACATCCCCCCCCTCCCCTTCCTTCCTTATGGGTGTTTCCCCCAACCCTCCCCCATTGCTGCCCTCTCCCCAACAGTCTAGTTCACTAGGGGTTCAGTCTTAGCAGGACCCAGGGCTTCCCCCTTCCACTGGTGCTCTTACTAGGATATTCATTGCAACCCTACGAGGTCAGAGTCCAGGGTCAGTCCATGTATAGTCTTTGGGTAGTGGCTTAGTCCCTGGAAGCTCTGGTTGGTTGGCATTGCTGTACATATGGGGTCTCGAGCTCCTTCAAGCTCTTCCAGTTCTTTCTCTGATTCCTTCAACAGGGTCCCGTTCTCAGTTCAGTGGTTTCCTGCTGGCATCGCCTCTGTATTTGCTGTATTCTGGCTGTGTCTCTCATGAGCGATCTGCACTCACATTTTTGATCATCCGTCTTGAGTTTCATTTGTTCTAGGCATCTAGGGTAACTCAAGCATTTGGGCTAATAGCCACTTATCAATGAGTACATACCATGTATGTCTTTCTGTGATTAGGTTAGCTCACTCAGGATGATATTTTCCAGTTCAACCATTTGCCTCGAATTTCATAAAGTCATTGTTTTTGATAGCTGAGTAATATTCCATTGTGTAGATGTACCACATTTTCTGTATCCATTCCTCTGTTGAAGGGCATCTGGGTTCTTTCCAGCTTCTGGCTATTATAAATAAGGCTGCGATGAACATAGTGGAGCACGTGTCTTTTTATATGTTGGGGCATCCTCTAATTTATCATCTACTTTGTATTTTATAAAAATATGAAGTGTTACTATTAAGTTTGTGTCTCTACAAGTGGCTAGGCACATATGGCTTAGCTCATACAAATGACACCAATGCCTATGTAGGTGCTGGCTACCCTAGCTTACACGTTACCACTGGAAATCTAAGAATGTTTTCTTAAATCTACTTTAAATTTCTGAAAACTGGATTTTTCAAAATTTTAAAAGTTGATTCTGTCCTGATTTTTAAATGCATCAATGTATCAAGTCTCTAAGCTGCAGCAAATATTTTAGTTCCTTTCAGTGTACAGGTTTCTCATTTCCCTTTCAGGTCAGTAAATAAATTCTTCTCTTAATATTTCATAAATGTTGGGATTTAATTAACAGAACCGCGATTACATTAGACTATTCTCTGCTTCTTGACATGGCCTTTAGTTTCTTCTTTACCACAGAAGATAGCACAGTTTTTAGGTCATATATTTTGTTATAAACACTAAATTGTGGTTTACTTTAAATGATATCCTAGAAGTTTCTATGAGAAATTTGGAACTTTAAGAACATTACTCTAAAACTCATAAAATTCTTACCCGAAAACTACATATGAATGATCAGGAAGATGATGATAAATTAAACTATCTAAATTTTCTTTCTTTTGTTCCTTATTGAAGGTCGATACATTTGTCTTATATACAAACACTCGGTTAACAAAAATAAAACAATTTATTGCATTTTTGTTGAGATGATTTTGCAATATAGTTCTAGCTAGCTTGGAACTCTACCTGTAGACCAGGCCGCTCTACAACCCAGCGGATCCACCTGGCTCTCTCAGGGATGCTGAGATCAAAGGCCTGTGCTCTTGTATCTTGTATTTTTTTAACTTGTTGCTTTGGGGTGATTTCTTTTCCATTCCTTTGTCTTTTGATTTGGTTACTATTTCATGTTTTATCTGTTTCCTATGAGTTCAATATCTCAATTTTTTTTTCTCTTCTTGGCTTCCAGCAATTTTTGTGAAGGGTCAAGACACTCTTCTCTGTTATCTTCTGTCCTTTTGTCCTTTTGTCTTATTCTCTTTCTGTGTTTCTCTGTCCCTCTGAGTCTCTCTGTCTGTCTCTCTGTCTCTCTCTGTCTCTCTCTGTCTCTCTCTGTCTCTCTCTCTCTCTCTCTCTCTGTGTGTGTGTGTGTGTGTGTGTGTGTGTGTGTGTGTGTGTGTGTGTGTGTGTGTGTGTGTGTGTCCTGAGATGAGATAGGGTCTGTCTATTGATCTCAGACTTCCATTGAACTGCCAACCCTCCTGCATCCATCTCCATAGCTATAAAATCTGGTGTTACAAATTTGAAATCTCATACTGGGGTATTGCTTGCCTTTTTTTACCTTTTGATTGAGAGGCTGTATGCCCACAATAGAATAAACTAGAAAAGGGTTCTTAGTTTCTGGCATGCCATTACTGCACTGGGATATTTTCTATCAGACATCTAAGTGTCTTCAAAATCTCTATATCTTAAACTTCAGGGAAAAAAATCTATTTTCTTCACTTGATACTGTTCAGAAGTAATGACTGGAAAACAGAGCACTTTTACTAAGAGACAAATCACATGTTTCTAGTAACACAACAAAACTTCGAATCTGATTAATGCCTTAATCTGAAATCTAAAAGTGTATATAGTGAGGAAGTCTTTTGTTCTGTTAACAGAAGCTTACATGAAGGGCCAGCAAAGGAGAGAGATGCGATAGAATTTGGAAGCAATGCTAGATTAGCACATTCAATGGAGAAACTATGCAATAATCTTTTCTAAGTGAAACCACAGAGTAAGAGCATTGACGATGTTCCTGGTATGCCACCAGTTCCCAGGAAGCACTTACTTCCTTACTACCATCTCCACCATTTTAGAGGTTTGTCATTTCCTTATCACCAGAAAAACGTGGCTCACTTAAGTGTTGTTTGGGTTAACCATAATGTTAAATGTTGACCAGAGTATTGTTATGGATCCTCAGGATAGAGATAATTAAATGTATTTTCCAGGGCTGAGAATGTAGCTCAGTGTTAGAACTCCACTCAGTACTGAAAATTACGGAACAAGCAATTTAGAAGACAAATGTGGATTTATGCCTTAAATGTATCATAAATCTAAACATTTAGGGGAAGGTATTTTGAGTGACTTACATTAGTGTACTAATAATATTTTGAATGTGTCATTTAAGCTAATATTCTCTGATACTTACTAAAAGTAGAAACCTACAATATTGCTACATTTGTTCATTAGCTAGGTGTGTTCTGAGGTCTTTAAATATACCACTGTATATTTAACTGTGGCAATGACATAAATAGTAAAAGCTACATTATGTTCATATTTTGTTTTAAACGAAAACTGAAGCTGATTATATTGCTTTCATCATCAGAAGTGAACTCTCTAGAGAATGTAATGTCTTTTTAAAAGAATCAAGTTGAAAGAAATGAATTTTACATTTTAGTACCAGCTGATAGATCCTCTAGACTGAGTTGCATCAAATAAACAAATAAGCAATTAATAATTAATTAATTAATCATGACCTTCCTAAACTCTCACATGCTTCATTTAAAAAAATCAGTATTGTGTTTTTACTCGGGTGAGGGGTGGTGGGATGAGGAAGAAAAGACAAAAACAGTGTCTCCCCAAAGAATCCCAAGTGTATGGGACTTCAAGTTATGTGTACAAGGAGTGGATGGCATGACCAGGCATGTCAGAGAGAAGATCCCCGAATTCTTTTCTTCTTCTACTTATCTCTACGAACAGGCTACAAAAATCTAGACATCGTTATCTTTCTCCTTTTTCAGAATGAAACTCACTTAGCAAACTAGGGAACTCTCAGTACAGTACAGTTTATATATAATACAGCCAGTCAGCTGTCTCCCCATTCTGTCCATCAACTAACCCAGGAGAGTGTGGAGAGAAGAATTTCCTGACCTCCCCACCTTTTTAGAAGTCAAGCCAGCTTGCCCTGGCAGATTCCACATGGAGGGCAATGGGCTGTAAGCATTTAGTGCACAATATACTCTTTTTAGCGATGACGATTGTAAGGAGAGACGTGCATATAAATGCTGTTTTCTTGGGCTGTCTTCGCAATTTCCACAGCTTTGCTGGGCTCGATTTTTTGGAAATCCATATCATTCACAGCTAGATCTTGGTCCCCTTCTTGAAATCCTCCTCGATGTGTATCAGTTTGGAATCACCTTGGAGATAAAGATGCCTAGCTGGAAGGCATCCTTCTTGGTTGTTAAACACAACTGAGCACCAGGAAGCTTCTTTATTGTGACAATACAGGGCAGAAACTGGGTCAAATCATTGTAGTCTGTGATACACTCTCTCCTGAGTAGGAATCCATCCATACTGGAGGGTTTTCATAGGCAGACAGGAAAACCACTGGGTAGTTATCATAAGGAGTCCAGCTGTCCATTTCAGGCAAAGCTGGGCAAATAGGCATCCCTCAATGGAACCTCGGCTATCAGCCCTCACTCGCTTGATTTTGAGAGGAAAAGTTTGTAGGTTTTTTATAATATTTTATTTTTTATCTTAAACTGAGGACAGGTAAGGTAAGAAAATAGAAAACAGTAGGAGGTAAAAATCGTAAGTATCAATTTTTGATACTGATTACACGTGTAAAATTATCTAAAACAAATTTAATTAATAAAAACACTTTAAAATTCTATCATCCACTTAGTCTCTTAATTTTTAATTTCAGACACAAGATGGCACTATTAGTAGTGATTTTAATTTAATCTGTAGATAACAATCAGAGAGATCTGTGTATATTCAAAGAAAGCATCTAAATATATAAATACAGAAAATGGCACATGGATGTACACACACACAGCCATAGTTGACTAATATTAACATCTGGAGGAATAGTCAAAAATTTAGTCAGCCAACTGTTTTCTTGACATCGACATGACAGATTGAGATTTTTTACAAATCATTTCCATGAGAAAATTTCCATGTCAGGCAGCTGTCAAGATATATTTGCAATAATGTATGGATGATAAAGATTGATAACAGAATGATTTCAGTCCAAATAGCATACCCTAAACAAGATATATCAAGTTTATGGGAAGTGAAGAAAGGTGTTCAAATGTAGAAAGACACATAAGGGCATTCGCCACTAAATTACAAGGAATGCAGGCTGGCACAAAAGAAACTTTCTCACAGTAAAGAGACAAGTTTTAGAAAATTGAAAGCATAGGGCTCAGAGCATACAAAGCTTGGTCTCTGAAACATTTATGCTGAAACTCCTCCTATCTTTTCTGCCATTTCTCAAACACTGTGCATACATAGAGTGAGAATCAAACATATTTGATGGCTAAGCCAATAATGAGATCTACGCTGGTAGTAATTATTATTTTCTGTCAAATTTGACTTTTTTTCCCCACATCGCTTCATTCATAGTTCTCAAATTAAATAATTAACAACCAATGGACTTGGTCTCTGCCATTATTTCCTTCTTCTTAATATAGAAAGACTTGTGTCTGTTAAACCATCTATAAAGTTCTTGACAGACACAGTAGTTCTTAATACTCCTCTAAACTTTTATCCTAGTTAGATGATGAGAAGGCTAGACTCCAGAGAGTGAAATCAAACAAGAAGCCTCACACCTCATCTGGGTTGATGTAGCAGCCCAGACCCAGCATTCCTTCTATCATGAGCTATTGTGTAATTCAAATAATCGGTATTTCCACCTGGAATTCAAGTCTGGCAAACCTTCCGGACCTGTGGAATTTCTTCCTCTAGCACAGCTGCTATCTCAAGGATGGTATTTGAGTAATGATTGCATCTAATAAACATTTTAATTAGACTACAACTTCTACATTTATTCTTGCCCATCTTAGAGCTTCACATATTATCACATATTACATATTATCATTTCTTCTCTGCACCTCAGCAAACCCGTACTTGCTCAGAAGTGATATTATTCTTGAAAGATTCCACTGTAAACTGCTCTGAAATGGGTAATAATAGCAAGCTTTCCTATTAGTCAGTGGTTTATCACTCACCTCACCCCAATTTAAATCATTGTGATTTAACAAACGATGAAGCAGTGGGTTACAGCTTCTGCTTCCATGGGTGCAGGCTGAACACACAATTTCCTGGAGATGATTCTAGTATGTCTGTTATTTAAACAAAGCAGAAGTCCTTTCTTTCTATTGGCTACTCATAGACGATATATCTGAATGAGACAGTAACAAAGATATGGCCATTTATTTTTTTTTCTTTTCCCATTAACAGGATGGTGTCAAAGACAAAGAAAGACAGATACAGTGAATGGCATCATTGGAACTGAGCAACAAGCAGTGACATATAGGTTATAATTACTGCTTTAACTAACTGTTCTTACTGGCGTCTGTAAACCACCCCTCTGTGGTGGATCCTGTGAACAGTTTTGTGTGGATGCTTGTCTCTCGTTCCCTCCTGATTCCACTTTTTGGTAATCCTATTTCTCATTCTAACCCCTCTTGCACCCTGCTGCCAAAATACAGCATCGCTGAGCAAGTCCGTTTTCAGGACACAGTGTGAGCTCAGGACGGGCTGTCCCTCACCACCACTTTGTGATTGCTGCATTGCTCAGCATAAAGCATGTGCCTGGAAATGTTTAGAAATGGATGTGAAATAAAATAACAAAGCCATTTCTAGAATCTTCAGTAAGTTATAGCCATATTGTATGCAGCACTAAAGAAAACAAGATGATCCTCCCATCCTTCTTTGTCCTGCATTTTTCTCAACTTCAAATCTAAATGGCCAGTGTACTCCCTTGTTTAACAGTGATCCAATTGGAAAGCAGCATTTTCAGCATCTCCAGGCAAGTCCTTCAGAAGTAGTGAATGTAATATAGACTATTCCAGGCAGTATTTGGAAGGTTAGCTTCTAAGGAAACACTGTTGTTCATTCCTGTTACCATGTATTCTGCAGCTGCAGTTACTATACCCATCCCAGCTCTGGGAATTTCCTAGGTAGGTGTGGTGGGGGAACAGAAAAACTAAGATGATGTTCATTGTTTAATAGATAAGTCTAGAAGTATATAATTCTTTACTTTGACTTACGTATTCTATACTTTAGGAAGTATGAACCATTTATAAAGTGACAGAAAACATAGTTCATAATTATACTGGTAACTTTTGTTATTGTAAAATTGTTTCATTTGTTTTGAGAACTGCTAAAAATAAGTAATGGAAAATTCACCTCAAAAAGGCAAAAGAAACCCATAAGGAAGGATTAATAGACTTTAAGTATATCCTACAATTAAATTTGAGCAAATAAAAGTAAAATATGTTTCTCTTAAAATAATAATAAGGAACATAACAAATCTAAGAGGATTTAAAAAATACAAAAATATACACATAGTAAATGTTTACCATGAGCTATAGCTATAGCTACAAATGAGATTAATAAGGTACTTTTATTTGTGTAAATATGAAAATAAATGTGAAGTATTTGATAGGTAATTTTCTAGAACATGCATTTTTAAATAGAACCTGTTACACAAAAGTATTGAGTGTTATATTGAAAAATACAATACCATAAAAGTTCTTTTTTTAAGCTAGAGGGATATTTTGTAACTTTAAAATTATTAATTTAATTACTATTTTACACCCTCATTCATGTCTGTGATGTGTTTTGTTCAAAGTTCTACTCCCAGTAGCCTTATCCCTTACTTTTACACATGCACACACACACACACACACACACATACACACACACACACACACACACTCACACTGAGGAGAAGCACGGACATAAAACAGCTTTATTTTAAGCACTATTTTTTTTTCAATGTAAGCATTCATGTAGAAAATGGAAACATGTACACAAGCTAATGGGAAAAGAGAATGAGACATAAGTAATGAAAATTTGTCAAATACAGGAGAAGATAAGTTTAAATAATGTTAAGTACAGAATATGAATGGTCTTATCATCAAGTGAAATATTAATATAATGATTTGTAGATTTTGTGAATAGATTTGTGGCAATCAGGCAGAAGTCAAGTTGGAATGGATGGATGAATGGGGAAGGAGTGGTCAAGAAGTACTAAGATACATGTAAGAAGTTCAGTGTCCTGCAGCATAGTAGAGTGTTTATGCATAACAAACCACTATGTATTTTAGCAAAACCCACTAAAAGTATCATAATGTTTTACTCATAAACGGATGATAGATGTTCAGGGAGATGCTGTGTTTATTTTTCTATTATGGTGATAAGACATGATGACCAGAGCAACATATAGAAGGCAGGGTTCATTTGTACCTCATAGTTTCCGACTGTTAAGAGGTCATGACCATGATGGCAAGGACCATAGTAGCAGGCAAGCAGGCATGACCTAAGAGCAGAGGCCTCACATCTCAAGAAACAATCTTGATCTCTTTCTCTCTCTCTCTCTCTCTCTCTCTCTCTCTCTCTCTCTCTCTCTCTCTCTCTCTCTCTCTCATACACACACACACACACACACACACACACACACACACACGGGGGGGGGAATGAAACCTCAAGTCTACTCCTAGTGACACACAATATCCAATAAGAGTACATCTCCTAATACTTCCCCAATAATTCCATGAATTGGGGACCAAGTATTCAAATACAGCACCCTGGGGAGTGGGTCATTATTATAGAAATAACTGTAGGAAATAAAGTCTGTGGTTATTTGAGGTGGAGATCTCAATAGTCAAGCAGAATAATCTATACAATTGTCATCCTTTTGCCTCTGCTTCAAAAGTGCTAGCATTATAGACATGACATACTATATTATATTGCTAGAATATTATCTTGTGATAAATTCAAATCATAATTCCGTTTGCTCGGATTCAATGTGAGTACACACATAGCTCATGAAAGTTTTTCTGTAAGGTGTACACACTAATATATGTTTACATTATCAGAGCTTGAAGTTTATGAATCAAGTTGTTATGAACAGTTATCTCTAAAGGACACAATTGCAAAGAATAAAATTTTGTGTTTTACTATATACATATATATGTGTGTTTATGTGTGTGTGTCTGTGTGTGTGTGTGTTTAACAGACTAGAAATTATGTTTTAAAAAATGTTTGTCCTCTTTACTTATATTTTATATTAATTAATTAATATTTTAAGGAGTAGAGAAGCAACTCACAACTCAGTCAGTACATACATGCTATAAAAACATGAGATTCCCCATCACTCACAAAAAAATCCAAGTGTTACATACATTTCTAACCCTAAAGCTGGAAGAAGAGAGACAGTTTTTTCAAGGGGCTCACTAACCAAACAGTCTAACCAATTACTGAGCTTCATATTCTGTATGAAACCCTTCCCCTAAAAAAATATGATAGAGAGCAAGTAAGAAAGACACCAAAGATCAACCTCTGGTCTCCAAATGTATTCCTACACACACAGTATGTACACATATACCATACACACATGCATGCATGCACATATGTGCATATGAATACTCACACACACTCACACAAACTCTCTTTCTCTCTCTCTTTCTCTCTCTCTCTCTCTCTCTCTCTCTCTCTCACACACACACACACACAAATTATCAGGAGGGTTAAATTATAAATGAAATGTGTTTAAAATGACAAGTTATGGTATTTAAGTATTGCCATAAACTAGTTGAATCTAAGTTTTGTTGATAAATGTAATGCACTCAAAGGAGCATTATTCAAGGTATGTGTATATTTTGCTTACTGTGAACAAGAACAACTAGATAACTAAATATTATCCTACTCACATATAGACTATTTCTGGGATACTTAGTATTTTTATTTTTTTAACAAACTCTCAGATTGCCCATGTTTGCCTCAAAACCAGGATATAGTCAAGAATGGCGTATAATTCTGATCCTCCTACATCCAGTTCCTGAGTTCTAGGATGACAGCTATACACTATTTTGCCTGGTTCAATTCAGTTTTCATGTGGGTCAACCCCTTAAGAACCAGTATACATTTGCTTGAAACATCATGGCATTATCTCATGTGGTATCCTCAAACTAATATGGGACTTATCCCTGGATTGTGCAATAGCTTAAGGTAACTAACTAGTATATTTAGAGAATAAATTAGACTAGAATAGGATACTTTGTATCATATGCAATGAACTATTTTTTCATGAATTAGGAATATGCATATTTATTCCAAATGTAAATGTAAAATGTGTTTTTTCACTATTATTTAAGAAGGTAGTATTTGACATTGACCCCAGCCTAGATTTATGATAACAAATCATGTCATCTTGTGAGCCTGAATTGCTAATGTAACTTCTAAATTTCTTTGAGTGGAGTGTAAGGAAATACTTCTTAACAGCAAATAAGACTTCCTATTGCTTGGGTTTCTATCATTACAGCTAAGGGTGTTCAGATATTGAAGGCTTTCCCCCTTTCAATATTGTCTACTTTAGAACAGTGCATATTTTTTCCAAGGGTTCAGATGTTTTACGGTTTTCAAAATAATGTTCATGTTGATGTGTATTTCCTCGAATCCATGATATAAACATATTATAATAAAATGAGCATAGTGACACTATGAAAGGTTGCAAAAGTTCCATAGACTTGTAAACAGGTGTCACGCTTCTAAGACATTTCTCCTGTAGTGGTGAGCGCAGGTGCGTGCCTGAAGTCCCGGAAACACCCGAGAACCCTCATTTTCCTGGGAATGCAGTCAGTTGGAAGCTTTGCAATAAGCTGTTGTGAGCCACAACTGTAATTAACAAGTGACACCTTGGCAGAACTAATTGACATCTGAGAGTAGTACATAGTCTTTGACTAGGCTACATGAAGATAATCAGTCTTGGCTATATACTGGCCAATTTTCTTTTCAAAGAAAAGTATTCAATCAAGGCATCTCAATACTAGAGATTTCTTTTTACCAAGATAATCATGAACTGGAACAACAGCAATGATAAGAAGAGTTTTAGCAAACATAAAAACAGGTATGTAACAGAGACGTTGTCGTGTGAATGATACTCTAACAAACAGGGTATGCCTACCATCTGTTGACATGGATTCCCCTGGGTATAAATGTAGGAGTGAGAAAGTGTGGTCAAAAGTGCTCACAATTCTTAAGCATCGGGTAAAAGTAAAACAAAATTACATTGAAGCTCCACCTTACCACTGTCAGACTGGCAATCATTAGGGGAAAGGGTCAGTGCTGGTGCGAAGGCAGAAAGGAAGCCTTGGTTTCCATTGATGGAATAGAACTTTATCTGTGTAGCCAATCACCATGGATATTGGCATAGGAGGTACATAAATATGTAAGTGTAGATAGGCACATCAAGAGTACTTACACAGCAAACTTGAACATCCAGTGTATCATCAGATCTGTGACTGAGGCTCCATAAAGCACAGAAAAGATAAATGCAACATTGTAAAGCATCCTAACGAAAGGCAGAGTTAGTTCAGTTGGTTAAAGTATTTGTATGTTTTTGAACAAGAGAACAGCAATGCTAGCACATAAATAAACCTGAAATCCTAGAACCACATAAACTCCTTCCTATCTCTCCCATTCCCAATGTCCTCCTTCCCTGCTTTCCTCACTTCCTTTTGTCTCCCTGACTGTTTTTCTGCCTTTCTCCCTGTTAGCCCAGTTGTCATTACTCGTGATATGGCAAGTAGTGAGAAGGGTGAAAATTGCTAGTACTCATTCAGACAGTTTTGGAACTTATAAAGCCATTGAAATCCTATGGAATTCTTCAGCGGAAAAATTTCCTCAAAAGAAATTGTACCTTCAATTTAACCCTTTACAGAGTTTACTAACTGACCAGGGCTTTTGTTACTGCACAGGGTTTGGAACGTTGTCAGTCGAGAGTCTAATTACACTTTATTTTGGGCCATCTTGAGTCCCTTAAGCATTCCTTGTCTACCTCTATGACTGTGACTAACAGACACAATCTTTTAAGATTTATTGACTTAGCAAAACCCCAATTTCCATCAACCAAAAGTTACTAGTGTCCCCAGGTAGCACCTAGCATTTTTTGTTGAGATTTTTTTTCCTCTTTGCTGTCACCGACTACTTACTATTTCCATCAATCTGTTACTCAGGTATCTTGTTATATAACTTTCTTTGTTCCATTGCTAAAATGAATTCATCAAGCTGTTACTGCATTATACCTATAAGCTGCTCCACAGGAACCCACGTCCTCTCTTCCAATATCCCAGGCCAACTACTGTGCAGGAGTATCTCTCCAAAGTTCACAGCTAAAACTAATAACGACATTATCTCCCATGGCTCAACGATACACAGAGAAGTCAGACACTGCTGTGTAAACAGTGAGTTAGCAAGAGTCTGCTTGTTTGCTTGCTTTGTGTTTTACACATGTTCACATGGGCACTAGATTTCTACAATAATTTTCAATGATTAGACACAGTATTCGTTCTTACGTGTGGCTAGAGTCATGAATGATGGTTTTATTAACTCAAAGAATTGTGTCTATCAAATTCTCTAAAGTCTGTTTCCCAATTCTACAAATGATTTCCACAAAACTGATTTGGCAAGAAAGATGACTCAGTTTCTTTAGCTAATCTTTCTTTTTTGGTCATAAACAGAGACAACTTAACTTGACTCTGGATATTAAAACAAAAATAAAATGTTAAAGACAGGGATTCCAAGACAGATGTTAAAGGCACAGTACACACATTATTTCTATTCCTTATTTTCATTTAGAAACCTCTCATTAGCTGTGTTTAAAACCATCCTTCTCCTCCTCCTCCTTCTCCTCCTTCTCCTCCTCCTCCTCCTCCTCCTCCACCTCTATCTCTTTCTGTCTGTCTCTGTCTCTGTCTCTCTGTCTCTGTTCTCTCTCTCTCTCTCCCTCTCACTTTCTCACTGTTCTAAAATTAATTTTTTTTACTTATTCACTTTACATCCTGCTCACTGCTCCACTCCCAGACACTCCTCCCATAGTCCTATAATCCTCTCCACTACTCTGAGTGGGAGCCCTCCTGTGTATCCCCCAACCCTCTCACATTAGGTCTCCCACTGAGGTCAGATAAGGCAATCAGCTAGATGAGCATATCCCAGGGACAGGTAACAGCTACTGGGAAAGCTCCTGCTCAAGTCATACAAGATCCATATGCAGACCAAGCTGTGTCTGCTACCTATGAGTGAGGAGGGCTAAGTCCAGTCATGTATGTTCTTTGGTTAGTGGTTCAGACTCTGAGAGTTCCAAGGATTCAGGTTAGTTGACTCAGTCACTCTTCCTGTAGAGCTCTTATTCCGTTAGAGGCTGTAACCCTTCCTCCTGTTCTTCCATAAATGTCCCCAAGCTCCATCCACTGTTTGGCACTGAGTGTCTGGATCTGTCTGAGTCATCTGCTGGGTGGAGCCTCTCAAGACAGCCATATTAGACTCCTGTCTGCAGTCATAACAGAGTATCATTAAGAGTGTTAGGGAGTGGTGCTTGCCTAGGGCATGGGTCTCAATTATTGGTTGGCTGATACCTCAGTCTCTGCTTCATCCTCCATGCCTGTGTTTCTTGTGTACAAGATGAAGTTTGTGGCTGGGTCAGGGTCCCTTTGGCCTCATTTGGGTTCCTGATTGGCAAAAGGTGGTACAATCTTTTGGTTCCATAACCCCAATGCTGTATGATGTGTTTTATAAAGTCAAGAATATATTTTGTAGAGTCCAGAATATATTCTGTAGAGTGAGGTCTGCTGTGGTGGGAGGCAGTAACTCAGAAGACCGATGCTGAGATATCCCTCCCCCTAAGGGATATACCAGCCATAGGATGGGTCTGGTATAGAATAGACTTTTTTTGTGGGGACATGGGAAGAAATGTTGAGAAGTGGTAAAACAGAGAGAGAGAGAGGACGGAGAAGTGTGTGTGCACACACACACACACACACACACACACACAGAGAGAGAGAGAGAGAGAGAGAGAGAGAGAGAGAGAGAGAGAAGTCAGCTAGAGCGGCTGGAGAGAAGGGCAAGGGTAAGGGGGAGAGGGAGTAGAAGGTTAGAGAGAGAAAAAGAACAAACAGAACATTAGAAAGAGTCAGTGCCACAACAATCATGTTCACTAGGGGTTCAGTCTTGTCAGGACCAAGGACTTCCCCTTCCACTGGTGCTCGTACTAGGCTATTCATTGCTACGAATGCAGTTGGAGCCCAGGGTCAGTAGATGTATAGTCTTTGGTTAGTGGCTTAGTCCCTGGAAGCTCTGGTCGTTTGGCATTGTTATTCATATGGGGTCTCAAGCCCCTTCAAGCTCTTTCAGTCCTTTCTCTGAATCCTTCAGTGGGGGTCCCATTCTCAGTTCAGTGGTTTGCTGCTGGTTTTCGCCTATGTATTTGCCGTATTCTGGCTGTAGTTTCTCAGGAGAGATCTACATCCGGTTCCTGTCAGCCTGCATTTCTTTGCTTCATTCCCTGCTCCATTTTGCTGAGTTGAGTTTCTCCTGCCTTAGTTTCCTTTGATAATGGACTATAAAATGTAACATGAAATAAACCATGTTTTTTCCTCAAAAAGAAAAAAAAAAGAAAGAAAGAAAGAGTCAGTGCAAACAGTATATTTCATAGCAAGTCAGGCCTACCTGGTTGTTTCTATGTAACTGTTGAGTGGAGCAGAGAAGTAATGCCAACACTATGAGTCATTGCTAAGGACACCCCCTTTGATTCTTTGTTGTCTCTGATATCCCAGGTCTCTGTCTCTTCCTGGAGATGTTCCCTACCACATTACCCCGTCAGTTGTAGATTTCTACTCTTTTTATCTGGGTAGGTAGAACTGTATATATAAAGAAACACAGCCCCACAAGATACGCAAATACCTGCCCTCCTCAGTGCAGCAGCAGGGATAGCCATTCTAACTGTATAACTGTACTCCAAAGGATCAAGGCAGATTGCTGAGACGGGGTGGTGCTGGAGATAGGGCAGAGTCCTTATGCTTTTGTCTTTTCTCTTTCATCTTTTAATTTACAATTTTTAAACTAAAACTTCAACTTGGAGAAGAGATACGTTCTCTGCTCATTGCAATAAATAACAAATCTGTAGTTTTGGCCACGTGATGCTCTTTGAAATGTCAATTTCAAGGGAGAAAATTAGTGGTGGAGAGCCTGGAACTAAATTTCAACGGTGATGTTCTAAATTGTGCATGCAGATGGGCAATTAGACCTGCGATGGGTAATTGCAGCCTAAGTGAACCCTTCCGAGGGCAGCTTCCAAGCTGATTTTGCAGGGTGAATTTGTAGAAACCCTTATACATTTTCTGCTCTTGAAAAGGCTCAGAATGTCCACCCTTTACAGCAAAAAGGGAAAACATCTGTCAGCCACATCTGAACAAAATAAAGATCCCTGAAGAAGTAAGAGGGGAACATGAGAAGAATAAAATGAATGAAATATATGTTTTGCATTGATGCAAATTGTAATGCATGGTATTTCATTACAACAATCATTTGATTGTTTTTGAAATTGAAATAAACAGAAAACAGAATCATTACTAAGTCATTTCCTCATCTAGAGATACCATTGTTCATACTTTTCCTTTTCATTTGAATTTTATTAGTAGAGTCACAAACAACTATTTAACATTGATGTGTATGTTTATTCTTATATGAATGTGAGTACAGTGGGTACAAGTTTTATAGTATACATATAGAGGTGAACTTCCCTATTTCTTGTACCTTTCTACTTTACTCTACCATTCACCACACAATATTATTCAAGCTTAGAGTGTGCTATTCCCCAGGAAATGTATAATTTGTCTTCTATTTAACTTTGCTTTCATTAATGTCTATTATGATTAAAGGACTCATTAATGCTTAATGGATATGGAAGAACAGAGTGTAAGGTAATGATATAGAAAACAAAAACATATTTGAGGAGTTGTTTCAGAAACAAAAATGTACTTGCTGTTGTCGAGTCTTGACTGAAGGAGCAAATGCTGACCATCATTCCTAGGAGAATTGGAGTCGATGTTCTGTGAGAATCCACAGACTCAGCAGACCATCACAGAGATGTGTAATGTTTGCTGTTCTGTAGAATGATACTTTATCGGTACATGCTATTGGTTGATTAACACTGACTCTTTGTTACAACAATGTGAGGTTAGCATGCATGCCTTCCCTCAAGTGACACCATCAGTCCTCTTACATGTACATAACACTAGATATTGCATAACGTGCGCTTGGAGGCAAGTCTATTAAATAATTCCATCACTTATACAGAAGGGTATATATTTCTTGTCGCGTGCCCAACATCTCGCCAGCAAGAAAAATGCGCGGCAACAGGATTCTTCTGCGAACAAGCCTTTATTGTACAGCTCTCTTGAACAGGGACAGGGGACCCCGAGGGAGGAAAAGGCACTGCTTATATATGCTTAGGAGACTCGTGTCGCTACCCGATTGGTGCAAGCCCCAATGCCCAATTTGCATGCCCCGAGAGCAGGCTGTGAAGTGCTTGGCTCATGCGCACTGCGTCCTTCAGGGTGGACAACAGCCGTGCCCTGTACTAACAGACAACAGCTGGTACGGGTGGCTACCAACATTTCTGTAGAAGCACATGTGTATAGGCATCTGTGTGTGTGTGTGTAATAATTGTGTAATTGTGCGTGTGTGTGTGTGTGTGTGTTGTGTGTGTGTGTGATTGTGTGTGTGTGTAGGTTAGATGTCAGGAGCTGTCTACCTCTTTATATTTAAAGTCTCTCACTGGTTTCTAGAGCTTGCTTAGATGATAGGCTGTGATCTAACCAGATCCAGGATTATCCTGTCTCTATCTCATCAGGACTAGGATTGTAAGCAAATGGCACCATGATCAGATTTTTAAGTGAGTGCTTGAGATCAGACTCAGGCCCTCTAGCTTATAAGGCAAGATCTTCACCAATTGAGCTCTCCACCAACTCCTACCAGTCTTCTTTTGGCCATTTTCAACAGTAAAATCTCAGACAATAGAAGGCATATACATAACATATATGTGTTTTAGACCATGTGCTCAAGTAGGAAGAATCTTGTGATCTTTTGTAATGGTGAATGTGATTAGAGGAACACAATTGGGTTTTTGAGTTTGGGGTATTTTGTTTGTTTGTTTGTTTGTTTATATCACTGTGCACATGCTCCCACTCAAGAATGGCAGTGCAGTTGCCATAAGCTTGAATTGCAAAGTGTGTATACATTTTAATAATTGGCAAACCTGCAAAACTGTAATCTGAATTTAATGAGGACTCTATGTATTCGCTGTTACTGAAGAAGACCTAGCCAGTGATATAAACAGCTGCAGACGAGGCACAATCAACACAAGGATGCACAGAGGAGCTGCTAAAGGAGTTGGGAAAATTTATCACAACTCGAATCCATCTTGATTTCATGTGGAAGGTGTCTGTGAGTGAGACTTACAAGGATAAGTCAGGGATTTTTCTCTTTTCTTTTTTTTTTCATTCTTTCTTTTTGTTTGAAAGACCACCCCCACCCCTCCCCGTCTCCTCAGGGCAACCTAGATTGGCTTCAAACACTATGTACCTGAGAAAGACTCTACATTTCTTATCTTTTTTCCTCAACCTCTAAAGTGCTTATATTTCAAGTAGTCACCACTGTGCTTACTTTATAACTTGGCACTAATACTCAAATTCAGGGCTTTATGCAGGGGAACAAGCATTCGACAAACTAAGCTCCAGCAGCAGCCCAATAAGTGGGATATTTCCAACTGGAATTTAAGAATAAAGAACAATCCTTATAGAAAGACATTACTAGATGTGTCACAATACTCCTTTGTGCTATCCCCCTCAAAAATTCAAATAGCAAACCATAACTGCCAATATATCATATAGGAAAAGGGATCTTCAGATAGTGAGTAGACAAAAGAGCAGAATTACTATGAAAGAAATTAATTTGATGAAAGGGGGATTCTAATAGTGTCAACGGGGTGGCTAGATGGGTAACAATGATGCTGACAAACCTAGTAATGTGAGTTTGATCCCAACAACACATAGGAAGGTGGAAGTAAAGAGCTAAATCTATAAACTGTCCTCTAACTTCCACATGTGCAGTGTGGTATACGTACCAATCCTGTCTCCCAAACATGCCATTTATACAACAAGATGACCCTGGATTAGTGTGTTTCTAGGCTGCAGGCAAGGTGTTGGCTGGGTTCTTTTTCTTACTGGAACTCAATACTGTCTTCTGAGATTGTGAGGTATTGATAGAATGTATTTTCTTTAATTTGTAGAGTTGAAGAACATATTTTCTTACTGGCTGTCAGTCTGGGTCAGTTGGAATCCTATATCCTGGCCATGTCTTCCTCCAAGGGACCACAGCAAACTTTTGAAGCACAAACAGAAAAGAAGCTCCAAATTTCCTGATTTAAGTAAAGTTCATCCCTTATAAGGTGCAGCTGTTGTCAGGACAATCACAATGAGATCAATTCCATTATTATCAAGCATCTTTCCTATTGTCTGAGGAAAACAAAAGAACCTGTTCATTTTTGTCACAGAATGTACATTTGTCATGAGCATGGTATTAATGATGAGTACACATCCTGTCTACATTCAATCCGAGTAAAAGAAACCAACCTGTTAATATTTCCGATTTAATTACTGGTGATGTAATTACTGGTGATAAGTTACTAGGCTCTTGAGAGAGAGTTCAGGATCAAAAATTATAGGTGTTTGTATGCTTGGTTGGTTGGTTGGTTGTTTTTTGGTTGTTTTTGTTGTTTTTTGTTTTGTTTTGTTTATTATAGTTTATTTTTTATACTTCCTAATGTGTAAAAGCATAAAGAAGAACCTCTGTGTCCACAGCTGGAGAGTGAGGTCAGTATAAACCGTTGGTTTTCACTGAAAGGATGGACAGCCCAGGGGAGCCAGAAGGGGGGGAAGGGAGGATGGGGGGGCGGGGTCAGGAGCTTCCAGTAAGTGTGGAGGACCTTGCTCACAACAGAAGGGGTTTTATCTGCAGGAAATTTGTTGTACTTATTTTTGTTTTAGAATAAGAGTTGGATGGGGAAGTCTTACATGCTTGTTTGTTTGTTTCACATAAAGAAGAAAGTAGTGTGAACTAAGTATAGCAGTGCCAATCTTAGCATCTTCAAGAAAGTTAGGGACTCAGTTTAAGTAAAACCTTCAACAATTGCACTGGTCATACATCCTTGATACCTTACTTTGGATTTGAGAGTGCCCCGTTATAACACACACTGCATGGTTACCTCTCCAACTGTATGAGAACCTAATGGGGATGACGTTAGCTGAAATACCCAGCAAAGGGGAGAAAGAACCTGTAGAGATCATAAACAGAGGTTAGGCATAGCCCCAGTTAAGAGATCTACCAACTCAACTCAAAAATTTCAACCCAGAAATGCCCCTGTCTAAAGGAAATACAGGGACAAAGGGTGGAGCAAAGACCAAACGAAAGGCCATTTAGAGACTGCTGCATCTGGGGATCCATCCCATATGCAGCTACCAAACGCAGTCACTATTGCTGATGCCACAAAGTGTTGGCTGACAGGAGCCTCATATGGGTGTCTCCTGAGAAGCTCTGCCAGAGCGTTAATGATACAGATGAGGATGTTTGCAACTAATCATTAGATTGAGTCCAGGAACCCCAATGGAGGAGTTAGAGATAGTACTGAAAGAGCTGAAATGGTTTGTAATCCCGTAAGAACAACAAAAATATCAACCAACCAACCCTCCTCCCACAAAGCTCCCAGGTACTAAATCAACAACCAAAGAATAACCATGGAGGGACCCATGGCTCCAGCTGCATATGTAGCAAAGGATGGCCTTATCAGGCATCAGTGGGAGGAGAGGCCCTTGGTCCTGTGAAGGTCTGATGCCCCAGCAGAGGGGAATGCTAATGCAGGGAGGCAGGATTTGGTGGGTGGGCAGGAAAGCACCCTCACAGAAACAGGGGGAGGGCAGGATGGGGTAGGGAGTTTGCGGTGGGATAGCATATGAAATGGCATAACATATGAAATGTAAATAAATCATGTAATTAGAATGTATTGGGAAGCCTACTTATTAGTGTTTAGCATATTACACCAGAGAAATAACCCAAAAACAAAGCAAAACAAGCAAATAAACAAAAAAACACTGCATTTATGTGACAACTAGCACAGAGAGGAAACTAACTGAAAAGAACACAAAAGAGAAATCAAACACAAACAGTAGCTTCAAACACCACTGCTCAACTGTTTATACCAATTTGACCTTATGAACTTGCTGCTTACCTTGGACCAAAGGTAAGGCATGTCTTTCAGGATTCTAGTGCAAAACCAAATACGGCAAATTTGGTAAATCATAACTACTGTATGTTATTATCTTTTAAAAATAGGGAAACTGAGGCTCAGTCCATTTAAGCAAGGCATGACTTGTTGTCATAGAGATGGCATTTCATATCATTTTTGTTTAGCTGAAGGGATTTGTTTAGCTCTGACATTCAGTACTTTAAACTGGCCTTCTGTTCTGAACCTTCCTGAAGGGTAGATGTTCCTCTCATTATAATTTAGAATTCTTGGCATCTTTTCTAATTCAGAGGAAGGGAAAACTAAGAGTGCATATTGAGTAGAATTTCTGGTTCTAAACCTTTGTTTGCTAATGGTGCAGCTTTATTTTCCTTCTTATTTGGTATAAGAAAAGAAATGAACAAAAAGAGTTTCAAACAGGGGCAATAACTATAGATGTGTCTTTTCTATTTTCCCTGAGAAGTTATTCAGTTCAAAACCAGCTTTGTTTTCCTTTCTCGGAGCATTTTCTCTTTTTCAGTCTTTCCCTATTTCAGGTGCTAAATGCTTTCTAAATGATTTGTGAGGCTGCGATTTAAACAACACTTACACTGCTTAATCACACAGTTCACTCTTCTGAAACATCAGGGTTTTTTTTTTTCAGTTTCAATATCTTTATTTGGATGTCAATTTATACTACGATCACCAAGGTTAATTCAACAGCACACCGTGATTATGTCATGTACACCTATTTTATTCTGATTCAGTGAAAATCTGTCTCTCACTTAATTCATTTGTATGAACCTGTGTGTGTGTGTGTGAGTGTGTGTGTGTGTGTGTGTGTGTTTATCCTTTGTTTATTTTGTGTTTTAGGCATGAGTTTCATTTAAAAAGCAAAGCTATATCCTAGACATATGAAAGTCACTGTTATATTAACAGAAGCCGTTTGGGGCTGTGGATGAGTAATTGCTTAGAAATGCTCTTTTTGATTACAAGGCTACTGCATTACTCTAAAACAAACTATAAACCTCGGGAAACATGTAAGTATGCATAATTATATGGTTCCTGTGATTCAGATGCACACGTGTATACTGGTGCACATGCATCTATGGATATATGTAGATATTCATATATCTGAGGACAGCCCTGTGTTTTATTTGTCAGGTAGAATCCACATTATTTTTTGAGACAGGGCGTCTTACATACCTGGGATATATGCAGTAGGCTTGACTACCTAGCCAATACTAGGAGACACAATAAACTTCAGTCACCTCCTTTCCAGTGCTAGGATTAGAAACACATACGATCGTATTCATCTTAATTTTCCATTGTTTGGGGGTGTATCAGACTCATGTGCTCTTGTTTCACAGTCTGTATGTGGAGGAATGTGTGGAACATACATCTGAAGGCATGGTTTCGTGTGCATGTTTAAAGGCATAGTCAAGTCAGAGCAACATACCATGTGTCTTGTGGTTGTTCTCTGCCTGCCTTCTAGTTTTAAGACAGGGACTCACATTTAACTGTTCACTGTTTCTGCTCAGCTAACTGGCCAGCAAGCTCTTCATATCTGCATTTTCTGTCTGACAGTGCTGGGATTATAAGCATGTACAGCTGTGTCCAGCTTTTTAAGAGAATGTTTGTCTTCATGCTTTTGTTGCCTGTTTAACCCCAGTTCACAAAACCCAAAGGTTTTCTGTAGCTTCATAGGCACACATCTTCACCAGAATGATAAGAAAGATACTTGGCCAATGGCAAAGGCTAACTCTAGATAGTATTCTCTCCCTGGTTACAGGTGAGAAATTCAGAGACATAGTGACCTCATTTGGTAGGGTTCACTCTGGTTCTAAAAACAAAATTTTCAACTTCTGACTAACTGCATTTGAGCAGTGACCTGACCACAGTATATCATGATATTGAGATTCCTGGCCTTTGTCTGCCCAATATTTTTCTGTCTTATATTTGAGAAACTGGATGAAGCTTCTCTGATTACGACTGTGCTAGGCTCCTGTCTATGAGTAGAGCCTCATTAAAAATCATTTTACTGGAAAATCCACAGATTCAACTAACCGGGATTGATTGGAACTCCCAGAGACTGAACCAACAATCAACGAGTGCTCATGTCTCTGTCCTAGGTCCTATGGATGTATGTTATGGTTGTGTAGGTTTGTCTTCTCGTGGGACTCCTAACAGTGGTAGCAGGGGTTGGAGGGTTTCTCTGTTCCTTTGCCTGCTTTTAGGTCCCCTCTCTTCCTACTAGGTTGCCTCTTCCAACTTTAATATAAGGGGCATATGCCTGGTCTTAGTTAAACTTCATATGCCACACTTGGTTGGTTTGGGTGGCCTGCTCAATTCTGAAGTGAAACTGAAGTAGATTTGGAGGATAGGGGATGTGGAGGGGAGGGACCGGGAAGGGAAGAGGGAAGAGAAAGTGTGGTCAGGATCCAACATATAAGAGGTTCATAAATAAAAAATTACCATAGTAAAGAAACAAAACTAAAACAGACAAGGAATGTTTATTGTACATGTAAATCAAATACAAGACAATATATATCTTGTTTAAGTGGATGTAAGTGGATCTTTGTGTTGGGGGAACAGGTAAAAGTAAATTCATGGTAATCAAGGTTTAGACTAAAATGGTCTCATTTCACTTTGACTGTTTCAGAGATTGATCATGGTGACGACATAGGTTCTAGATCATGTATTAAGTATTTGTTAACTGTTCAGAAAGGAGAATAACTTTATGCTTAGTTTGCACAAATGATGCTTGTGATAAAAATGATATCACAGGGTAAAGAACTGGGAGGCATTATTCATTGCCCAGGTTATGGGTGTTCTTAAATAAGCATCTGCTCTCTAAGCATTGACCAAGTACCCATACGTCTAAGATTATGGATATCTGCCATCAGCAGTCTGTGATTCCTAAAACTTTACCAGAGACATTCTCTTCTTTAGACAACAAAAATAGGGTTGGGGAGGCTGGGGTGCAGAGGACAGATACTTTATGGTGCAAGCTGAGGAAGAGTCTGTCATGAAAACATGTTATTACAAGAGAAGCTGGAGAGTACAGCCTGACAGAGACCCCAAGGAAAAATAATTCTATCAATGAGATCGCAATGCTACGAGCAATTTAATATCACTAAAATTACTCTTTCCAGGTCAAGGTCCTAAATAAGAATCTTGTTTATTTGTGAATGAATGATTTGCTTGTACATTTTGTGTAAAATGGCTATACTATAGGCTACTTTTCCTGAGTCTTTTGAGCAAAACCAGAGAGGATTTTGCAAACTATTTTAAATCTAATAACCAAGTGGTACCATAAATCTTTCCGTTAAATATCTAATATTTGTGTGCATGTATGAATGCATGTGTATAGTAGAGTTAATAGCTGAAATAAGAAAATACACTTAGGAGCGCCGTAGGAGTTTACTACAAGTATTATAATCTGAGGCTATGACTATTCCATGCTGTGGTGGACGAGAAGGTTCTTATTGTAGATATAAAGGAGAGTTTGATCATAGCCATCTGGAAGATTCCAGATAAGAGAGAACATGGGCAGCAGATTGGAGCACAGCCATGAGATGAGAAAGGGATGCTGACAGAGAGAGGAAGACAAAAAGTATAGGAGAAAGAGACAGAGAAAAGGGGTTAAGAAAAAGAGGTCCTAGAAAGAGGGGACCAAGAGAGTGCAGAGTCAAAATGGCAGGGTTATATGGGAATGAGAACCCGAGGAAAGGAAAGTTTGTGAGGTGAAGACATTTGAGGTAGGGGATAGGATCTGAGAAGAACTGAGAAGAGCCAGAGGTGGTTGTGAGTTTCTATGGAAACTGGTGCCCTGCTTACCTATTGGTGTGCTCATTCTGCCACAGAGAGCCAATTGAGTTGTTTTTTTTGTTGTTGTTTTGTTTTGTTTTTTGTTTTTTTGTTTTGTTTTGTTTTGTTTTGGTTTTTGTTTTTTTTTGTTTTGTGTTGTTTTAAGACCTAACAGTACCTGATTTCAGTCCCTGGTAAGAGTCAAGATGCCATTTTCTCTGTTTACTGGTAGGACTGAGTAATCTAAGTGTCACAGAATAGAATCTAATCAAGATTATTTTCTTCAGTGTTATGTCTTTTTTTATAATACCAAACAGCTAATAGTGTCCAGGTGCCTTTTTATTTAGAGGGGAAATTTTTTATTTTCTCTTACCTCATAAATTCTCATATTGTCCATAAGCTGCCAAAGAATGTCAGTGGAATTCTCCTCTGTGAAAGCATATATGAACTATCCTCAAATATCCAGCAAAAATGACAACCCTACATTGTCTAAGATTGAGTCCAAGAAGCATCATGCCTTTTCCATTCCTTTACCTCCATGGTTAGACTGGCAGTTTCTTCATCTGAAAAGAGGGAGAATTAAGGCATTTGTGAGACCTAATTTTAAAAACCATTTATTAAGAGAGATATAATATTAACTAAAATTTTCAGCAGTATCTAAAATTGCCATAAGAGTTTTATGTATACAAAGTCTTGTGGACCATATGAAACAGAATTAGGAATGGTAATTATTATAAATTCTCAATATTGCCGCCTTTCAAAATGTAGCATTCAGAAAGGCATATGCAAAATTGAGCAGTTACCAGAAATCTGATATAGTCACAAAACTCATAAAATTTTTTCCAGGATATTAAACCTTTGTTTTGATTATCTGATAATAGACCAGGCATAATACAGTATTTTGCTTGGCCATGCTCATTAAGTACATTTCCAATTTACCAAATCTACTTCTTGAGATAAGAAGTCACTTGACATGCGCAGTATTGTAGTTTGTTTTCTGTTGCTATAATAAGTTCTGTAGTCAAAAGCAGGTTGGGGAGAAAAGGGTTTAATTATCTTACAGTCTTAGGTCCAGTCCATCACTGAGGGAAGATGGTAGGAACTGAAGAACAATAAATGCAGCAAAATTATTTACTATTTACTGGCTCCTTTTTGTGTGTCCATATTCAGTCAGCTTTTTTAAAAATAAAACTCAGGACTCTTTGCTCAAGTGTGGCAGAGGTACGATCAGGACAATCCCCATTACCCACCAGACATGGCCACAGACCAATTTGATTAGGCCAGTTTTCCATTGAGGCTCATTCTTTGAAGCTGACTCTTTGTTGTGTAAAACTCATAATACAAATTAAGCAGGATATCCTGCTAGCTCAGTTTCCTACATTGAGTAAATTTCCCTCCACAGCAACTACAACTTTTTGATCCCATTACCTCCCACTTATATTGCTACTCCATGGATTTGAAGTGGGAAGAGAAGTTTACAAAACTAACTAATAGTTTACTCAAAACTATCACTTCGAACTTCTATTATGGTCACTACTCCTATCTTTTATCCACTATTTTTTGAGATGATCTTTTGAAATAGATTGTTGTTTTTCTTGTTTGTTTTATTAAAGATAAACACATCACACTTCACATATCAAAAGGAGAAGAAGATGCAAATATCTAATTTTGGTCCCAGAAAATCATGTTGATAGGTTATCACATATATTTTCTGTTAATGTAAACTTTGTGTGTGTGTGTGTGTGTGTGTGTGTGTGTGTGTGTGTGTGTGTGTGTGTGTGTGTGTGTGTGTGAAATCATAACCATTAAACCCTTGGTGAAAAGGGTTCTCTATCTTAGATCACATTTAAAGTTGTCTTATGGATTGCTACATGACTGGTTGAATGAATAAATAGATACATAAAATAGGGAAGGTCATCAAAAAATATTAGGTGACAATACCTCATTTGGTGAGGGCTCTGAGAAGAGGGCCAATTCTATGTGCAATCACTGAGAAAATTATTGCAATTTTCCAATAGGCAGAGAAAAACTGGCTTAGTCCTGAGCTGAATAGTAATAGACATTCCAACATCTTTCAAAACAAAAGACACTACCACAGTTGCCTTTGTAAACACATTGTTTATCTCAAAATACTCCTGTTGACAGCCTGGCACTGGGTACAATCGTTGCATAACAATGCTCTCAAACTGCTAGTGAATCAAAGATGAAAAGTGAATGTTTTACACATAATAAACATAAAGGCAGGCTGCACTTAATGTTTTAATTAAAACACACTTCCTTTGAATCCAAGCCCCTAAAAGATTGTTTAGAGAGACAAGTAAATAAATAAATAAACAACAAATGAATAAATAAATAAAATTGCCAAATAGTTCTGTTATTTCCGGAGCCGATGAAAAAGAACAAATGTAAAGGAAGAATTCTATCGAGCTGTGCAAGAGCTGGGACCATTTTTAAAAAACTAATAGGAGACAAAGGGAGTTCAAAGTAGATAAATGTAGCCTAATGATGTCTCTGATGGGCCTTTGGCTCTTATCTCTTTGTGTGCAGTAAAATATGAGGAGTTTAAAAGAGAGAGCAGAATAGTCAAAGACATATCTGTATGTGTCACTAATGTATGATGAGAACTGGGAGACAATGGATGAATTGTTGCAGTTTTGATGGGCCTTTATCAGATATGTCTGTGTGAATTAAAAATATGAGACATGATAAACATGGGTGGGGGGAAAGGGAGAAGATAAGCTGGCTAAGTGAAGAGTCATACATTAAATGCTCTGAGAAGGGGTGTGTGTCAGAGGAGAAATGAATGTGCTCCATTTCTGTATAAATGATCCGTCACTTGATATCTCATGCAAGTGTAGTAGGGTCTGAACACTGTTGTACGTTCATTACAGAATTCCTGCAGATGGCTTTGAGAGGGCATAGTTGATTTTTGAAATTTAGATATCGCTGGTCCATGTTGTATATTGAAATACATGCTCCCTCCTGTTTTGCTCATATACATTTTTGTTTCTCCTTCCAACCAATCTCTTTTTGTTCCCCTATATAATTGTACTTCATATATATATATATATATATATATATATATATATAGAGAGAGAGAGAGAGAGAGAGAGAGAGATGATTATAGATATATATAGAGAGATAGAGACATATACATATAAATACGTGTGTATGTATGTGAATGTGTATGTTTGCATGATTTATGTGACTATAAAATCTAGGAGGAAGTAATAGAAAAAAGTTGGCATTAATTTTCAGATTCTGGATTTACTCACTTATTGGGATTACTTTTAATTTTGCCTACTTTCCTTCAAACATGACTTCATTCATTCAGGCTGAAAACCTTCACTTTTGTATCGATGAAATTTTTCATAGCCATTCTTCTGCTATTGGAGACTTAAGGTGCTTCTATTAGTAACTTATATACAATATTGAAATGGACACTGATGGACAGTCCTTTGTGTGCTTTCTTAGATTGATGTCTTTTGGTCAAATACTCAGATGTCATATAATCTAAATCACCAGGATTACCAGCCACTTGTAATGGTTCACATTTGACTATACCTGAGACAGCATTTGCTGCTGTGGTTTATTTAGCAAGAGTAAATCACCAGCATGCCAGAGGCATGTTTATTTCAGTGACTAGACTGAACAAGATGAATGACTGAGCCAAGACATTGGTCAAATTATCAACTCTTTATTTCCTTTCAGTCTTGCATATTGTCATACTACACTGCATATCCACAACCCTCGCACATCAAGTATCTTTAAGGCTAGACGCATCTTCCACCCAGGCCAGATAGGCAGCCCAGCTAGAAGACGACATCTCACGGACCGGCAAAAGCTTTTGGAATAGACCCCGCCCCAGTTGTTAGGGACCCACATTAAGACCAAGTTAAGCTGCACATCCGCTACATATGTGCAGGGAGGCCTAGGTCCACCAGTGTATGTTCTTTGGCTGGTGGTTCAGTTTCTGAGAGCCCACAGGGTCTGGGTTGGTTGATTCTGCTGATCTTCCTGTGGAGTTCCTATCCTCTTAGAAGTCCCAATCCTTCTACCTGCTCTTCCATAACAGTCCTCAAGCTCCATCCGTTGTTTGTCCGTGGGTTTCTGCATCTGTCTACTTCAGCTGCTGGGTGGAGCATCTCAGAGGACGGCCATGTTAGGTTCCTGTCTGTAACATAACGGAGAATCGTTATTAGTGTCAAAGATTGGTGTTTGCTCATGACATAGATCTCAAACTGGACTGGTTATTGGTTTGCCTTTTGTTTTCAGTCTCTGCTCCATTCCCCATTCCTGCATTTTTTTCTAGACAGGATAAATTTTGGGTCAAAAGTTTTGTGGTGTGTTGGTGTTCCTATCGTTTCTTTAGTGTTTTTCCTGAACTATAGCTACCTTCACAGAGACGTAGGGGACAATGGGGGACAGGATTGTGGGAGGGGGAATCAGAGTGAGCAGGTTGTAAAGTGAATAAGTAATAATCAATCAATCAATCAACCAATAATCAATACATAGAAAAAAATCTATGCTGAATTCATTATTGAAGCTACCCACATGGCTATAGACAGCTCTACTGTAGTGTGTGCTTACAAAAGTGTCTACCTAAGCTGGGACACTGGTTCTTCATAGTCGTCAGTCCTTTTTATCTCATGTTCCTTTAAATAGTTACTTAAAGTGGTCATACTTATAGCACAAGACTGCCTAAAACCAAAAGCAACAAGCAAATAAATGCAAACTACTTTGTGATTCCATGGTTGGAATTAGAAAGTAGTATTTATTGAGTTGGTATAAGAAATGGTTTGGAATGGAATTTAGTTTCATAGAATGAAAAAGGAAGGATCTTTTGGGAAAGTAACCAAGAAAACTGTTTCAGTATACCAAAGAAGGTACTTGGAAAACAACACATTGATGATGGAAAAGAACACAAGAGAGTCAGAGATACACCCGCTCCACTGTGAGGATTCCTGCACAAATGCCAAGAAACCAGCCACGATATATAAGCAGAGGACCTGGTGAAGTCCCATGCAGGCTCCGTGCTTTCTGTCTACGCCAGCCTATGTTGGGGCATCGATTCTTCTGTGTAGTCTTCAGTTGCTTAAGTCTTTTTCTGTGTGAGCCCATGTGAGCTCTACATACTTGATTCTCTTCCTCTGCAGGTGTGAGGAAAGGGGTGGGGAATGGATGAATGGATCCATTTCAGGTCTCCCTCAGAGCTTCTAGAATTTCTTTGATTTGTGGCAACAGAATTCTATATAGCTTTGTATTATGCATTAAGTGTGTGTGGGTCTCTGCTTGTGTGTCTCTGTGTTTTGATAGAGGAACCAGTCTTTCTGTCTAGTGAGGATCCCATTGTTTTCTAGTATTATCTGATTCTAATTGATTTCATTCACAATGGCTGTTTCCAAATAAGGTTGCATTTTGAGGTTCTGAGACTTAAGAACCTGTGGAGTGAGAGGGCATACAAAAACCAACATCAGTTACTTTCCTCACTGCTTATGGCAAAATTGCAAATAACAGCTACTCAAGGAAAGAAAGGTTCATTGGGGTGAGAGTTTTTTAGAATACAGTAAGTAAAGGCAGTTATATGATGAAACCAGGAATATGATGCAGCCATACATTGTGTCCCCAGCCAGGAAGCCCAAGATGAATGCTGGCATTTAGTTTTTATTTCTTTCTATTCAACTCAGGACCCCAGCCTATGGTATATTGCCACCTGCCATTAGTGTGAATCTTCCTGCCTCAATTTACTCAATGTAAAGACCTCCTTAAGATGTACTTAGAGCTTCCTTTTTAGTTAGCTCTAAATACAATCAAATTGACAATCAAGGGCACCCATCAGAGACCCCTTACACTCGCTAGTGTTATATTGGTAGTGGATGCTTTTCTAGAAGAAATAGAAACAAATCTGTATATTCCATGATGAAGAGAAAGAAAATAAGCCAATGACATTCTGATTTGGGGGGGCTGAGTGAGAGAGATAGCTGACTTGAGAGCTCATCTCACAACCATAAGAACTTTTGATTGCCTGGCTGTGGCAGTAAAAGCATTGGAAACTACTTTATGCCGGACTTTGACGATTGAAATTCCATAAAGACCTGAAACATTTAGGGTCTCACAGTTTAGTGAGGGAGATGAACCAAGGAGCTATGATGATGCTTTACAAGCTATAGTCAAAAATGATTCACACCACAGAAGAACCCTTTCCTTGATCTGTAAGCTTACAATTATTAGGTTCTAGTAAAATTTAAAGTAACAGTTTATTGTCAAAGTCAAAGTTTATTGTCAATTTATTGCTGAGAATAAATTGAGATAACCATTTACTGCAAATCTAGGAAATTATTGATATACAAGTAGATGAGTATTTAACTGTGTTTCTAGGATTAAATTATTTTCCATTGTGCTCCATTGTCAGATTCTATCCTATACATGTAAGACTATGGATTTGGAAGCTTTAATGAAATTTCTTATGAATAACTCAAAATAATTTCAAATAATGTAAAAATAATACTCAGCCATGTGCCATGATCAATATAATTTATAGTAAGTTTGATATAATTGGCTAAATTTTTATATGTGTAATTTTAATTAGAGTTTGTTATTTAGGTTAACTAAATTAAAACTGTCCGTTAAATTCCTGCAGCACATAAAACTCAGGTTCTTTTGGAAAAGAAAGAAATTTACAAAAATTACCAGGGTAAATGTTGTTTTGTCGTGTACTCTGGGTAAATTGCCTGGTCTTTCCCCCCCAAACACTTACAGTTCATTTGAATTCTCCAGCTTCTTTAGGTTCAGAACACATAAGGGTATGTCTTTTATGCCATTGGTGTTAATTTTTCTACCCATTTCTTCTTTGAGTGACTAGAAAAACAATACATACCTCATACTTTTATTGTGGAAGTTCAGACTTGTCATTTTACTGACCAGGATCAAAATGTTAAGTGAAGTGTCTGCCCATGCTTCTCATTTAACACGATCTCTATAATTAGTGCTTTGCTACTCTCCCCAACCCCTGTCTGAATTACAGCTCCCATTCAATATAGATACCAGTGGCCCTAGCACACACTTACAACTTTCTTTGCCTGGTAGCTAAGAAGTTTCAGCAATTATTCTGTGCTGAACTGAAACATTTTAATCCACCATTAAAATATTTTGGAAGCAAGATGTAATTATCTAGGCTGCCCTTTGGGCTAGTGAAGCTGAAAGGCTAACACCGAGCCACCATATGGGCTGTGCATGGTGGGGCCTATTGGAACGGAGTATTTAAATCCATTTCTTCCTGAGAACAATTAGATGAAACCATCCAATTCTTCCAGGAGCTTTGAAAACGATCACCTGTTGGACCTAGACTCTGGGTAAATTGCTTTCATTTGAATATGATTTGGAATTTGTTCAACTAATCACACTCTGTTAATTGCATTTTGGAGGAAGAAAGCAATTGAATGAAGCAACTGGTACTTGTTAGAGCCAAGCCAGCCAGGGATTCAGTGTGTGGCTACAGCACTCTACCTTGTTAATCTCAATAGAAGGCACACTTTGCAAGCTGTAATAATTAAGTCACCCTTTGTGAAACAAAAATAAGCTTTGGATGAGAATATACAATACTAGACTATACCAAATTATATGTGCACATACAGATATAAATATGTATTATCTGTTCCTTTTCATTTTAACTCAAATGGCAAATACTCCAAATATCAATAACCTAATGTATCTTAATTATATAATGTCAACAGTCCTTGCCATTTTTTTTACAAGCTTTAATTTTATTTGTTGTGTAGTTTTAGGTTTATAAAACATATTAGGCAGGAAGCACAGAGGATTTCCTACCACCCCATGACAAGGTGGTTTGTTACTCTGGCAGGAGAGAGGATCTTGATAGAATAGCAGCCCCGTGTTGCACTGTATAACTGGTGTTTCTTTGCTTTGTGTTTTTTTTTTCTCATGAAGAACAGTAAAAAATAATCTTCTAATATGTTAAGTAGAATATAAATGGAAATAGCACCAACATTCAAGGTGGCTGATCTTGTTTAAGATATACTTCTCTAAATTTCACCGTGAAAGACCGAACCCTCTCTGTTTTAAGGGTGAAACTGGAGGTGACCAAAGTCTCATTCAGGAACCTTAGCTAAGATCCCAAGCACCATCTCCAGAGTACACACAAAACCACTCCAGTTTTATCAGGAAAAAGTACAGAGTGTATCTTCAGTATATTCCACAGGCCTGGAAAAATGGTAAAATTGCCTCCTACCATGCCAATACAAATTAAATTTCTCAATCACTGAAAAGGAGATGAATAGTGGATGTATGAAGGTCAAAGTCAGTATTTAATTAACATAGAAGAGAGTGCTGATGTAGAACATTAAATGAAGTAGTTTAAAAAAATCTTCACTGAGTATCATGAAGTCCAACTCAGAAATAAATGGTTATATAATCAATAAAATGCAAATATAGAACCAAATTCAAATTACTGTTTTCTTATATCATATAAAGATATTCTTCCTATTAAATATTATTTGTTTTAGGGAGCAGTTCTTGCAAGTTTGTTGTGAAGCTTTATTTCTCTCCTCTCAATATCATTTAAATTTAAGGTATGCACGAAAAATGCTACGCTTAACAATTAATTAAATCCCTGATGTTGTTGTTGTTGCTTTTGTTGTTGTTGTTGTTGTTGTTTATTTGTTTTGCCTGGATTGCTAGGCCCAAGGGTATGGAGATTTGTAAAGATCTGAATTTACATTGCCAGTCTCCTGTCTGTAAAGGTTAAAGTAATTAGATGTCTCATTAGTTTATACTAATGGAAGATCTAGCAATACTGCAAAAAATATGTATCCTTCGGTTTATTAATTTACCCTTCTGAGAGATACCTTTCTGAATTTCAGTCATTTTTGTTTTGGAAATATAGTAGTTTTACTTTTATTTCTAATGGCTTGGTGTATCTGTCTTCTATTACTTCAACGTAAAGATTTCCTCCATTGTGCCGCTTTTCTCAGGATGTTCAAGTTTTAAAATTCCACACACATTTGACTACAGTTTTCAAACATGGATTATAACCAACAAGGTGCCGACCAATATGATCATTAGCATTATTTATTCACTTTAACCAACTTGCTTGACTTCTTTGGTGGGTACCTTTACCCTTAAAATTTTACAGCAGAGATATTAGTAAGTTTTATCATTTACACAATGCAAGTGTGATAAGCAGAAATTACCACCCAGCTCTCCTTAGGTAAAGTTCAGTCACATTTCCACAGAGCTCTCAAATAGCAGTGTGCAACGTGAATATCACAGCCATTTTATATAACTAATTGATAAACTGCTCTTAACTAATATGTAGGTGGTAGTTTTATAGTTCTTTATACATGACATTTCTATGTCATGCAGATTAGAGTCTCTTCCAAAATAAGGTAAGACTGGATCTCAGGTCTTCCAAGTAAACGGACATCTGGATACATCTATCCTTTGAGGAAATACAATAAGAATAAAAGTGAGACTATTTCCTTAAATGGACCCTAAGCAAGTGTACACCAAGTATGTAAGCTATGGTTCTTTCAGAGAATTCAGAAAAAAATATCAAGTAGTGTCTAACACTTAAATTCACTGTCAATGAGAAAAAGCTCCATCATATATGATTTATCCTTTCATTATAAATAGAGTTGATCCACACCCTAAATATTTCATTTGTAGAAATTTTTTTTAAATCAAACAAGCACACTGAACTGTATGTCTATTTTGAAATAGCACAGAGGAGTGAACAGGGTGGGTTTTCTTTTTGGTTCTTACAATATTTCAGATATGAGAGTGAAAGCAGGTTATTTATTTAAAAAACAAATATATAGGATATATAAAGGATAAAATATATCATGACAAAACTTGCTGACAATCATTGTTTTTGTTTTACATCTCATTTAAATTCTGTGAAAATGTATTGATTGACTGAAGAAAGCAAAACTTTTCAAACTTTTTTTATATAATACATGTCCCTAGGGGAAAAAAAAAAGTTTTGTTTCAGGGGAAATATCGTTTCCACAGGTAAGTTCATATTGCCTGTCACAGACTCAATAAATTTCTACAAAATGCAGAATACTGAAACTTGTTTCATTAAATATGGAGGGGGTTTAATCCATAAATAACAGGGATTGTGAAACACATGACATTACTTTTCCACCATTTCCCTTGGGAGTAGGAAAATACATGATAATTGATAGATGGATAGATGGATGGATAGATAGATAGAGATGGATTTTGTCTTGACTGTCATTGTTAAATATAAACTATGTTATAGAGAAATCCATGATTAAGAAAAGAATTCTCTGCACCTAAGAAATGAATCACAATTGATGTTATCATCATAGTCCATCCCATTCTGCATCAGGTCCTTCTTTTCAAAAATTTAAATATTATTTAAAAATTTGTAATGACTTCAAAGGAATGAGATGGTTGGCATTTGGTCCTCAGTATTGCTGCCTTATATTATCTGTCATGATTAAGCACTCTTGGTATTCCAACTTACACAGACAAAAACTCTGATATGGCAACTGAATATTAACTACTGTGTCTTTTTATTCATGAGAGCATGACTGTGAAATAAGTGAGTAGAGAAGATCCTAAAAGGCAAGGGAACAGTCAGTTAGTCCATGAAACCACCTTCATAGACATGGTCAAAGGTGAGAAGGGAAAGGATAATTGTGTTTATATCAAAGAATGAGAGGACATAGAAATAAATGCAGTTGTGTTGTTTAACCAATGATGACTATGTATGGTTATGTTTTTTCGCATTTTTGTCTTTTAGAATATATCACTACCATAATCATCATCATCATTTAGGGCAACAATTCTCAAATGTTTAAGTAATATTTCAGATTAAATTTAAGAAATTGTAAACAATGTATCAATTAACAGTATGTTAGCTTCCTCAAGTATGTGCATTGATCTTCTTAACAGTGCCCAAGTGCTCTTGAGTTTTGAGCAAGAGTATATGATGGAAGTGAGTAGATTTGCTTTGGGGACCAAAATAGCTGTCCCATCCTGATTCAATTCTACATAAGCAGGTATAGCCAACATGAAAGGGATGGTAATTTCCAAATAAGACATTATACTAACAACAGTTAGTTTCCAGTTCTTATTCTAGAAACTGAAGATACAGTACAAATAATGTCTTCCTTCCAATACATTGAATTCATCAGGATGAGGCAGGTATCAAATGAATAATAACATGTGAAGCTAAATACACTGAAACAAAATGCAGCAGAAAAAGGCAGTCATGTGAGCCTCCTTTCATGGAACAAGTGTATTATACCGAAGGCAAACACTGCATAGGACATGTATCCTGGCGTTTCCTTCATTCCTCAGCCATTCTAACATGATGCCTCAAACTTCAAATTCCTATAATTCTGACAGTTAAGAATATCTAGTCCATCCATCCAGTGCACATGTTTGTCATTGGCTACTTAAAAGGAAAGTTGCCTGATCAAGTCTGGGCAACTATGAAGACATGGTCTTACAACATTTATGTGTGTGATGTGGTCTGTACATAATTGGTATGAGATGACACAAAATTTTATATCTTCATTTTTAACTTCCAACTATGGTCTATTTTAACTGCAATGAGAGTTTGTAGAGAACACACTTAATAGAATATAACACTGGAATCAGATCCTGTTGTCTAAGCCAAGTGTTTCTGGGTCCTCGATTGCTTATTTTTTCTATTTTTATTGGATATTGTGTGTATTTACATTTCAAATGTTATCCCCTTTCCCACATGCCTCTCCAATTCTCCTTCCCTCTTCTTTTATGGGGATGATCCTCCTCCCACCCACTCACCCACTCCCATCCCAACTCCCTGGCATTCTCCTACACTGGGATATTGAGCCTTCACAGGACCAGGGCTTCTCCTCCTATTGATGCCAGACAATGCCATCTTCTGCCACATATGGGGCTGAAGTCAAGGATCCCTCCATGTGTACTCTTTAGTTGGTGGTTTAATCCCTCGGAGATCTGGGGGTTCTTGTTGGTCGATATTATTGTTTTACCTATGGGGTTGCAAACCCCATTCAGCTTTTTCAGTCCTTTCTCTAACTTCTCCATTGGAGTTCCCATGCTTAGCTGCAAGCATCCTCATCTGTATCAGTAAGCCTCTGGCAGAGCCTCTCAGGAGAATCCATATCAGGCTCCTGTCAGCAAGCACTTCTTGGCATCAACAATAGTAACTGGGTTTGGTGGCTGCATATGGGATGGGCCCTCAGATATGACAGTCTCTGGATGGCCTTTCCTTCAGTCTCTGCTCCCCTCTTTGTTCCTGTATTTCCTTCCGTGCGTATTTTATTCTTCCTTCGAAGAGTGACTGAAGCACTCACATTTTGGTCTTCCTTCATCGTGAGTTTCATGTGGTCTGTGGATTGTATCTTGGGTAATTTGAGCTTTCAGGCTAATATCCACTTATCAGTGAGTATCCGCACATGGTATATTTGTTCTTTTGTAACTGGGTTACCTCACTCTCGATGATATTTTCTAGTTCCATCCATTTCCCTAAAATTTCATGAAGTCACTATTTTTAATAGCTGAGTAGTACTCCATTGTCTTATTGTACCACATTTTCTGTACCCATTCCTCTTCTGGGGGGTATCTGGGTTCTTTCCAACCTCAGGCTTTTATAAATAAGGCTGCTATGAACATAGAGGAGCATGTGTTCCTGTTTTATGTTGGAGCATCTTTTGGGAATATGCCCAGGAGTGGCTCTTGATTCTTATTGAAAGTATGCATATTCAAGAGGTACATCAGGGGCAAGTTGTATAAAAAGGAAAGTGAATGTGCAAGTTTGGAGTTTGGTAAGAAGGGAGACAATGCACCTGAGGGGATGAGTGCTGGAGGTTTTATTGTTTGGAGCTGTCTTTGCTAGTATCCAAGAGAAGGAGGAGAGGATTACTAGGATTATAGCTTGGCTGTTTCTCTTTTCTGCTTGGCAGACATGGATTATATGTTTTTCTCCATGATGCACCTCATTTCAATTATATACACAGCCAATTATGCATAGGCATAACATGATGAATAGACAATTCTTCCTGCAATATCACTCAGAGGACAGAGCTTTACCCTATCAAGGCCTTCTCTCTCAATTCTAGATACCCAAGGATATATTTGAATAGAAATGAATTGTTATCTGCACTGATACTGAAAGCCTTGTGGATGTCCGTGGTCTGTACTGTCACTGGACACCATGTCGAAGTCTACCATACTTGTTGATTGTATAGGGCAAGGAAGCTACTTTTGCAGTCACATCGGTGACTTCAGACTTGATGTTGAGAATGAGGGACATAGCAGGCTTCTGTGAAAACTTAAATCATACTGTACCTCCCACTACCCAAAAGAGTAACAGCCTAGACAGGAAGATATTAAAAAGAATTCTTAATGTTTTTGATAAGGATGATGGAGTATATAACTCTCTACAACTGGTGGATTCTGGCAGGGGTACAAGTAGAGAAGGACTCAGTTTTCTTTAGGGACTGGCTGTAGAAAGTTTGACTATGATCTAGTGAATGCATGAGCAGCACAAATTAAATTAATTTTTTTCTTTTCTTGTTCTCTCTCTCTTTCTCTCTTCTCTCTCTCTCTCTCTCTCTCTCTCTCTCTGTGTGTGTGTGTGTGTGTGTGTGTGTGTGTGTGTGTGTGTGTGTGTGTGTGTTGGGGATGGGAATCACTAGCGTGTTCAGGGCCGAACCTAGTAAGACTGGGAACTGAATGTGATCAGGATACATGATGTAAAATTCATAAGTAATCAATAAAAAAGATTTTGTTGGAGAATGAGTTTGCTAAGGAAACGAACTTACTCTCCAAACTTATTTCCAATGTCTTAAGTGGGGCATTCATGTAGCTCCATGCAGGTAGGAGTCCCAGACTATTAGCAGGTAGACATGTGCATTGTTAGGAAAAAGGATGTGTTTATTGTCCAAACCAAATGGAGTTTCATATTGCTACCTTCTCCTATGCTTGTCTGTCTCATTGTCTTTATAGATGTTATATTTATCAGATAAAATTTATTTCCATTATTCTCAGCATGGCAAGGAACATTTCTATGGTTTGTAATTTTTTACTTAGATAAAAAGTATTGTTCCCCATAGGATAAAGCAAATGTGTTATTTTCTTCTAATGAATCAATCGAATACCAAGATCCTAAAGGGACAGTAAAGGGCAAGTTAGAATTATGTAAAAGGTACAGTGTGCAGTGTGTAAATACAGGAATACCACATTGGCTGTTGTCACAGTACTGTGGCTAAGCCTTCGCCTTTACCCATTACAGTGTGGATAAAACGACAGTAAAAATGGCACCATGGGAGAGGAATAGGTGTCCCTCCTGAGATCTCATGTTCTCTATCCTAGCCTGCCTCTTATTTATCTGACCAGGAAGTTATCCCTTCCCATGTTCTCTATAGCTAAAGCTGCTTATTTACTACTGTAATTGCCAGTGAATAGGGAAGGGACAAATCATACCTCTGGCAGACATTTCTGCATACAACACTCTGAAGGCACAAGATACTGTGCCAAATGGTGAGGTAGTTTCATTAATAACAATCAAGGACAGTCCTTCAGTTCTTTATACCTAAGCATTTCCCAGCTGTTTTGCAAACATTGTATTAACAGGCCTCTGCTCCAGCAGCTTGGGCAAACAAACCAGCCATAAGGATGGGAGAGATGTGCTTTAGGGAGATGCCTAAAATGTCTTTATTTTCAGTTTCACCAACCATGGGGATTTCCCAGAGGAAAGTGCAAAACTCTCCAGCTGTTGCTGCTGCATTAGAATTGATCACTGCGTCCTGGACAGCAGAAAGAATTAGAAGGCATGGTTAAATCTGGAAGTTTGTTGTTGTTGTTGTTGGTGGTGGTGGTGGTGGTGGTGGTGGTGGTGACTTGCTTTTTTTTTATTTTTCGTTTTTGGTTTGTTACTTTGGTTGGCTCCTTTGTTTGTTTTTGCTCTTGTTTTTAGAAAGACACATTGAACAGCCAAGAGGAAGAAGGGATCAATTAAACCAAAGGCAAGGGAAATGCATTTCCCTACGTCAAGGACCTTTCTGCTACATCCTTTGAAGTAACTGTAGAATAAACCATCATGTCTGAGAATGAGGAATAAGGCCTGGAAGACAAATGCATCATAAAGAAGTAGCTGCTGTCAGTGCATGCATGATTCTCAAACCTGAACATGCATAGTTCTGGGGACCAAAGATGGATAGCTCGATGTATGCAACATGAGGACAATTTGGGGATGGGAGAATATAAAGGAGAATTTGTCAAAAAAAATTCAAAACATGTTTGGATACACATTGTCACAGTGTATGTAAGAATTTACAACCGCATAAACCATAGGACAGGTTTCTGCACGTGAAGTAAAACTCAGGGCAATTTAACTAACCATCTCAAGACCACTTGCGAGGATCTAAGCCCAAGCTGACTGTCTAAAAAAATGTGATTCTTATTAGTCCAGAAGAATGGATTTTATTCAGAAGTAGTAAGCGTAATTCTACTTTTTATGTTGGCTGTTTACTGTGATTGTCTTGGCTTTGGTTGCAGGATTTTTGGCTTGTTTGGTTGCTTTATTTTCTGGAACTTTAAGCAAACTCTGCTTCAGTTGATGCTGTGTTGTGTGTCCTGTTCTTAAGGCCTTGGATATGATATGTTCTTGGTCTTTTTCAGAAGAAAGATTTTCTCAAGAAGTTTTGAAAAAGACTATACCGAGCAGTAGCTAAATCAGGAAATAGAACCATAGATAACAAATGCATGACCAGCATAAGTGGTCTGTGGTACGTCTGGAGGCTTGAGGGTACTCAACTGTAATTAACACTAACTTTAGTTAGCTTCCCTGAAGGAAGTTCCTTAAAAGGAGTTAAGCATCCACAAAAGAGGAATGCATGGACATCCAAATCCCAACTCATAACTATTTTCAAATGACTTCAAGTAAGACTCTGAGAAAGGTGAGTTGGAACCTGTGACTTAGGAACTGATTTAGATCTCTTTTCAATTCCTAAAGACACACACAGGTCTTACAGACTCTGCTTTTACAGGTGGTTCAAAGCCGTTACCAGCATGCTTAGATGTACATTGAGAGTGTAGAAAGCCCTGTACCAACTAAGCAACGAGTGCTCCTACCTAATATAGGAGATAAGAGAGAGCTAATACAACAGCAGTGATTGACATATGACCTTTAAATCACCAAGATGCTTATATCACATGTGCCATTTAGGATACAATGATATCAATGTTATTTACTCTTAAGGGGAAGGTTAATGAATTCCCCCCACTTCTTTTTGTTGAAGGGACAAAGTTCAGCATGAGCAATGGGAATGAAATTTATTGCATTTATTGTCCATTATCTATGCTTAACCATTAAACCCAGTTTAGCCGAGCAGCCACCACAAACCATCATTCAGAAGGATAGAAGATATGGCTTGGTCAAAGCAGATATAGAAGCCATGCCTCTATTTCTACATGCATTCAATTAAACTCTTGTCCAAGAAATGTATCTTCCTCTTGCCAGTGTGATGGAGAGTTTAACCAGAGATCTAAAACGTCATTTAAATAATTCACAGGAATGCCCCAAATTCTATCTTTAAGTCCTATTTAGATGAGCTGATATAGATTTTAAGCGGCTGTGTATGAGTTACTCGTCTTTCCTTAAGTCTGTGTCCTGCTTTCTATTAGACTGAACTGTTAGACCCCCTAATTTTACAAGACCTCAACTGTTCCATATTTCTATAATGCAGCAATTATTGTAAATGCATAACAATTTGTCAGCACTTACTTATTGCAGAAATAGATGTCACCATGTGTCTTAGGGATTAACTGCTGTGAACAACCATTATGACAAAAACAACTTTTTTACTGGATTTTTTTAAAATTTACATTTCAAATGTTATTCCCTTTCAGGGTTTCCAATCTATAACCTCCTATCCTATTTCCCCTAACCCTGCTTCTATGAGGGTGTTCTCCCTTCCATCTACCCCTTTCTGCCTACTAACCCTGACATTCCCCTACACTTGGGGTCCAGCCTCGGCAGGACCAAGAGCTTCTCCTTCAATTGATGTCCAACAAAGCTACTCTCTGCTATATATGTACCAGAAGCCATGGAGTCTATCCTCCTGTACTCTTTGGTTGGTGATTTAGTCTCTGGGAGCTCTGGTTCATTGGTATTGTCATTCTTATGGGGTTGCAAACCCCTTCAGCTCCTTTAAATCTTTCACTAACTCCTCCAACGGGGAACCTATTCTCAGTTCAATGGTTGGCTGTGAGCATTCTCCTCTGTACTTGTCATGCTCTGGCAGAGGCTCTCAGGAGGCAGCTATATCAGGCTCCTGTCAGCATGCACTTCTTGACATCAGCAAAATAGTCTGGGTTTGGTGGCAGTATATGGGATGCATCCCAAAGTGGAGCATTCTCTGGAGGGCCTTTCCTTCAGTCTCAATTCCAAACTTTGTCTTTATATTTCCTCCTAGGAATATTTTTGTACCCCATTCTAAAAAGAACTGAATCATCTGCACTTTGGTCTCCCTCCTTCTTGAGCTTCATGTGGTCTGTGGTTTGCATCTTGGATAATTAGATCTTTTGGGCTGATATCCACTTATCAATGAGTGCATACCATGTGTGGTTTTCTGTGATTGGGTTACCTCACTCAGGATGGTATTTTCTAGTTCAATGCATTTGCCTCTGAATTTCATGAGGTCATTCTTTTTTATTGCTGAGTAGTACTCCATTGTGTAGATGTATCACATTTTCTGAATCCATTCCTCTGTAGAAGGGCATCTGGGTTCTTTCCAGCTTCTGGATATTATAAATAAGGCTGCTATGAACATAGTGGACCATGTGTTTTTGCTGTGCATTGGAGCATAATTTGGGTATTTGCCCTGGAGAGGTATACCTGGGTCCTCAGGTAGTGCAATGTGCGATTTTCTGAGGAACCTCCAGACTGATTTCCAGAGTAGTTGAATCAGTTTGCAATCCTGCCAACAATGGCGGAGTGATCCTCTTTTTCTACATTGTTCTACATTTCTGTTGCCTGAGTTTTTTATGCTAGCCATTCTGACTGGTATGAGGTAGAGTCTCAGGGTTGTTTTGATTTGTATTTCCCTGATGGCTTGCAGTTTGATGGAGATTGCATTGAATCTGTAGATTGCTTTTGGCAAGATGGACATATTTGTACAATATGAATTCTGCCAATGCATGAGCATTGGAGATCTTTCCATCTTCTGAGATTTTCTTCAATTTCTTTATTCAGAGACATGAAATTCTTGTAATAATGATTTTTTACTTTCTTGGTTATAGTCACATTGAGGTATTTTATCTTATGACTTTTATATTGTGACTATTGTGAAGGTTTTCATTTCCCTAATTTCTTTCTCAGTCTGTTTATCTTTTTGAGTAGAAGAAAGCTACTGATTTATTTGAGTTAATTTTATACCCAGCCACTTTGCTGAAGTTGTTTATCAGCTTTAGGAGTTCTCCGGTGCAAATTTTTTGGGGTCACTTAAGTCTACTATCTTATCATCTGCAAATAGTGATATTTTGACTTCTTCCTTTCCAATTTGTACTTCTTTGACCTCCTTTTGTTGTCTGATTGCTCTGGCTAGGATTTTGAGTACTATATTGAATGAATAGAGAGAGGGTGGGCAGCCTTGTATAGTCCCTGATTTTAGTGGGATTGCTTCGAGTTTCCCTCTATTTAGTTTGATGTTGGCTACTGGTTTGCTGTATATTGCTGTTACTATGTTTAGGTATGGGACTTGGATTCCTGACCTTTCCAAGGCTTTTAACATGAAGAGGTGTTGAATTTTGTCAAATGCTTTCTCAGCATCTAACAAGATGATTATGTCATTTTTTTCTTTGAGTTTGTTTATGTAGAGGATTATGCTGATGGACTTCCATATATTGAACCATCCCTGTATCCCTGAGATGAAGCTACTTGATCATGATGTATGATCATTTTGATGTGTTGTTGAAGAACCACATTTAATTGAGGCTGGCTTTGTAAGTTTTAATGGTCCAGTCCATTATCATCGAGGTAGGATCATGGCAATATCCAGACTGGCATGTTACAGGCAGAGCTGAGAGTTCTACAACCTCCTCTGAAGGTTACTTGGAGAAGACTGGCTTCCAGAAAGCTAGGATGAAAGTCTTGAAGCTCATGCCCAAAGTGCAGGACCTATTCCAACAAGGCCATACCTTCTAATAGTGGCATGGATTTGTAACTAGTACAAGTTTCCAGGGCTGTCTTAGCTTTACAATATTTCATCAAGCATTACCATGCTCAAGTATTCAGATATTCACTATCAAATATTTAATTTGCTATATCTTTCCCTTTTATAACCCTTATTGTTTATGATACTTGCTGAATTTTCCTTGGCTAGCATCACAGTTAAAGTATTATGAAAATTCTCACATTCATTATTAAACCTGGACCCTCTGAATTTAGTGTTAGGATTTGGATATTTATATTCTTATCCAGACCCATGCTCAGAATGCTTGGTAACCAGTGTGACCAAATTCAATATACAATTGGAAAAAGATAAGTTCCGTGTCTGTGGAATTTCCTCTTATGGAAAATAAGCAATGGACCAAAAGTAGGCTGAAAGGGTGGTTTACTGCATGGATTAGAATAAGTGAATAACACCAAGCTATAACCATGAAGTTGGATAAAGTAGGTTTTGAAAGCCTTAAGACTAGATTTCTGTTTGAAGTATACACTCATTACTTCCCAACTACTTTGTAAGAGAACAACTACCATTGTCCAAAGATTCTGAGGGATATTGCCCTCTTTCTTTTTTGTTTTTCCACCAATGCCAGTTTTACTAATTATAGCAATCTATTTTCTTTGTTTTGTGGATAGTAATGTATTCTTCTGGAATCTTCACGTGTATTTTAGGTACTTATTCTCTAGTTTCGTCTATTTCTTTCTCCCTAAATATTCATAGGATAACCTCCAATTAATTGAGTAGTCAAATAATGACTGTTAATACTATATTGGCTTTAAAATCCTGAATCCACTTCAATAGCTTATGGTAAGACTACTTATCAGTAAAAGAGAGAAGAACAATGAGATGATAAAATGACTGATTTTTCCCTGAGACAAAAAAAGTTGCTTTCGTATTTGTATTCCATACATTTATACTGGAAGGTAAAGATATTGGGGAAATGCATGATAGTATACATTAAATTTTTGGATTAATGTGAACTATTGACTAGGTGGAGATGGTAAGAAAGAGAAGAGGTCCATTTTTGTGAGCACTTTGTCACGTCTATGCATATGGCCAAACAGCTAATGTTCCAGGCTCCAAAGAACCAGTGAGAAATCTTCTGAGCTTTTATAAAGGAGATGAGGGAAAGTAAAGAAATTGTCAGAGATGCTAAAGGTTTTGTTAATGAAAAAGAAAATGTGACCTAGATACCTGAGTTTTATTGTATGGGACCTCATGGGTAACAGGGAGGCAACAGCCAAGAGTAAACTACTCAATAACTCCTAGCATTCTTTGGTTTAAACACAAAATTCATTATAGCAATTTGTAAAGCAATTCACCCATTAGTGGAAATTACAAACACATCCAAATGTAATTATAGAAGCTCTTGGATGATTTCAAAAATAGGAAATTTGCAATTTATTTATTGGTGGAATGTTCGACCTGTGCCAGATCTTATAGGTATTCTCTTTAATTAATATCTCTGCATACTAATTAGCTAACTTCACAGTCACACTGATTTAAGGCATTATTTCTATTTTATAGGCACAGAGATTTAAGGTGGTAAAAATACTGCCCAGCAGCATCAAGTTAGCCAATAGCAGTATAATATCCCTCCGTGTATATCTTTATCTGATTCACCGCAAAGAACCATTGAGGTTTGTGCTTTTAGGTTTAAGGGCTTTTAAGATGAAGTGGAAATGAGGACTTGGGCTTTTTATGCTTCTTAAATGTTGGCAACATTTCCTCCCAAGTATGAAGAGTGCCAAAAACAAAAAGAAAGCAATATTGTACATAACATTCAGCCTGCAGGCTGGCTGTTTACAAATTCTGCTGAGCCTAATAGCTTACAGTTTACAGTAGGAGCATAAGCATGTAAGTTCAGCAAGCAGGTTAAGATTATAGAAATAAAACCTCCTTTCATGTTTTATGTAATCCCATATGGCATTTTCTTGTAACTCATTATAAATATTCATCACATGCATTTTGTGTGACTGACACTATGCTAGATACTGAGGAATCAATGATAAATAAGAGATAAAGCCTCTATTCTTGAGGGAGAGAGACAAGATTCAAGGCAAATAAAATTGCCTGTAGTGTGCATTCTACAAAATGGAGACAGGAGTTCTAAGAGAGAGCAAAAATAAACCAACTTGGAGAACTTCATTTTGATTAGAATATTTCCTATGTAATTTGTGATACAAACGAGTCAAGCTTACATTAATGTGCCACACATGAAATATCCTTCTCCTATCCCAGAAACAGAACACTTGAATGTTATGATTCAATAAAGTGTGTGATAAAAGGATAAAATGGTATGCTACATGGTTTAAGATTCAGCAAGACACAGAGTTAAGGAAGGGATTGACAATCCTGAGTTCATATGTAGCAAGGACTCTATCTCCAAGTAGTAGGTTGTAAAGAAATTGGGGGAAATGATGGATACATTCATGTGTTACCTGCTTGGCAACAAGTGGACTATCTAGATTAAGACATAATCAATAGAGAACAAATTGAAGGCTGTCACTAAAATCAAGAAAGACAACCCCTTAATAATAGATAATATCAATGGCCAGAGAAATGTCAAATATCCATAAGACCTACAGAGAAGAAGGGAACCCTGTGGATCTTGGACTTCAAGGGTCAAAATAGATAGATACTCTGCTTCCTCATAGTTTTTTTTTTTTAATCTTCTTCCTACCTTTCAAGTATCCCAGAAACTGGAGGAAACAAAAAGATTACAACTTAAGATTTTGTCCCCCCACACAAATGGTTGAAATGACAGCTATGTGATAGAGATAGAAAGAAAACACAGAGAAACGGCGATAAGTAGAAGATAAGCAGAGGCCTCCAGAGCCCGGCAATCAGACTTTCCATTTCTGATTCATCTACTGATGCCTGGAAGTCTCATGAGTACCATTGTCATCAGTTACACAGAAAATCAGAACAAGATATACTTGAACAATTCTCTTTCAGTCCACCAGAGAACTGGTGTTCAAGGGAGAGCATTGTACTACAACTAAAGAAACATGCAATAGATACATATAGACACACACTTCTCAGAACAGGAGCTGGGGATCAGAAACCTCCAGGGATTCAGTGGCATATTAGTGACCAAGTGACAAAAGGTTGGGAAGACATTCCTTGAGTACAAATACTCATTGTGCTTTGCTTCTGGGAGCACAACCAAGGACTCCTGATAAAGAGTTTTGCTCAGTTTCTGCAGAAAAGGAGAAGAGGAAGGTTATAGCTCTTGGGCTTAATAGGTCTTATCTCCAAGGAAAATTGCTTTAAGAGCATAGCCCAGTGGGATTGTACCACAACCCTAAGTATCTGGGAGAAGAGAAGTACTAAGTGACTTTTGAGAACACAGAAGCACAGTGAGACTTAATCACCATTTTACCTGGATATTCAATCATGTGTGGAATTCCACTGGGGGATATATATATATATATATATATATATATATATATATATATATATGGCAAAGTGTAATGCTATCCACTTTCCAAAATATCTGTGTCAAAAATATATAAAAATAGGTCAAATAGAAAGGAAATTAAGTTTAAAAGTGCAAATAGGAGTTGGTTATGATATCACACTTGTACTACCATCACTGGGAGACCTGAGGCTGGAGGGTTATAAAATGAGGCCAGACTGAGCTATATAAGAAGACTGTGCTCAAACCCAGGAAGGTAGAACAAGCTTGGCAATCTGGTTTGATCCCTATAACTTGTATAAATATCTGATGTCCTAGATAACACACATCTGTAATCACAGTACTCATATACTGAGATGGGAGACGAGACATGAAACCACTTGGAACCTCCCAGGCCATCAATTTGGAGTACACAGTACAATTTCAGAAACAGGAGACATCTTGTCTCAATAAAATACAAAGCCCAATTATCCAACGTTATCCCTTAGCTCCACATATGTGGCACAAATGTACTCATACTCTGCTTACAATTACTTGATTTTAATCGAGATAATACTTAAACTGTCTAAAAGTAAAGAAAGAGGTGGGGCTGAAAGAGAAGATAGGCTTGTGAGTAATTTTCACATTTTTATAGTGTACATATACACATACAAATTAAGTAAATTAATTTTTAAAGTAGAAAAACAAAGTAGGTAGATAGTTTCTCTAATTGGTGGCTGGTAAAATCAAATGCACAGTAAATACCTATGTAGTTAAAGGTAACATTGCACAACTATGAAGATTATCACATATATATTAGTGTGCATATGAAAGACAGGTTTTCCACATGATTATCTTATTCATAAAGATCATACCACACATTCAGATATTTTCATGGCAAAAATCAGAGATAACAGTGTTTGATAGAGTGTATGGTTTATACAATACCTCAGGTTTTATTATCTTGGTGGAACAGAATTAATTAAATAGACAATATTGTTTATGCCTTATCTTAGGATTCTATATAAAAAGATGAACACTTACCGAAAGACATATATGATACAAAATAGAATTTGTTGAGTATATACTTGTCTGGACTAATGATAAAAACACGTGGTATAATGTTTCCTAAACTCAATTTCAATTTGTTACTGAATTGAAAACTAAGATGATATAAATAAGAGCTCATATTCCAATATGACAGACACTCTATAATATTTCTATATATGAAGAAAGAATAGTCATTGAGAGAAAGAAAATGAATGGAAGTTGAGGATACAATAAGTGGCTATTTTCATCTTGTTCTGTGGAAGTTGGAAGTAACATACACAGGGTGGATAATGGAGACAGCTGGAGACGAGTCAGTGCAGAGAAAGCAGGACCCAAGCGAGGTATTTCCCTTATGGGTTATTAATGTAGACAGGGACAAGTGTGGATGCAGAAGGCAGACTTTTCAGAGAGATTCACAAAGGAAAAAGGGAAATCAGGAGATTAAAAAGACAGTCTTGAACTGGGAGGACCAAAAAGGGAGCATAGTCTGGAAAAGAAAAAAGATCCTAAAAGAAAGCAAATGATTCAAGAAACGGCAGCAGACACTAATTTAAACAAAATTAAAGCATTGTCTTAATGATCAGATAAGCAAACATATCGTTTATTCTATCATGGGTAAGGAGAAAGAGAATTTACATATCAGGAAAGTGCGTGTATTACTTGGTTTTTTCAGGCCACCATCAAACGTTTTTTTTCCCTTTATTATATTCCTGTTAATATAAATATTATATAACATAAATAAAAATATTATATGTTATATAAATAAATATAATATAAATTATATACATATATCACACATAGACATTATATATATGTATATATATGTATGTATATAATATATATTAGAGAGATTTACTGCAATTATCAGTCTACCTTATCCATTAATAGCAGACTCCAAAAATCTAGCAATTGTTCTCTCCAAATATTTGAATATCTCACCTCATCTTCAGTATACGCTGGATTTTCAAAGAAGTCGGTTATAATCTCAGTGAAGAAATGAATGTGCTAGCGATATGAGGGCTTGCTGGCAAAGAGCATAAGCTCCCCTCTATGCTTTTATATGGAGTTTTAGAAGAAGGTATGGGCCAGATTTGAGACACACCAAATTAAATGTGTGTCTTCCCACCACAAGATCTAGATCAAGGATGTGTGTTTTCATACCTGAAAGGACCAGACGAGAAGTCGTTGTACTCACTTTAAACCTATCACAGGTGCACCCTCAATTTCTGTATTGTAATTCATTGTGTATCTACTCAAATTAACAACCAATGATCACTAAGGTCCTCTGTCTTACCATCATCCCTCTTGGAGACTAGTTCTTTTCCCATTTCAAACTTCTTTAATATGGGTTTTTCTTTCTATAATCTGGCTTCTTGCAACAAGACTGATTGTTAGTGTGTTACAAAATTTGATTTATGCTTACATCAAATTTTATTGAGAACATACCATGAATTTGTCATTTTGCTATGTTCTAAGAATAGGAAAATATTCATGTATGTTATAGAAACCAATAGAAACAGACAGGGATATATTTTGCATATGAACAAAATAGTAATGTAAATGAGCCACTATTGCAGAAAGTCATCACTTTTATTTGTGGTTTATTAATGAAAGACATCAAATGGGACATATGACTCCTTATGTTGTTAACAGAGATTGAACTGGTAGGATAAGTCAATTACATCAAAAAGGCACCGGTGAACCATAGTTTGAAAATCTCTTGGGCGTTTATAGATTTGTAAGATAATTTGTAATCTAAAGAAGCAAATTCACATATGCTTTCTCCCCCCCCACTCTCTCTCTCTCTCACACACACACACTATCCTATAATGTTTTGTAAGCTGGTAGTTCAGTGTCTTATAAATAGTTAAAGTATCACATCATTGATTGTTGGAAGAATATACAAATAATAGGACCGTTCTCTCAACTGCTAGAGATTATGTTATAAAAATAAGAGATGGTCCATGGCCCCTGCTATACGTGTGGAAAGGACTGCCTTGTCTGGTCTTAGTGGAAAAGGATGTGCTTAATCCTGTGGAAACTTGATGCTCCAGGGAAGGGGGATGCTAGCGGGGTGAGGTGGGCGTGGGTGGGTTGATGGGAAGGAAGCACCCTCTCAGAAACAATGGGGAGGGTTAGCAGGGGAAGAACTCATGGAGGGGAAAATAGGTAGGGAGAAACATTTGGACTGTAGATAAATAAAATAATTAATAAAAATAAGATATGGGTTATTTTTTTAGTTAAAAGAAACTGTCAATCTCTCCTTTCTGTGTATTTCTTACATTGCAATGATAACTAGCAACTCCTTCCAGGACCAGAGCATCGTCTAATTCAACTCCCAGCAGAGAAGCTATTGCATACCTTGCCTTCTGGCTCTGATTCCAGGATTCCTGGATTCTGGTTACAAATAAGTCATTTATATTTGCACATGTAAATTCTGTAGTTTTACTTATGAAAACTAGATTCCTATTACCATTGTGCATGGACTAAGCTTTTATAAGCAAGGCTGTTTGGAAGATGGGTTTTTCTAGGCTATAATGAAAATTGCTTTGTATGGGGGAAGAAAAAACTACTGCTTTCCCTACTGTGAATGGTTTTGTTTTGTTTTGTTTTATCATTTTAAGTCTCTTGTAAAACTCTGTTAACCACCATTCTTTTTATTTTAGTAATTTTCTCATCTTGGAATTTGAGGATTACAAAATAGAAATATTCATTTTGTATTACCAATATTCATTGTAACCTTTGTGAAAATACCCTAAAATATGTTGCAAGAAAAGCAGAAAAGAAAAATAAGCAATACTAGGAGAAAAAAAGGATTAAGAGGCAAGGAGAACTGGAGTAGAGGAAAACACAGAATCCCCTATCTCTAATAAGCCAACTGTTTCATTCATTGACAATGGGTATTTTTATGCTTCCAATATACTCAATGGTAAAGAACCACCAGGGAATTAATTTTATGTGAGCATAATAGTCACTTTTATCTTCTCTATAATAAAACTGTTTTCGTGGGGGACAATAGCTCAGATTGTTCCCAAGGTTCTTTTGCACATTTCCCACCTCTCAGCTCACAGACTGCTCTCAAAGGTACAATCTGAAAAGTAGAATTGTGCAGGACTGTATTAGGTAGCAATCTGGGGTAATTCAATAACATGTCACCTTCTGAGGACAACTGTAGAGACGAAAAGTGTATTTAACACAAAGGAATATAAGTTAATTTTTGTTTCAGATACTTTCTATTGTGATAGAGCATCATGACCGAGACTAATTATAGTTGGAACATTTTGGGGTTTGCAGTTCCATTGGGTTTGTTTACACAATGGCGGAGACAGGATGGCAATAGGCAGTTGATATGGTGGCTGGGGTTGGGTCCTGAGTGCTGACGATTTACAGCTGAAACCATATACAGACAGCAGAGGAAGAAATGGGAAAGATCCTTGGGTCTGAAACCCAAAGCCTCATCTGAGTGACAACCTTCCTCCAGAGAGCCACACGTACAAACCCAGTACAAACAAATGAAATGACCACTCCAGCCACCATACTATTTTAAGAGAATAGTTGAATGGCAATAGTGAGGACATCAGCTGGGTGGGGTTCAATCTAAACACCTGCCTAGTGTGAGGTGTAGGAAAATTTAAGCTCGCCTAGTCTTAGTTTTCTCGAATCTGTGAAATAAAGAATAAAGGAGGAGTGGAAAATTTAACGTGTACGGAATGTTTAGCATAGCACTAGGCGTGTAATGCACACTAAATTTTCTGATTTCCTCCCTTAAAATCAAACCATGTCCTTCCTCTCTTACTTTCCATCAAATTTGCTTTCTTATGCATGAAAAGAAATATCATCCAAGCTGAGAACATTATGAGCACTGAAAAATATGGAGCTAGGGAGATTGGCCATTTAATAGACAGGTAAGAATAGATTTCATCTACTTTGCTGTCTGACTGCATAGAGCTGTAAATAATCTCAGGTGTTTTGAGCGATGCTGTAGTTAGGTTGGTCTTATTCCCTCACATATATCTCAAATTCTTAAGAAATTCTCTTTTCATGTTGCTGGGAAAATAAACAAGATTTTTGTAGGGTCCCAGTCCTTTATCTTGTTCGCTGAGTGACTGAAAGTTGTTTTCTCCTCTCTGACCTTTATTTCAATAAACCAATATGTCTTAATGAACAGTAAAACAAGTTTCAGTAATTAACAATCTTAGTAAATCCTTTAAGTTTCTGGTGTGTGCATGTCAGTGTGTGTGTTTTCATATGCCCTTAGTGTGAATCAATTACAATAACTACAGAATTATGAAATAAGTCCAAAGAAATAAAGTTGAGGCAAATACTATTATCAGTCTGTATCTTTGTCTTTAATGTGTCCAAACCATTTGCCAGTAAAGCAATTTTCAAAGTCAGTAGATTATGTGGCAGACAGATGATTCAATGAATAAAGTCTCTTGGTGCCATGACCTACAGAGTCGAAGAAAACAACTAGTTCCAAAAAGTCACATACACATAGACCATCCATTTTATGCACAAAAAATGCTTTCCAATGTCAGATTTCAAGTAATAGTAATTTTTTATTTCTCGATTTTTTTCTTATTTGTGTTCCTTGTTTCATTGAACATTATTTTCTTTAATCCTTTCTTTATAATGAGCACTGTAACAGACTTTAGGAATGCTGAAATAAAGCCAAGCCATTGATTCCTAAGGAGCTTAACATGTGTGCATATGTATAAACAGACAAATAACATACAGTGTGACTAAATCTGTGCATGACATACACATTAGGTAAAAGTTGTTAAGAAGAAAGTGAAGTGGAAAAGTGAGTTTTAAAATTACATAGCATTTCCACTTAGAGTGTAATAAATTATTTGACTATGCTTTGTGGTACAAAAGAATACAGAAATTATATAGGTGAGACAGAGACAATAAAGGAATAGATTAACAAATTGTATCCTTAGAAAGGTTTAAATTGAGGTGGATGGAGAAGAGTTGGATCCCAAGAAGCAACCCAATAATTGAAGAGATGTGGAAGAATATTCTTTATGTGTAGTAAAAAAAGTGTTTCATTTATACTTAATAATAGTATTTTGGCATAAAATAAAATAAATCAACCAATATTTTCGAACAGAGAAGAGCAGGCTTAGTGAATCAGGATGAAGAAGATGCCAAGAAGCAACTTTGGTAATGAATGCTTGGTATCCAATTTCAAATGTGCCTTTCCATGTCGAAATTAAATTATAAAGCCATAGATAAAAAGAATCAGGCCCATGTATCTGCACACTAACAGAAGACTTATTTTAAAAAGTTAGGATAGTTTACAAGAGTAGTTCTTCCTCAGGTTGAAACTGAATGTCTTCCGTCCTTCCTTCCTTCCTTCTTTCCTTCCTTCCTTCCTTCCTTCCTTCCTTCCTTCCTTCCTTCCTTCCTTCCTTCCTTCCTCCTCCCTCCCTCCCCCCTTCCCTCCTCTCTCCCTCCCTCTCTCTCTCTCTCTCTCTTCTTTCTCTTTCTTTCCATTCTTTCTTTCTTTCTTTTCACTCTTCAAGGTTTATTTGGAGTTTTCATTGGCATGACACTTGAATGGTTGGTTCCATCATCCATATGCAGATCTTATATTTCACATACTATTGCACTGTACATTACAGACACATATAATACAGAAAATATCCTATAGAACATTCATGCACAAGATATGCATAATAGACTTGCACAATGAAGCCGGGTTATGACCAACTGGGAACTCCTTAGCCTAGGCATGTTTGGTGAGGGTGCATAGCTCAACAGTGCAGCAGGCTCACAGGATAACCGAAGCCTGCATACAGTTGGCCGTGTGTCTTAGAGACAGCAGGACTGTCACACTAGCCAGTTTACTACTACACGAGTACCACTCAGCAGCAGGGCAGAGCTGTGGGAACTGAGGGTTTTTTCCAAATCACCTTATCACAACTGTAAAAACCACAGCTCAGATGAGAAGTGTGTGGTCTCCATAGAAACCCTGCTGCAGCCTGGACAGTGAGGTGCTAGGACACTGCAAAGACTTTAGAACTGCATGTAGCTCCTTCTGGATCCCCCACAGTGGAATCTTCTTCCTCTGACTGCTCTCTTCCTCAGCACTCAGTGTCCTTCCCAACCTCTGAGATTCCATTTTGTCCCAGGATACAAGGGACACTGAGGAAGATATCATTATTGATTTCGTAGAGACATTTTCATTTTTCTTTTCTTTTATTTATTATTTTCTTTATTTACATTTCAAATGTTGTCCCCTTTCGGGTTTTTCCATCCAGAAACCACCTGCCCTTCCCTCTGCTTCTATGAGGCGCTCCCCCACCCACCCACTCATCCACTCCCTCCCACTCCCTGCCCTAGTATTCCCCTACCCTGGGGCATTCAGCCTTCACAGAACCAAGGGCCTCTCCTCCCATTGATGCCCAACAAAACAATCTTCTACTACATATATGGCTGGAACCATGGATCCTCCATGTGTACCCCTTTGGTTGGTGGTTTTGTCCCTGGGAGCTCTGGGGTGTCTGGTTGGTTGATATTGTTGTTCTCCCTATGGGGTTGCAAATTCCTTCAGTTCGTTCAGTCCTTTCTCTAACTCCTTCACTGGGGACACCATTCTCAGCCCAATGGTTAGCTGTGAGCATCTGCCTCCATATTTGTCAGGTTTGGGCAGAGCATTTTCATTTTTCTTTTCTTTTATTGATTATATTCTTTATTTACATTTCAAATGTTGTCCCCTTTCCTGTTTTCCCCTCCGGAAACCCCCCTTCCCTGCTTCTATGAGGTACTCCCCCTTCTATCCACCCATCTACTCCCTCCTGCTCCCTGCCCTAATATTCTACTACAATGGGGCATCCAGCCTTCACAGAACAAAAGGAAGCCTTCACAGCTACATAAGGCTCCTGTCAGCAGGTACTTCTTGGCATCCACAATAGTGTCTGGGTTTGGACACATATGGGATGGAAGCAGATATTTTTTTTAAAGTGTCTTAGTATAGTCTTTGCTCTCCTAGAACTCACTATGTAGACCATCCATTTCTCTGTCTCGCAAATACTGGGGTGACATAATGAAAGCTGTGCTAAGAGGAAGACTCATAGCTCTGAGTGCCTGCAGAAAGAAACAGGAGAGAGCATATATCAGCAGCTTGACAGCACACCTAAAAGCTCTAGAACGAAAAGAAGCAAATAGACCCAGGAGAAGTAGAAGGCAGGAAATAATCAAACTCAGAGCTGAAATCAACCAAGTAGAAACAAAAAGGACCATAGAAAGAATCAACAGAACCAAAAGTTGGTTCTTTGGGAAAATCAACAAGCTAGATAAACCCTTAGCCAGACTAATGAGAGGACACAGATAGTGTGTCCAAATTAACAAAATCAGAAATGAAAAGGGAGACATAACTACAGAATCAGAGGAAATTCAAAAAATCATCAGATCCTACTACAAAAGCCTATAATCAGCAAAACTTGAAAATCTGCAGGAAATGGACAATTTCCTAGACAGACACTAGGTACCAAAGTTAAATCAGGAAAAGATAAACCATTTAAACAACCCCATAACTCCTAAAGAAATAGAAGTAGTCAGAATTTTATTGAGTATCTTTGCGTCGATATTCATAAGGGAAATTGGTCTGAAGTTCTTTTTCTTTGTTGGGTCTTTATGTGGATTAGGTATAAGAGTAATTGTGGCTTCATAGAAGGAATTCGGTAGTGCTCCATCTGTTTCAATTTTGTGGAATAGTTTGGATAGTATTGGTATGATGTCTTCTATGAAGGTCTGATAGAATTCTTCACTGAACCAATCTAGACCTGGGCTCTTTTTGGTTGGGAAACTTTTAATGACTACTTTTTTGAATTTCCTCTGACTCTGTTGTTATGTCTCCCTTTTCATTTCTGATTTTGTTAATTTGAACACATTCTCTGTGTCCTCTCGTTAGTCTGGCTAAGGGTTTATCTATCTTGTTGATTTTCTCAAAGAACCAATTTTTGGTTCTGTTGATTCTTTCTATGGTCCTTTTTGTTTCTATTTGGTTGATTTCAGCTCTGAGTTTGATTATTTCCTGTCTTCTACTTCTCCTGGGTCTATTTGCTTCTTTTCGTTCTAGAGCTTTTAGGTGTGCTGTCAAGCTGCTGATATATGCTCTCTCCTGTTTCTTTCTGCAGGCACTCAGAGCTATGAGTCTTCCTCTTAGCACAGCTTTCATTGTGTCCCATAAGTTTGGGTATGTTGTACCTTCATTTTCACAAAATTCTAAGAAGTCTTTAATTTCTTCCTATATTTCTTCCTTGACCAGGTTATCATTGAGTAGAGCATTGTTCAACTTCTGTGTATATGTGGGCATTCTTCCCTTATTGTTATTAAAGACCAGCTTTAGCCCGTGGTGGTCTGATAGGATGCATGGGATTATTTCTACCTTTCTGTATCTGTTAAGGCCTGTTTTATGACCGATTATGTGGTCAATTTTGGAGAAAGTACCATGATGTGGTGAGAAGAAGGTATATCCTTTTGTTTTAGGATAGAATGTCCTATAAATATCTGTTAAGTCCATTTGGTTCATGACTTCTCTTAGTCTGCCTATGTCTCTGTTTAATTTCTGTTTCCATGATCTGTCCATTGATGAGACTGGGGTGTTGAAATCTCCTATTATTATTGTGTGAGGCACAATGTGTGCTTTGAGCTTTAGTAAGGTTTCTTTTATGTATGTAGGTGCCCTTGTATTTGGAGCATAGATATTTAGGATTGAGAGTTCATCTTGGTGGATTTTTCCTTTAATGAATATGAAGTGTCCTTCTTTATCTTTTTTGATGACTTTCGGTTGAAAATCGATTTTATTCGATATTAGAATGGCTACTAAAGCTTGCTTCCTCAGGCTATTTGCTTGGAAAGTTGTTTTCCCACCTGTAACTCTGAGGTAGTGTCTGTCTTTGTCTCTGACATGTATTTCCTGTGGGCAGCAAAATGTTGAGTCTTCATTGCATTGTTTGTTAATCTATGTCTTTGTATTGGGTAATTGAGTCCATTCATTTTGAGAGCTATTAAGGAATAGTGATTGTTGCTCCCTGTTATATTCGTACTTGGATGTGAGATTATGTTTGTGTGCTTCTCTTCTCTTTGTTTTGTTGCAAAACAATTAGTTTCTTGCTTTTTCTAGGGTGTAGTTTGCCTCCTTGTGTTGGGCTTTACCATTTATTATCCTTTGTAGGGCTGGATTTGTAGAAAGATAGTGTACATTTGGTTTTGTCATGGAATATCTTGGTTTCTCCATCCATGTTAATTGGGAGTTTTGCTGGATATAGTAACATGGGCTGGCATTTGTGTTCTCTTAGGGTCTGTATGACATCAGTCCAGGATCTTCTGGCTTTCATAGTCTCTGATGAGAAGTCTGGTGTGATTCTGATAGGTCTGCCTTTATATGTTACTTGACCTTTTTCCTTTACTGCTTTTAATATTCTTTTGTGTGTGTGTGTGTGTGTGTGTGTGTGCATTTGGTGTTTTGACTATTATGTGATGGGAGGTGTTTCTTTTCTGGTCCAATCTATTTGGAGTTCTGTAGGCTTCTTGTATGTTTATGGGCATCTCTTTCTTTAGATTAGGTAACTTTTCTTCTATGATTTTGTTGGAGATATTTACTAGTCCTTTGTGTTGGGAGTCTTCACTCTCTTCTATACCTATTATCCTTAGGTTTGATCTTCTTATTGTGTCCTGGATTTCCTGGATGTTTTGGGACAGTAGCTTTTTCCATTTTACATTATCTTTGACAGTTGCATCAATGATTTCTATGGAATCTTCTGCTCCTGAGATTCTCTCTTCTATCTCTTGCATTCTGTTGGTGATGCTTGTATCTATGGCTCCTTGTCTCTTCCTTTGGTTTTCTATATCCAGGATTGTCTCCCTTTGTGCTTTTTTTTTTTTTGGCTGCTATTTCCATTTTTAATTCCTTCACCTGTTTGATTGTGTTTTCCTGTAATTCTTTCAGGGATTTTTCATTTTTCTCTCTATGGGCTTCTGTTTGTTTATTTGTGTTTTCCTGTGTTTCTCTAAAGGAGTTCTTCATGGTTTTTTGTTTTTTTTTTTTTGAAGTCCTCCAGCATCATGATCAAATGTAATTTTAAATCTAGATCTTGCTTTTCTGGTGTGTTTGGACATTCAGTGTTTGCTTTGGTGGGAGAATTGGGCTCCGATGATGCTGTGTAGTCTTGGTTTCTGTTGCTTGGCTTCGTGTGCTTGCCTCTTGCCATCATGTTGACCCTGGTGTTACCTTGTTCTGCTATTTCTGACAGCGGTTAGACAGTCCTATAGGCCTGTGTGTCAGGAGTGCTGTAGACCTGTTTTCCTGTTCTCTTTCAGCCAGTTATGGGAACAGAGTGTTCTGCTTTCATGCGTGTAGTCATTCCTGTCTACTGGTCTTCAGGTGTTCCTGGGGGGGGGGCTGAGTCCACCAAGCAGGTCACTCGGAGCAGAAAAGTTGGTCTTACCTCTGGTCTCAGGCCTGGAGTCACTTCTCAGAGCCTGGTTTCAGTTCTCCGTGAGGGCAGCAACCAGAAAGACCTGTCCTGCCTTTGCTCAAAACCCTGTGCACAGGGGGCCCAGATGGTGCTAGGCGTTTTTCCTCTAGAGTCAGAAATGTGGGCAGAGAGTAGTCTCCTCTGGCTTCCCATTCGTGTCTGCCCCTCTGAAGGTCTAGCTCTCAGTCCCATGAGATTTGGTTGCAGGGAGCTGTTTGACCGGGTCCCTTCATATCTGGGTGGTGTCTGGACGGCAGTGTTGAATGCCCCTATCCTCCTTTTCCCAGAGGCCATATACCGTTTCTTCTTGGGCCAGGGATGTGGGCAAGTGTGGGCAGTACTGGCGGTCTCTCATGCCCTGCAGTCTCAGGAATGCCCACCTGTCTGGGCGATGAGCTTTCTCTCCCCCGGGCTTTGGGAGTAGGGAGATGTGGGTGTTGATTTTATTCTTGTGCTTGCCTTTCATCATCTGGTTATCTCTGGTGTTCACTGGCCTTGGTGTCTCAGAGTGGAGCAGGCCTCCTTGAGGCAGTTAGAGCTGTGTGACCTGGGTTAGAGCAGGCCTCTTGGGAGGGGGGGCAGTCCTATCTCTGATTAGGGCAGGTATTATTTTTTCCCTGTGGTTCTGGCTAGGGACATCCTGAGAGACAGGCAGGCTTTGGGGTCTGGGAGCAGGTACATTGGTCTGCCAAATGTTTAAGTAGAGTTACAGACCAGAAGGATGATGTGACCTAGGCAGAGTGGGATAGATCTCAAACCTGTTGTGCTCTTTTGTGGTACCAGCTTGTATGGGTATAGGAGCAGGTGTCTTAAATGTGTTGCTGGTTAGGGCAGACCCACTGGGAGATATTTAGGCAATGGGTTCACAGTGGGAAATGGGAGCAAATAGGAAAGCCATTCTGCCAAAGGTTCAGGAGGTACAGCCCAGAATGGGCTGTTCTCCACTCTTCTAGTACTGCAAGTTTATATTACAGTTCCAGAAACTCATAAGTTCATGTATCTACATGTTGCAGATCTATCTAGATTTTTGTTATAGTGTTCTTGGTCTTTATCATCCAGGGCTCTTTGTTTTGGTTTACAGGTCAGCAGATTTGGGTGAGTGGTGGGAGAACTCAAATACTTGGGACTGGTCACTTCCGTCAAATGGCACCACCACTTCCTGATCATGAGGCTGGTCATGAACCAAGCACTTTGTTTTTTAAAGGAGTCAGAAAGAATTCCATAGGCAAAGACATTTGGGGAATCATGTGAAGTCTTCTCTGCTATCTTCCTTCCATGAGCATTACTGTAATACCACTATTCTGCATCTTCAAATTAGAAGTCTTTCTTAAGCAGGCATGTGTGGGGTGATACATGTATATATTGTTAAATTATGACCAAAATGATGTTGGTGAAGATATTATCACCTCATCTATTTGTGCGTTGTGCTTTGTGTATGTGTGTGTGTGTTTCTGTGTGCCATCAAGATCTATATTCTTAGCAAATGTTATTAAACTAACAACAATTCTAATAGCATAGATTCGGTGAGGAATCCAGATGACCCAGTTTAACAAATTTTCAAGTCTTTAATAATGCTCTAGTAATGCACATTCAGTTGACAGTGTTCTTCAGTTTATCATACCCCCTGACACTAGGATATTTCAATATCCTTTTAAGCTATAGACAACCATGTGCGTACAAAACTAACAAACATACAAAATGCATTGCTTCTTACTCAGTGGTGATATTCCTCCCCCAGATTTTGTTCATTTAATTTTATTTCTAAAACAAGTGTGTGGATATAATGCCAGCTATGATGATCACATTGTAAATTAGACTACCTAGAAATGACTCATTCTCTAAAAGTTCATGTTTGAAGGACACTTTACTAAATAAACCACTTTGGTTAAATTCTCTTTCTTTCTTTTTCAGAAATGTCTCCCCATTTTTTCTTATTATTATTTGAGAATTTTGTAACTTTATATAATGAATTTTTATCATTTAACTTCCTATATCTCTCTTTCATTCCTCTACCATTTGCACCCTTTTTCTCAACCTGTTCCCTTCCCTCTTTCATGTCTTCTTCTTGTGTATGACCTTCTGAGTTCAATATGAGGTTCTTGCCTGAAGAAATGTGGTGGGAAGTTACTCAGAGTAGCAAGGACATCACATAAGAGAATATACCACTAAGTATATGAAACCCACTCCCAGTAGTGTTAATTGGTAATAAGTCCTTCTGTGATTGGTGAGGACTCATAGACCTGTACTTCATTTATGGTGAAAAGTTGATTAGACCAAATAGTTGTACTGACTCAGAAGTGCAATGGTTATGCCATGCCTGGAAGACATGTTTTGATTGTACATCTTCCAATCCTGGTATCTAACCTTCTTTTACCCCTCATTCTGTGATGTTCTCAGAATCTTGCAGTGGGTGTGACAGCTGTCCCAGTTCATCATTGCTTGTTCTTTACTCTGTCCAGTTATGGGTTTGTTTGTGTCTTTTTCTAATTTATTTATTCATTTTACATCTTAATTACTGCCATCCACTCCTCTCCTCCAAGTTCCACATTCACAACTCCTTCCCCTCTTCTGCCCTTCTCCCTTCACTTTCTCCTCAGAGAAGGGTAACACCTCCATGAATATCAATCTGCACTAGCACATCAAGTCTCAGTAGGACTATGTGCATCCTCTTCCACTGAGGTCAGACAAGGTAGCCAAGCCAAGAGAAAGGGATCCAAAGGCAGGCAGCAGAGTCAAACATTTCCTGCTCCAGTTGTTAGAGGAGTCACATGAAGACCAAGCTGCATATCTGCAACAAAATAGAGGGTGCCTAGGTCCAGCCCGTGCATGCTTTTTGGTTTGTGGTCAAGTCTCTATGAGCCACCATGGGCCCAGGTGAGCTAACTCTGTAGGTCTTCTGGTGATGTTTTTGACCCCTCCAACTCCCTCAATCATTTTCTCCATTCATTCACAAGATTCCCCGAGTTCTGCTTAAAGTTTGGCTGTGGATCTCTCTCTTTCCATCAGCTACTGGATGACACCGCTCAGAAAACAGTTATGCCAGACTCCTTTCTGGAAACATAGCAGAGTATCATTAATAGTGTCAGGAATTGGCTTTCTCCCATGGGATGCGTCTTGAGTTCAGTCAATCATTGGTTGACCATGAATAACTGTTTAAAGTTTAGATGATTGGTACAGATGTTTCTTTATTTCCAATCACTTGTGCAAAAAATAACTATTTAAATTACCCAAAAAGGTAACTGTGTGGCCTTAGATCATCAGCCAAATTTCATAGGGCTAATGTGAGCTTTAAATAAGCAGATTTTAGAAACCGGGTCAGTCATTTAAAGATTTATCATCATTCTATAGTGGCATATTGTTAAGAATACTTGGACATACTTTACAATTTAATTTTATATATATACTTGTACAGAATTAAGGTATAGTTTCAAAGTAAGTCTTAAACATATTAAATGTTAATTGCTTGAGATTGAGACTAATAAACAAAAGAAGGCACTAGTAAATCCAGAAACTTCAACAACTGATTTAGTATCTTTATACTACATGGTGTGAACTCATGCATCTAAATGTCAACTTCACCACCACTTTTGCTGTTTTTTCCATAACAGTAATATTTCATCTTTAATGGGAGAGGCAGAATGTACAGAGCATCAAATGCTCTTGGCATGTTTTAACTCACCCACCAGCTGTTCTTACTTCTAATTTATAAAATGGTGTTAACTGGACCCCCAAATAATGAGGCTTTAATGACAGAACAGAATTGCTAATTATTTTCCTCAGCCAACTTTTATTCCTTAGCCAATGCCAATGAACTAATTATGGGAGAGAACTTAGTTATATTTTTCCCAGTTTGCTTTTAGTCAATAAGCAGAGAAGAAGGAAGATACATGAAATTGTCTAGGGAAAATTAGGACAACTATTTTGTGTATGATTTAAAAGATGCACAAAGATTCAAAGAGGTACGAAATGGGTATTACTTTTACAGACTGCACTGTTTGACTCTTATCGTCAAAAAGCAAAGACTTTGTCTTCACAAAGATCGTTAAAGAAACTACCTGCTGCCAAACCAGATGGAAATGTTAGAGTGGAGACTAAATTAGGGAAAACATTGGCCACATGTGAACCACAAGCGGTATGTGTAAACTAATCGGGTTAACTGCTTCAGAATGTGCTCTCATCATGCTAGGGATAGTACTCTACAAAGAAGGATGGTTTTCATGACAGTAAGAGTTCTGTTACTAAGCTATACTTAGGATAGAATCAAAATGCCCAACTTAAACCATTCTTTCTCTGTATTTAAAGAATAATATCTGCCTTTATTGGTGGATTTTCTTGTCCTGGTTTGAGGAATCCAAGGTGACTTACATGTGTTAAATAATTTCAGAAGCTGATATTAGGATGCTTGCACACCTTTGACCAATAATAATGTAGGGGTTACTTGTGTCACATCTCTCAGGCTACTTCCACAAATTTTAACCTTCAAAACAATTTTAAAATGTAAGTACCATAATTTTATCCCAAATTTGAGATAGGAACAGATTGGAAAGCAGAGAGATTATTTAATTCTCCCAAATAAACTTTCATTTTCTCATATATAAAATTCATGTAATAATGTCTGCATTCTGTAACAATAGAAACAACAGATGTATGTAAAATCAACACAGTTCTTTCAAATAACAACTACAATAAATGTGATCAGCATAATTCAGTCAAGAAGTATCTACAACATAATAGTTGTTATGCTTGTTGCTTAGCACGCTTGCATAGAGACAGTGTCTTTGCCTTTCAGAAATGTATAAATGCACAGAAATAGGGGCAAGAATGCAATTCTTACAGAGTGTAAAAAGGCACTGACAGGATAAACTTGATGCCATTGTAGTTAAATAAAAGTGGCAGTAATTCAGAATTTTAAAATACAGGGAAGACCCTTTACAAAAAAGGAGGAAGCAGAGAAGAAAGAGGAAAAGGAGGGGGAAGGAGGAGGAGCTGGTTGTGATGGTTGTGGTGGAGGAGGTAAAGAGAAGTACAAGGATGAGAAAAGTCCTAAGCGTAAGAAGAATTCAAGCAGCCAAGGGAAGACACTCCACAAGCAGAGATGTTCTCAGGATAAACAATCTACATTTGTACAGTGTTGAAAAAGAAACAATAAACAAAGTACATTTTGGAATTGGGATGAAAATCCAGGTGGCAAATGGATGTTAAAGAGGAATGGAAATCAAATTCAGGAGAAAAACGGCCTTAAAAGTAGTTTTGTGTTTTTTATCACTAGCTCACATCCAAGAGTTAATCCAACATGTACTCTATAATTACCAAAGAAACAGGATAATTTTGATCCTTTCAATTTTGTTTTAAGTTCCTACAGTATGTCTATCAAGAATTCAAGGGGAAGAAAATTGTATATCACATGGATTTTGTAGGTTCTTCCTGAATAAGAATATAGCATGTGAATTTTTCCAAAGTCTAACGAATGTCACAAGACCAGTTTGTCTCATTATTTGAGGTTGGCATTGACTTCCAACAAATTGAATGAGTTATATAAATTGCAGAGTCCAGGTTTTCTCATGGGTGTCAATTACCTTGTCTTGTTAATTATGAAAGCCTGTGAAAAGAGTCCAAGACTGGCTAGCTGAATCAATTGGAGTCGCATGATCACAGGTTGAAGCACACAGAAGCACACATCAGCTCCTTCCAAAGCCGTTGTTTGATGTGATCCAAAAAGATCCATAAGCTACATCTCACATCAAAGAGAAATTATGGGTAATTCCCGAGTCAGACTTTATTCTCCATGGGTATTGGTGTTGATTTGACTGAAAACTGTGTCCTCTCAAAATCCCTAGGGAGCTTGTTTGATGCTGGAAGAGACATGGATAACCAAACGAGATGGAATTTGTTCAGTCCAAAGATATTTATTCAAAGAGCTTATTTTACTTTCCCCATGCCAGGGAGATGAAAAGAATTTCTCCGTTTTCTTTACACAATCATTTTTTTCCAAAGGACAGTTCAATAATGCCCACAGACAAAAGGGACCAGTGACTCACCAGAAAAATCACAGAAGACAGAGCAGAAAATCCCTGATTTCTAGCTTGGTATATCTAGCTATAAATGTCCATCCTTAAAATCGTACCAGTCTGTCTTTATACTAATTGATTCCCTATGTTCCATCTGGGCTACTCTACCTCTGTTCTATCAGAAGACAGAGACTTGTGACAAATGATACTAAACATCAAATGAGTGTTTTAAACGCCAGTCAATTATCTATGTGTCAAGGCTGCTTTTTTCTTTACTTCTTTTCAAGCACATGTTTTCAGTCATCTAATCAAAACCAGATCCAACCACAGGTTAGAATGGAAGTGGCAGCTTTAACAGGAGACGAATTACAAGGCGACAAAATAAATAAGCCAAGTAGAAGGAAGACCAGTCCAAGACGCAGCAAAGCAGCAATGAGGAGAGACTTTAAAAGAAATCCACCGTCCCCTAGAAAACAACTGTGGGCAAGACCCATTCTCAAAGGACTGAGATGGACAGACAAACAGAGAAATCTAGGCATAGAGCTCAGACTTACCACTTAAGAACTCCCAGCCTTGTGCAGCTCATTTTCTAATATTTATGGTCTATACTGCATTTACCTTTAAAACATTAAATGACAGCTGATTTGAGAGTTATGCCAGTATTCAGTAAATTAAATGTAAATTGCATGATCTTCCTTCCTCACATGGAATCATAATGTTTATTGTTGTTATGGTTAAAAGTATTAATAATAGGATTATCATTTAACAATTTGTTCTTTGAGTAAATCATCTTTGCTTGACTTGAGTAGTTAATTTTACTTAAGCCTATGTAAATCTTTAAAATAAATATTTATGTAGTCTTAATTTATTTTTTGAAAAATTCAGTATATATATATATGTGAAATATGTATACTATAATTTTATTATATATTTTCAAATGTAATAATCAAATAAGATAAACAAATATAAGGGAAATGAAATTTTCATCTGGAAGTAAGATTTAGGAAATAAGATTTAGGAAATTTACTATATTTATAGTAAATAACTTATTCTTGTTTAATAAAAAGAAACCAAAGCCATAGATTCAACACTCAAGTAAAGTACATATTAGTAAATTTAAAATATATGTTTTTGTATGTAATTATAAAGTAACTTTCTTTTATGCTATGATTTCAAATACAACCAAAGATATAAACAATCTCAGAGTTATTAGTTCACAGTTTTATCTTTAGGAACTTATGTTGATGTCTCTCTAATTTTCTTCTTTAGAATAAAGTCATATAGCAGGTACAGAATTGATAAACTTAATCTGAACATTTGACCTTTTAAGTTTAATACTTTTAGTGTTGACATAAGTTGCTAGAAAAAAATTCCATGCCTGACCTCTTGGGATTGAATACAGTTAAATTGAAGATTTACTAAGAGCAAGATACAAAATTATCTTTATGTTATTAATAAAATGTATATAAGAAATATAAGAATAATATATATATACAGAGATAATCTGACTCTATTCCTAAGATATTATGCATGTACAAATATTTGCAATAAAAAATACTTGTCCAAAACACTTCTGGTTTTAAGTTTTTTAAATAAAAGAAGTACAGGTTGTGTTTAAAGAGTCAAATTGATAAGGCTGATAACTTATTTTCCTCATTTACTGATTCTAAAATTAAATTTCCATGACTAATTTACATTATTCATCATATTCATGATACTGATACATAGTTAGTCATTATTTAGTGATCTCCAAGAAGCATAAAATATTGTGGACAAAGGCCTCTATAACAATTGCATTCAACAGTCATAAAAAGCTTAGAGAACTGAAAACTTCTAATGGAAAGTCCATTCCGTTAAAATTGTATGGTTAATTCTCATTGCATGAGGATATTTCCCTAATTTACAGTGTTAATTTAAACCCATAATGTAGCTATTTTGTTCTATATGCATTATTATAACTAATATTATTTTTAATTATCTTTGTATGCTAATTTGCATACAATTTTATGTCAAAATCTCCCAATGAAATAATGAGAATAATAAATTAATCCTTTTTTTTTTCAGTTTGTGCTGTTGGCCTTTTTGTCTACTGTTCACAGCATTTAATTTTAAGGAAAACGGTCTTCACAATTTCATTTCTAGCTAAATTTTTGTTATAACATATAAATAAATACTGAATAGAAAACATTCAAGTGTCCTACTATATTTTGAACATACAAATATTAACAACACATGTAGAACCATTATTCAGGTTTCTGTAATGAATGATTTGCATCTTTCTAGTCATTAGAATGATACTACTTCATAAATAGTCAAATAGTATGGATAATAGATATGAAATCTTTTCAGAAAATAAACACTTCAGACAATATTACAGATCAAGTTCAGTTTAACTCAGAGTAATTTTATATATGAATTTTATACAAGTTATTGTACACTTTTATAAAATATAAATTACACAAAATTAGACATTGCACTGAATTTAAGAATTCAACTCAGAGACATTCATTACATGTAATGGAATTTTGTAACCAGGTTTACTATTCATTTCCAGGACTTCTTCGCTATTATAGTGGATATAAAAAAAACATTAAAGACCAAATCCTCTATGCTTTTTGGACTCCAGTTCCTATTCTTGTCACTATGGTTTTCTTAAAAGTCATAGCTTATAATTCCTCCTTTTGTGTCTGGTTTACTGTGTAAAATATTTTTAAAATTTATACATATTGTTAAATCAGAATTTCATTTATTTTAAAGGGCAAATGCTTTTCTACTTACCTATTAACATTTTGTTCATCCATTCCTCTAGCAGTGAACATTTGAGACATAACTACATTTTGGTTACCTTAAATACTTACACTATTAGTATGGTTGCGAAAATATTTGTTCAAGTAGATGATTTGAGTTCCTTTGGGTAGGAGCCAAAAAATAGATTGCTGGGTCATGTAAGAAGTGATAACATTATATATGCACTTAGTATATTTCTAGAAAACACAATATTGATGGAACAAAATTACTTTGAAGGGCATTTTTTGTAGCTAATATAACCAGGAAAGACATGAGCAATTTGCAAGAACTACCAATTCCATTAATAGAGGCTCAGATACTGGCCACACACACACACACACACAAAAAAATCTCATGGAGATCTGTTAATGAAGGGAATTTCTTGCCCATACAATTAAGCACTCAATAATCTAGGCTGATAGAAGAAACATTCAACACCAATCATTCATATTAATGATGTAAAGAACAAAAATTTCCCTTGTACCAGGACAAAGAGCCCTCTCGAAATTTGCAGAAGGAAATTACATACTTTAACCTCAAAATGGCTTGAAACATATCTTCCCCAGGTCACTGGTGATAATGTCAGACTGTGATGGAAGTAAGGAATGGGGAGTAAGAATCTTACAAATACAGAAGGGAAGAAACTCATATACAGAGTTCACCTCTACCAAAATGGGAAAGATATGAAAGCTATTTTGCTTTACCTGAATATTATATATTATATATACTATACATATATAAATCATTTAACATATATAATATATTATATATCATATCTTATGCATAATGTACAATATCTCATACATCAATCATAAACTATATAAACACATATTTTATTATTCAAATACCTATTATTGCATAATACATATTGCTATTAAGGGTAATTTTCACTAAATTTATTTAAACTGTAAACACAAGTTTATTTTAGTATTACATAATGGAATGCATGAGAAATCAAGTCTTGCAAAAGAAGCCTCATATAATCTGCCTCCAATTAAACTGAAAATATTATAAAATAAAGAATATTTATGAACAGATATTGATTCGTAGGCTTTAAAATTAATTCAAATATTTATTGGCTTTTAGGTACGATATGAACTAAATACTGAGAAAAGAACCATGACCACTATAGAAATAATAAAAATTACTTATGAGAATGTAGTGTATAAGAAACAAATATATTAAAATGAAAAGTTGCCAGATAGAAAAATAATTTTGAAGGAGATTTTCAAGAACATAATTACATATCTTAAACTGGCATGTGTAGCATCTCAGAAATAATTGTATGTGGGTGTAAATTTTGAATAAGAAAACATAAAACATTGGGGAAGAAGGTTATATTAAATAAAGAAAATATATAGAATTATGAAGAATGGACAACAGCATGCTAAATTCAGAATATTGAATATATAGAAAGAAATATTCTGGTGAGTTGGTAATACAATATACAGTAGAGTGCATGCCTAGCAAGAGCCTGTTTGTGCTCCTGAGCATTTAAACATTTTAAAAATAAAAAATAGGAATCCAAATGAAATATTTCTAGAATGAAGAGAATGAAGAAATGTAGGTCATGAAAAATATATGATGTGTATAGCTTTTTAAGAGAAGAAAGAATTCTACTCATGTCAGGTAGGATTTCTGATCTCTATTTGGTAGGAGATTAAATGAACCCAAGGGAAGCTAAGTGGAAAGCCCACAGTATGTGTGCATCAGAACCTGCATTCAGCCCAGTTTGAGAACTCTACTGGCAATGCTTTTAGCAGGCCACAGACATCTTTCCAACCGACTGGCACAGCAGCGTCCATTCTTTTTTGAGAAAGATTGTGCTAGAGAAGGACCTGGCTCCTATAAATCCATCACTGAAAGACAGGAAGAAATTTCCAGATTGTAGTATGTGACAATGTGTGAGCTAAAGTGTAGCTAATCGATGCAATTTAAATGTATAAGCATTATTGCTAAAAACTTTATATTAAAAGAATGAGATACTTTATTATTTCTAGTTACCAGTTTGGTGGTGGTGAAGCTTTGGCTTTCAAATATATTTAAATTCTGTCGTAGCCAACACAGGGCTGAAACATAAACTGACTCGGCCTTCCATATTCCTATTTATAGCCAGAACCATGTAGTTTATCGTAATCTCATATTTCCTTGAGTATTTCTATCACAAGGAATTAAATGTGAGTAATCAAACATGGCCATAAAAACTTTAGAGTGCACATATTAACGCTCTAAGTTATTTTCTGCATTGGTCTGAGTAAAAGTATTAAATAACTATCTAATAACTTTAAAAAAGCAGCCATTAAGACATGAAAATGGATTATCAAGAACAACAATAAAATACATTTTTAAAAAAAGAAACATTATTTTGAAAGTAGTACTTTAAAATGGAACACCTAGTATAAGGTCTAATATGTGGAAATTTAAATGCCAAGGCATTATTTTACAAAACTGGCATACATTATTGTGTTTTCATTGATCTGTTTCAAGATCTGTTTCAGGCTGTATCTCCATTTTATAGTTAATATGCATTTCATTTGTCTTAAAATTACACATTATTAGATAAAAGAATACTGTAGTTATGTTTATGACTTATTATGATAAACTATGTTTTTGATAACAGGGAAAGTCATAAATGATATCCCAACTATAGTATGTACATCCTAAGAAAGAATTTGGGGACATTGAAATTGAAATCTTGAAATTATGGAATAAATTCTGATGGCCCAATACTTTCTAAAGCAAGTTTTGCATTGGCATATGTTGCTCATGCCACGGGCGCCAGACTCCGTCTTTTCTTATGTAAATCATTTCTGATCTGTTCCTAATAATGCGTGATAACGGTTTATCTTAGACAGTCATTCTTATAGTTTGCTAGACTAGAATAAAGTGGTGTCACCATTCACTAGAAGACTGAGCTGCAGCAAACCCTTGAGACATTGAATTTGCCACGATCTGTGTGTCTCTAACTTGGACTTCAGTTTTTGTCTAATGTGCTCTGAAGGGAAACTGCTGAAGCCAGAGCTCTACTACACACACACACACACACACACACACACACACACGCCAGGATAGAGTAAAGTTCTTTAAAGGAAGAGAAGGGAATGAAATTCCTCCAGAAATAACAGCGGAAGTGTCGTGAATCTTGGCTTTACTAATTCAGATTCCAGTATCTCTGTGTCTAACCTTGTGAAATACCTACATTATTTTAAACAAATTCCCTTTTGAGCAAAACTATTTTAAGTGAATTCTCTCTTGAGTGTCCTCCAACTATCTTCATCTAAGAACAGAAATAATAGTCTGGAAATAATCTACAATCAATTTATGTGTCACTCAAATTGTTATAGAATTAGAAAACAATGAGAACTTGACAGCCTGGAGGGCATTTCAAGAACTGTTTCATCCACTTTCTCCACACCAAAAGTTATCATGGCGGCATTGCTTATTTTCAACCATTATTTTGTTTTCATTTGTAGGAAAGAAGATATTCCTAGGAAGTTATATTCCTACATTTATCTATTGATTTTTCTTTTTTAAAACACATTTTATTAATCTTTGAGGATTTCATACAATATATTTTGATCATATTTATCCATTAACCCATCCAAGATCCACTCCTGAATCCCACCCTCTAACTTCTTATTAATTTATTTAAATTTTATTTAATCTCTTTTTACACTCCAGATTTTTTCTCCTCCCGGTCTACCCTTTGACTGTCCCACATCCCATACCTCCTCCCTTATCTCCATGAAGATGTTCCCTCTTCTACAAAATCCCTTTAATGGGATCTAATGAGCATGTTTATATCATCCCATTTAAGTATCCTATTTCACAGAGCAACATTAGTTAATTACACAATAAATTCAGATCTTACTTTTCTTACCCTTACCTTATTACATGCCTACAGAGTAAGGCAAACATCCCTTTGAATATATCATCTTTCCCTTTTCAAATAGTTTTAAATTAATATCAAATAATGCATCATCTTTTAAATTTAAATAGTTCTTAATTAATATCAAATAATATGTAAAGAAACACAGTCTATGTGATGGGGGTTGTGATGACATGCTAAACAAAATACAATGCATTGTAAAGGAGTCTGTATTTGGCTATGGTTCTATGAAAAATTGCATGACTTTCAAGTGATGTGATTAGTAGCAAATTCCCTAACTGCTGAACTTTTATTGCATTGTTGATGATTTAATTAAAACTCTTATTAATAAGACTTTTATCATTGTGTTCTGAATGAAGTAGCAATACGAATAATGAAATAGGGATTATTAATTTACAAGTTGAAAAGTAATAAACTGAAGTTTCTCAAATATTTTTGAAGTTTTTGACTGATATTTCTGTTATTTATTTGCAGTATTAATAAACTAATATTTACTAATTTGTAAAAAAAATGTTTTTCATAAATTAATTCTGTACCATGCACATGCACAGTGTAAGTTGCTAAAGAGGACCATGAGAGGGCAAGCAGGGGGCCTGGATGAATGAGAATTCCAGACATCCCATTATTTTTCAGACTAAATAAAATGTAAGATTCAATGAATTATCTAACACCAATAAGAACATAACAAACTTCAGTTTTCAACTGTATTTATTCAGCTAAAAGCTATTGTTCTTTCCAATAGGATGCTTCAAAGCATAGAAGGAAGCCGATGTAACAGCTTAATGTGAAAAGGGATACTGTTTCATGCTGCTTAAAAACAACTAGCTTTGCTGTGACTATTGTTTTTGTTTCCAGTTGGCCACATGAATGAGTAGGTCAGACTCATTGCCACTAAGAATCCATGCAATTACATTTTAAATTAAAAGCACAGTAAAAACATGTCCTTCACACATTGTATTTTTTCTTTGCTTACTTTCACAATAAACCATTCCTGTTATCTTTTTTTTCCTCCTGGATATACTTGGCATCCCAAGCTCTCTCTTTGCTACTGAGAGAGGAGTAACCAGTCACATTACACCACGAGACCCTTTCTTTTATGCTTCAAGGTGGGTTCAGTACATTGGAAAGCTCAAGAGAGAATACTTGGGGAGATAGATCAGGATTTGCTACACATAATTTTAACCCTTGCTGATGGAAGTAACAACAGCTTCTTTCTGAGTAACATGAGAGCATAGAAATCCATAGTTCTTCACTGAACTGTGAGCACCAAACTCTGTTTTAGGACATTGTCTTCTCTTTTTGTGTTTGGATCGTTCTCAGTTTACTCATTAGAGAAATGGTTACTTGACACATTGAGCATGTGTTAATGAACTGACAAAATAAAAGAAGGTATAAAATGATTTAGTCATTTCATTGTTAGAGGAGAAAGAAAACTAAACAATGGTGCCATCATAAATGTGCAATACTCCCTAAATATTGTTTTCTTCAACAAAGAGAATGAGTATATGTGCTTAAAAATGTGCTTATCTGCCTAGGCCAGGAGTCCTCTGTTAAAAACAAAATGAACATCTTAAAGCCCCTTGAAAGTGGAGAAGGTTTGTACCAGAGCCAAGATCCTACAATCTGGGAGCAGTGAGATTTGCACAGGATCTGTATGATCACTTTAGTATGGCAGATAAGAAAGTTACAGAAATCTTATGTTTGTCCCAAACCAGGAGTCTTTCAGTATGGGCTCAAATGTCAGGCCATCATGCACTAGAACACCCATAAGGAAGGGGAGGGGGGAGGGGGATGTTTGCCCGGAAACCGGGAAAGGGAATAACACTCGAAATGTATATAAGAAAAATTCAAGTTAATAAAAAAAAAAAGAAGAAGTTTATAATTGAAAAAAAAATAGAAAATAAATTATCAGGGGGTTGGGGATTTAGCTCAGTGGTAGAGCGCCTGCCTAGCAAGCACAAGGCCCTGGGTTCGGTTCCCAGCTCCGGGAAAAAAAATAAATAAATTATCAGAAGTAGTAGTTAGAGTCACACATATATGTCAAAGGCTACAATTTGTCCTGACTACCATAGCTCCTCTTTTCACTCAGATACCATAACTATTACCTGGCTGAGGATATCCTAAGTATAAACTATGTGGTGTACCAGTATCCTTAGGACATTTTCAATGATTCAGCAGTTCGTTTCACTTTTTTTTTAAACTGGGAACATAAATGTGTCCTCTGACAATTGAGTCAAGAGTCGTTATTTTCAGACAGGCTAAACATAACTGTCTGAAAACTTATTTCACCAGAACACAGGTTCTGCTGTTCTACTTTAAATAAGGCATCAGGCATACACCGATTGTTACAAAACCTGGGGTCACTTGAGATCGTTCAGTACAGCTTAACGTGGGCTTCTAGTGTTTTAGTTAAAAGCATTCGAAAGTCGGTGTCACAGTTCTACAAATGCAGTCACATTCTGGGTACTAGGGGTTATATGTGTTCTCTCTGTATGAAACTTCCTCAGGGAATGTATCAATACTCCATCTTACAAACAAGATACCTAGAGCACTGAGGGAAGGTCACTTAAGATTTCACAATGAAGGAAGAGTTATATGACTTCCAACCTTGAACTGGATACTCTCTAATTAATTTCACTAGAAAAAAAATGCATCTCTTGTCAAAGTCAACAGAGCCACATACAAACAACAGGATCAAATGGATTGACTGGAGACACGTGGATTATTGGCCTGACTGTAGGTAGATACCTAGATACCGGAGAGTGCTGAATAGCACTTGCTCCTTGTTTTGTGTTGCTAAGGCTGCATCAACACATGCTGCTAAGCTAGTGAATCATTAAATAGGAGATGTCCACAGGGGAAATTAATTCCATTGTTTTTTGACTTTGCGTATTTGTTCACATAGAAAAATGTAATACTTATGTCTGTTCCTGCTCTCAGATGTTTAGAATTTACTTCAGTTATGGTATGATAAACTCAAATACTTTTCAAAACATATGGAAAAGATTCTTCTCTCACACAATACACTCGAACCATAGGTTCCAATCCCTACACTCCTAACTCATCCTTACCTCCCCTTTTCACCAGCCCCTCTGTATCCTTTTTATAAAAAGGCAGGCCTCCTCCAAAGGTGACAGCTAAACAGAACAAGACGAGATAAAATAAGACAAACTGAGAGCCCTTATAGCGATCCTGGACCAGGTGACCAGTATTAGAAAAAAGGTCGTTTCCCAAGTAACGTAACTAGGATTGGAAATTATTCCTTTGTACATGTAGAGGAAAGAAAGAAGCAAAGAAGAGAAACAAGACAATGAAGAAATAAAATAAAGAAAAAACAGAAATAAAGTAAAGAAGGGAAAATAGAAAGAAATGAAGAATAGGGAACTTTATGTGGGAAATAAACCTGCAGCTTGATTAGAAGTGTTATGATTCTAAGAACTAAGAGGTAATTCTTTATCCTCATCCTTCTTCAAAAACTGCCACACCACTGCAATTATATACCCAGGGACCAGTCTGGCAAACATTTTCTAAGCAAACATTCTCACTTTTAGGAAATGAACTGTGAAATTTTATCTTAGTTTTTAGCTTAACAGTTAAGAAAAGCATTATCCTGGGTATATGATGTCTATAACTATGTGAGGTCTGTGACAGCCTATCTTCTACCCCTGCCTCGTTCATTTTGCTCTTTCTCTTACATGTCTTGAAGAGATTGTTCTGTGATGGTTAATCTTCTTCGTTGTCAACCTGTTTGGATTTAGAATGACATAAGAGACTGATGTATACCACAAAATGTATCATTATAAACAGTTTGAGAAGATTGCTAAAGGATAAGAAATACCATCAGTAGCGGTATCACCACTCCATGAACTGGGGCGGCATACAAAGTATGAGGAGAAAGGAAGGAAAGCTAGCAAATACCTCTTCCATTGCCCCTGTTAAAATGTAAGCTGCTCCACTTAGACCTCTCTGCTATAATGGACAGTGTCCTCTGTAATCACTAGTTGGAAAATTGAACATGTGTGCTATCATACCAGGTGCTGGTGTTTCATACAGAACAAAATGAGGGAAGAATGAGATAACATGCAGAGGACTGGACTCTCCCCTTTCATCTTCTCAGTTATGTTATTCAGGGATATCTTCATGAAATTTGCTAAGAACACTAGCTAATTGAAGACCTAGAATGTCAACCTAGAATGAGTTAAATTGGTTTGTTTTTAATTTTTGTAAAACTCGTTCAATGTGCAGCACGTTGTTTCACAAGGTAATCTACTTTGTGTTAAAAATGATACACCCTTCACTCAAATTCAAACTATATCTTCTGTACCTACTATATTTTCTCACCTTCATGAAATAGGGAACGATAGGGATTAAGCTATTTCCACCATTATCATGGGATGTGTATGAGGTGAGCCTGGAGTGTTTTGTAATGCTAGAAATTAGGGGAGTGCTATTAAAATCCAGGAGACATATCCCAAGAGAATGGGAAGTAACTTGATTGGATTTCCACTGCTCAAATCTAGTACAATAGGATATTGAAAAATTAAGTACAACAGTAAGTTATAATGTTTTGGCTATTTTAGATTATAAATAGATAAAATTAATACACCAATTTTAGGGTGCAACAAGAGGACTTTTAATGATTTTAAAATTCTAAGATTCTATTGGCTAATATAGAAGGGGTATAGTAATTGGCAAAGTAAGTTTTTCCATCACCATAGTTAAGGCTTATTGTGAAAGAGATACTGGGTGAAAAATGGGAAATTTTGATGACATGCAGGATATTGGGATACATGGTTAACATTTCTTCATATAAATACGCTTGCATGTAAACATATATACATAGGTATGTAGGTATGAATATTTGTGACTATCCATGTGCAGCAACATGCTCATCTATTTATTTGCATATACAGTATGTTTCTAATGTCATATGTAGATCGTGAAACTATTCTGTGATCTTTGGTACATCTGAATTTTTTAGATAACCACAAGCTGGAATTGATTTCACTATCCAATCCCAATGAACAAGATCATTATGTTTGACCAAACTAATAGCTTCCTATTCTTTAGGTTCTTCATTCCTTAAGTGACTATCATAGCAGTCTCCACCTCTTAGGAAAAGCATATATACTAAACTCAAGGGGAAAGTGGAATCAAAAACCTCTAGGAAGGGTAGACAGATCCTGCTTTAGTAGCTGCTACGATTATTTCCTATTTCTTTTCATTCTGCATCATTTTCTCCAGGACTCTTCACTTGTCCAGTGACTGCTTGCCCTCATCCTCCATGTTAATCTTAAGGCCAGCATGTGAGCCAGAGTCATTGAGTTTCCAACAGCTACCACTGTTATTACAAATTCTAGGCTTAAAGCTGGGCTAAGCCTTAGTCTCTAGCAGTGAGACTCAAAGAGTGAAATCATCTGCAAGGGGGAAAATGTTTGATTTGTATACCAAAACGCAGAGCACAATATGAAGGTCCTTCAGCCCTGTTTGTAATGACTCAGAAGCTGCTCTTTGCCACATACTCAGTGCTAAAAGAAATCAATTCCTCCATTCTGACTTGCTCTTGACACTGCCTTTAATCTATGAACTATGAAATGCAAAGAAATCTAGTGTTCTTTCCTCTCCTCCATCTGTGCGTGGCTGTCAGGCAAGTAGTCAGCAGCACTCTGTAACAGAAGTTAATTGGAAGGCACTCCTGTCTCTAGCTTCTTTGGTAATTATTGAAGTCACTCTCCTGGCAAGAAAGAAAGCCTTTTGCTTTAACACTGTTTGATAAAGAGACTCTCCCGCCTCATACAGTCATAGAAGCAAAACAAAACCAGCCATCCAAAGCATTCTCTGTTAGCTTGATAATCCCCAGAATTGCTTTAGGTGGATAAGTGAAAATTTCGGTTGTATTTAATTTAAATACATTTGAGAGAATAGTGTTATGTCCCCTCTGTGTCTGGGCCTTGTTCCCTGTCCATGATTCAAAAACAGATATTCTATTAGAAATGTCTTTTATTGATACTAGCAATACTAATTTCAGGCTGTTTTATACCATGTTTGATATATTGTAAACAGAGGAAAAGTCCAGTTTGCTTTTTATACTAACCTGCTTTGAACTTTTAAATCCCTTGCGACAGGATTCTGTCACAGCAGATTCTCTCACCACACTGAACACCATCCTTACCAGGACCCCTGTAATTATGTGTAATCCACAAGGACGCATTGGCTAGGCTAGTCAAGACAGTGATCTTGTGTACTGGCTAGTGAATAGTAATTGCATATTAAGCTATGATTTTCTGTCCTGGCTCTTAATATATCTAACCAGTATATAATCACCTCATTCCATGATCGCTAGTCATTTGCTTGAGTTTTGCTCTCAATAGTGTCTCTTTAGAACAAAAAACATTTTTTTAATTCCACTTGCTCTCTATCATTTATAATTTTAAGGCCTCCCGTGTTTGTTTTATATTTAGCTGAAGGATAACTCTTATATAGAAATTCAAGAATTAAAACAATCATTTCTATTTTTGCTGCATTTGAAATCTGGTATGAATATTATGCTAAGTTATCAAAAGAAGAGTGCAAATATTCAACGAACTCAGCCATTAGGGAAATGCAAATCAAAACTATATTGATATTGCACCTTCTGCTAGTCTGAATGGCTCTCATAGAGAAACATTAACAGCAAATGACGGGCTGTGGGGAATGGAAGCCTGTACTCTCTCTTTGACAGCTAGTGTGGAGATTTTGCAACAAACTAGAGAAAGAACAGCCATATGATCCAGGGAGTACCAGACAGAATTCTAGGAAGTACCTACCATATCCTAGCTGTCACAGTACAAAACTACTTGCACACCCAATGTTAAATAGGAGTTTCTATAAATTCAAAATAATTGAACCAGAATAGAAGTCAATGGAAATATAGGTAGATAAAGAATGTGGTATACATACACATTAGAGCTTTCACCAGGAGTTTTTAAAAAACTAAATTATGCTTTTTACATGAAAATTGATAAAGATAATGGTCATATTATGAAATATTGAAGATATAAAAAAACTGTGTCTTTCCTTATATGTGGAAATTAGATAAAAATAGTGATATTAAAGTAAGAACATGGGCTGGGGAAAAAGAAAGACGATGGGAAAGGAAGTAAAACAGTATTTGTTATCTCTAATAAGTGAAATCAATTTGATTATGAGTATGTGAGAGAGAAAAAGAAACAGAGATGACAGATGACTATTCCAAGGGGAAAGGAGGCCAACAGGAGAGGATAGAGGAGAAGAGGGAATATGAGAATATGAAGAGAATGTAATCACATATATACATGTATTATATATAATATTATATATGTACATGTGTGTCTGTATACATGTATAGAATATATATGTGTGTGTATAATAAAATGCAATACTACCTATGCTAATAAAAATTAATCAATACATACCCAAATAACATTTCCTGTCCATTTTATTTTTAAAAATACAGTGACATGACCTAGGGACGAGAAATAGTATACCACAGTCCCTCCTCCCGGTAATATGCAGTCTGTTTAAATTGACAGAACTATTTCCTTCTAACTGAAATGTAGTCTAAGACTAAGAGGAGGAGAAGCGTTCCTAAGAATGAAGTGCTATATGAAGGTTGAATACAGAACAACCTGTTCCTCATGTTAGGAAGCAGGGATGCTCTTTGAAGAATGCACACGTGTTTCCTGAACTTGAGAGGATGACAAGATATTATAAGCAAGTAAATAATGTTTTTTAACAGTTTACTATAGGAATATAATCAAAGGTATGTTATAGACAAATGGAGTCAGTGCAAAAGGGTTTGCCAATGCTCTAGAATGTTTTTGGTGGTAGAATCAGAGTGTCCCTAAGAAGTTTGAATGGCACTGCAGAAACTGGAGCTTATATCATTGTTTATTGGCAGAACATTAATGTGTGAAGCTTAGCACCAACAGATACCCAGATACCAAATGCCCAAAAATGAATTTTAAGAACTGGCCAAAGGGTAAATGGTTAAGGTAGGTTTTAAGGACTCCTTTATCACATGCTATTTGGTCATGATGAAAGAAATAGAACACTGAGTACTGTTCAGATGATAATGAGGCTCTATCCTAGGAGAGGAAAAGAAGTAACCAAACGGAGTTTGCAACATCTGAAGTCAGCTGAGAAAGTTGGTAGGTACTAAAGGCAGGATGTGTGCAGTGAAGAATCTATGTATGTGGTTAATAGACAGCATGACCATGTGAATGCAAAAGGAAATATTACTGGAGTTTCTTAATTTGTTTGTGATTTATTCAACAAGAACATGATTTTGTCATTAAATTTATATTCTTTTCTAATATATTGTTCTGCTCTACATTTTAAAATATTTCTACCATATTGCCTTTTAAAGGGTAGGCTTGAGGGTTTTTGTTGTTACTTCATTTTTATACACAACATTTTCACTAGCAGTGTGATAGATATTCTTCTAGACATTTTGGATTTGACATTGAAAAAAACTAAATTCTAAATTCTGATAAAAGTACAGATAAAATGTAGACACATACACCACACACAGACACACACAGACACACACACACACACACACACACACACACACACTCATCATTATCACCAGTACCATCATCATCTGTTATTATTCACTTAGATGATAACATGATGTAAAAAAGAGTTATATGTTGAAATTTATGTTGCATATTCATGGTTTAATTCTCATTTTCCCTATTTTAAATTAATATTATTTTATTTTTATTACTCATTTTATTTATTTACATTTCAAATGTTGTCCCCATTCGGATCTTCTCTCCGCAAACCCCCTCACCCCATCCCCCATCCTTTTGCCTCTAACAGGATGCTCCCACACCAACCCAACCGCTCCCACCTCAGCCCTCTAGCATCCCCCTTCCCTGGGGCAACAAGCTTCCACAGCTCCAAGAGCCTGGAGTCCAAATGATGCAAGATAAGGAATGTTGGAGCCATGGACAGACTCACTGACACTCTTTTGTTGGTGGTTTAGTCCCTAGCAGCTGTGAGGGGTCTGGTTAGTTGATATTGCTGTTCTTCCTACGGAGTTGCAATACCCTTCAGCTCCTTCCATCCTTCAAACTATTCCATGGTTGGTTTTAAGAATCTGCATCTGCAGGTGTTGGCAGAGCTTCTCAGAAGACAGCCATATCAGGTTCCTGCCTGCAAGCACTTCTGGGCATCAGTAATAGTGTCTGTGTTTGGAGTCTGGATAAATCAGAAATAGTATCTTCCTTTTGGTGTCTGCTGATGGGATGGACCGCAAAGTGGGACAGTTTTTGGATGGCCTTTTCTTTGGGATCTGCTCCCTTTTTGTCCCTGCATTTCTTTAGGCATGAACAATTCTGGGTTAAAGATTTTGAGAGGGTTGGATTGTCCCATCCCTCAACTAGGAGCAATATCAATCTATTGGAGGTGGTTTCTTCAGGATCTTTTTTGCTGCTGTTGGATATTTCAGCTATTGTCATTTCCATTGGGTCCTGGAAACCTCTTACATCCCTTGTGTCTGGAAATTCCTAATGGTTCCCAAAGTACTCCAACCTCCCATTGCTACATATTTCTACCCACATTTCTGGATTTCTGGGTTTCTCTCCTGTCTCTTACCGTATCTGATCCTGCCTCTGCTTTCTATCTGCCTCCCCTCTCCCTAGAGGGTTCCTCCCTTCCTCTGCCTCCATTGATTATTTCCTTCCCCATTCTAAGTAGGATGGGAGCATCCACTTTGGGATTCTTTCTTGTTAAGTTTCATATGGTCTATGAGCTGTATCCTGGGTCTTCTTCTAAGGTTTAGAGCAAATATCCACTTATCAGTGAGTGCTTACCATGTATATTCTTTTGGGACTGGGATAACTCACACAGGATGACATTTTCTAGTTCCATTCATTTGCCAGCAAAATTTGTGACATTATCCTTCTTAATTGCTGAGTAGTATTCCATTGTGGAAATGTACTACATTTTCTGTATTCACTCCTCCATTGAGGGACATCTGGGTTGTTTTCAGATTCTGGCTATCAAAAACAAGGCCACTATGAACATAGTGAAGCACATGTTCTTATTATATGTTGAAGCATCTTTTGAATATATGCCCAGTAGTGGTATAGCTGGGTCTTCAGGTAGAATTACAGTTTTCTGAGGAACCTCCACATTGATTTATCAAGTGATTGTACCAGTTTCCAATCCCACCAACAACGGAGGAGTGTTTTTTCCTCTCCACATCCTTAACAGCATCTGCTGTTATCTGGGTTTTTGTTCTTAGCCATTCCAATGGCTGTAAGATAGACTCTCAGGGTCGTTTTGGTTTGCATTTTCCTGATAACTAAGGACTTTGAACATTTATTAAGTGCTTCTCAGTCATTCGAGATTCCTCTGTTGTGAATTCTGTTTTGTCTTATACTCCATGTTTTGATTTTTTATTGGATGTTTTTTGTATTCAAATTTCGAATGCTATCCCCTTTCCTGGTGCCCCCTCTCCCATCCCTCCTCCCCTTGGTCCCACCCACTCCCTCCCACCTCACCACCTTGCATTTCCCTACACTGGGGAAATGAGCCTTCACAGGACAAAGGGCTTCTCCTCCTATTGATACCAGACAATGCTGCCCTCTGCTACATATGTGGCTGGAGCCATGGGTCCTTCCATGTGTACTCTTTGGTTGGTGGTTTAGTTCCTGGGAGCTCTGGGGTGTCTGGTTGGTTGATATTGTACTTCCTATAGGGTTGGAAACCCCTTCCATTCCTTCAGTCTTTTCTCTAACTCCTCCGTTGGGGTCCCAATGCTCAGTCCAATGGTAGGCTGCAAGCATCCTCATCTGTATCAGTAAGGCTCTAGCTGAAGCTCTCGGGAGACACTTATATCAGGCTCCTGTCAGAAAGCACTTCTTGGCATCAACAGTAGAAACTGGGTTTTGATTGGATTGATTGCTGTTTTTATGTTTAGCTTATTGAGTGCTACATTTTGGATATTAGTTTTCTATCAGATGTGGGGTTAGTGAAGATTGTTTTCCTGTATGTTGCTGATTTATCCTATTGACTACGTCCTTTGCCTTATAGAAGATAGCAAGTATCATGAGGTCCCATTTATCAAATCTTGATCTTTGAGAATGAACTTTTGGAGTTCTAGTTAAGAAATTTCCGCCTGTTCCAATGAGCTTGAGGCTGTTTCCTACTTTATCTTCTATTAGATTTAGTGTATCTAGTTTTATGTGGAGGGCCTTGAGACATTTGGACTTCAGTTTTGTGCAAGGTGACAAATAAGGATCTATTTTCATTTTTCTACTAACAGACTACCAGTTAGACCAGCACCATACATTGAAGATGTTTTCTTTTTCCTATTGTATAATTTTGGCTTCTTTGTCAAAGAACAAGTGTCCATAATCTGTGGTTTTATTATTGGAGCTTCAGTTCTATTCTATTGATTGAGGTTTCTGTTCTGTACCAATACCATGCAGTTTTTATCATCACTGTTCTGTAGTATTGCTTGAGATCAGGAATGGTGATTCCCCCAAGAAGTTTTTTTATTGTTAAGAATTGGTTTTTGCTATTCAGGCATTTTTGTTCTTTCAGATGAATTTGGAAATCACTCTCCATGTTTTTGAAGAATTGTGTTGGGATTTTGATGGGGATTGTGCTGAATCTATAAATTACTTTTGTTAATTCTAACAGCTCATGAACATGGGAGATCTAGCTATTTTCTGTGGTTTTATTTTATTTCTTTTATTTATTTTTTGGAAAACTTGAAGTACTTGTCATACAGATCTTTCACTGGTTTGGTTATTGTTATCCAAAGATCTTTTATCTTACTTATGACTATTATGAAGGCGGCTGTTTCTCTGTTTTCTTTCTCAGACAGTCTGTCATTTCTAGAAAGTGAGGCTACTGATTATTTGAGTTAATTAAATATCCAGGCACTTTGATGAAGTTGTTCATCAGCTATAGAAGTTCTCTAGTAGAGTTTTTGGTGTTGCTTATGTATACAAATAGTGATACTGTTACTTCTTCATTACCAATTTGTATCCCCTTGAGCTCCTTTTGTTGTCTTATTGCTCTAGCTAGAATTTCGAACACTATATTGAGTAGATGTGGGAAAAGTCATCCTTGTCTTGTCCCTGACTTAGTGGGATTGCTTCAAGCATCTTCACATTTAATTTGATATTGGCTGTTGGCTTTATTTATAAATAAATGCTTTATTTATGTTTAGGTATAGGTCTTGATACCTGTTATATCTAAAAATTTTAACAGGAAAGGGTGTTGTATTTTGCTAAATGCTCTTTCCGCATCTAATGTGATGATGAAGTGATTGTTTTTTCTTTGAGATTGTTTATATTACATTAATTGATTTTCATATATTGAACCAAACTTGTATACCTGGGATGAAGCCTACTTGGTCGTGGTGAATGATGGTTTTATGTACTCTTGAATTCTGTTTGCAAAAAGTATTATCAAGTATTTTTGCATTGATATTCATAAGCAAAATTGGTCTGAATATTTTTGGGGGGGTCCTTGTGTGATTTAGGTATCAGAGTAATGTTAGCTTCAAAGAATGAATTAGTTGGTGTTCTTTCCATTTTTATTTTATTGAAAAGTTTGAGGAATATTGTTATTAGCTCTTCTTTGAAGATCTGCTAGAATTCTAATTCTGCACTAAAGTCATCTGACCCTGGGCTTTGTTTTTCTTCTCTCTCTCTCTCTCTCTCTCTCTCTCTCTCTCTCTCTCTCTCTCTCTCTCTCTCTTTTTAGTTGGAGGTTTTTAATGAATTATTTCCATAGGGGATATAGGACTGTTTAGATAGTTTCCTTGCTCTTGATTTAACTTTGTCATATGCTATCTATCTAGAAAACTATCCATTTCATGTAGATTTTCCAGGTTTTTTTTTTTTTTAGTATAGTCTTTTGTAGTAAGATCTGATGAATTTTTAAATTTTCTGTTTCTTTTGTTATTTTCATTTTTTATTTCTGATTTTGTTGATTTGGATGCTCTCTCTGGTCCTTTTATTTTGTTTTGCTAGTTATTTATCTATCTTATTTATTTTATCAGACAAACAACCAAAAAACAAACAAACAAACAAACAAAAAAAAAAAAACAAAAAACAAAAAAACGCCCAGCTTTGGTTTTGTTGATTCTTTCTATCATTCTCTTTGTTTCTATTTGGTTGATTTCGGCCAGAGTCAAACTCTTTCATGCCCTCCATTCCTCTTGGGTATGTTTGCTACTTTTTGTCTAGAGCTCTCAGGTGTGCTGTTAAATTGTTAGTGTGGATATTTTCAATTTCTTTACCAGAACACTTAGTTCTGTGAATTTTCTTCCTAGTACTGCAGTCATTGTGTCCCATAAGTTTGGGTGTGCTGTGTCTTCATTTTCATTGAATTCAAGGAAGTCTAATTTCTTTCTTTCTTTCTTTCTTCCCTGACCAAGTTATCTTTAAGTGGAGAGTTGTTCAGTTTCCATGGGTATGTGGTTTTTCTGTTGTTTTTATTGTTATTGAAGACCAGCCTTAGTGTGTGGTTATCTGATATGATGCATGGGATTATTTCAATTTTCTTGTATAGATTGAGGCTTGTTTTGTTTCCAATTACATGGTCAATTTTGGAGAAGTTACCATGAGGTTCTAAGAAGGTATATTCTTTTTTTTTTAGGGTGAAATTCTCTTTAGATATCTGTTAAATCCATTTGGTTCATAACTTCTATTAGTTTCACTGTGTCTCTGTTTAGTTTCTGTTTCAATGACCTGTTAATTAGCGAGAGTGGGATGTTAAAGTCACCTAGGATTATTGTGTGGGGTTCAACGTGTGTGTTAGAGTTTAAGTAAAGTTTGGTTTATGACTGTGGGTGCCATTGAATTTAGGACAAAGATAATCAGAATTAAGAGATCATCTTGATGGGTTTTTTTCTTTGCTGAGTATGAAGTGTCCTTCCCCATCTCTTTGAATACCTTTGCTTGAGAGTCTATTTTATTGGATATTAGGATGGCAACTCCAACTTGTTTCTTGGGATCATTTGCATAGAGAACTTTTTTCCAGCCTTTTATTCTGAGATAATGTCTGTCTTTAACATTGAAGTGTGTTTCTTGTATGCAGCAAAATGCTGGATCCTTTTGTGATCCAGCCTCTTAGCTTATGTCTTTTTATAGGGGGATTGAGTCCATTGATATTGAGAGATATTAAAAACAGATGATTGTTATTTCCTGTTATGTTTGCTATTGTAGGTGGCACGTGCATGTTATTTTCTCTATTTTGCTTTGTTTTGATATGATTACTATCTTTCATTTTCTTTGGTGCATGTACCTAACTTGTATTGTAGTTTTCCTTCTAGAATCTTCTGTAGGCCTGGTTTAGTAGATAGATATTATTTGAATTTGGTTTTGTCCTGGAATATTTTGGTTTGGAGTATGCTGATTGAACTTTTTATTGGGTATAATATCCTGGGCTGGCATTTGTGTTCTCTTGGGGTGTGCATTACCTCTTCTGGCTTTCATAGTTTCTGGTGAGAAGTCTGGTGTAATTCTGATAGGTCTGCCTTTATAAGTTACTTGACCTTTTTCCCTTTCTTTGTTCTGTGCATTTAGTTTTTTGATTATTATGTGAAGAGAGGATTCTCTTTTCTGGTCCAATCTTTTTGGTGTTCCATAGGCTGCTTGTACATTTATGGCCAGCTCTTACTTTAAGTTGGGAAAGGTTTCTTTTATGATTTTTTGAAGACATCCTTGGGTACTTTTAGCTAGGAATCTTCATTTGCCTCTATTCCTATTATATTTGTATTTGTTCACTTCATTGTGTCCTGGATTTCCTGACTATTTGGGGTTAGGAGGTTTTTCACTTTTGAATGTTTTGAATTTTCTTTGACAGTTGTGTCAAAATCTTCTAAGGTATCTTCTACACCTGCGTTTCTTTCTTCTATCTCGTATTCTGTTGGTGATGCTTACATCTGTAATTCCTGACCTCTTTTCTAAGTTTTCCATTTCAGGGGTTGCTTCCTTTTGTGACTTCTTTATTGTTTCTACTTCAACATTAAGGTCTTGGGCTGCTTTGTTCAATTCCTTCATCTGTTTGATTGTATTTTCCTGTGTTTCTTTAAGGGATTGTTTTCTCTTTAAGAGATTCTACTTGTTTACCTGTGTTTTCCTGTATTTCTTTCAGTGATTCTTTTTTTTAAAATATCATCCTTAAAGGATTTTATTATCTTTATGAGATAGGATTTTAGGTCAGCTTCCTGGTTTTCAGGTGTGTTGGTGTTTCCAGGGCTTTCTGTTGTGTGAGAACTGGATTCTGATGATGCCAAAGTATATTGGTTTCTGGTGCTTATTGTCTTATGCTTGCCTCTTGCCATCTGGTTACTCCTGGACTTAGCTGGGTGTTTCTGTTTGGTGCTTCCCTCTTGTTTCCCTGGGTTGCTTCAGGTCTCCTGGTAGGCCTGGGCACTGGCTGTAGCAGACCTCCTGTGAGGCCTTCCCACTGTGGGGTCTTCCCAGGGGCTTGCACACTGGTGACCTGTTGCCCTGGCTGAAGTGGCTCTTCTATCAGGCCTTCAGACCGTTGGACTTTAGACTTTAGAGGAGCAGTCACTCTTTTGCCCTACCTATAGCTGTTCTCCTGAGAGGTCTTTAGATTGTGGGTTCTGTTATTCTGTGTGCAGCTTCACTCCTGGGAGACATCCTCTAGTCAGGCTGTCTCTGGGCATGGAAAGAATTCTGCAGTACTTTATCTGTGAGACTGGTTATGATGGACTTCCCAGGAGTTGAGCTGTCTCGGGGTCTGGGCTTGAAGTGTGAGGGTGAGGGACTAGAGGATCTGATCTGCCCCTTAGGTACAGTTGTGGACTGGAAGAAAGATGTGTCTCTGTCAGGGTGGATAGGTCCTGTGCCCACTGTGCCCTGTGGGGGACTCAGTTAGACCAGGTATTGTGGTGTGTAGGATTCTCATCTGTGAGCATTGTTGTGATGGACCTCCAGGGAGTCAAAATATTTCTGGGAATGGCAGGGTGTCTGGAGCACTGGATCTGCCCTTTTAATTCTCTTATAGTCAACCTTACATGAATTGTAATGAAAGTTCACATGAAATACATTTTATGATATGATGGACTTCCCAGGAGTCGAGCTGGTCACCTAAATATGGTCACCTAAATAATTTTTACCCCATCTATGCCAGAATTTTGGCTGGATTGATATTGGCAAGGATTTATTTAATAAGCCACCACTGCTGGGGGATCATGAGAGAAATGGCCATGCCGGGTCTATTGGGCAGAATGTCATAGCAAGCCTCACTAAACACTAGCTCTTACATTCCTTCTGTCTGTATTTCTCATTTAGGCTTGAGGACTCAGAGACTTCTCAGCAGTTTTATTCTACCTTAATGCTGTCTGCTGCACAAAGAAGCACTCAGAGTTGTAAAGTAGCCCAAGTCCAAAGAGATAACATAAATATTTGTCTTGAAATGAGGTCTTACTCTCTGAAGATTACCCTTAAACAACTGAGCAGAGTGATCTTCCTTTTTCCTCTTTATATTAGCTGATTCACCTGTACGTATCAATATGCCTGGATAAAGAGAAATGTTTAATACAACTATGTAGTAGTCAGGGTTCTCTCGAGTCATAGAACTTATGGAATGTCTCTACATATTAAGGGAATTAATTGTAATCACTTACAGTCTAAAGTCCAACTAATCTAACAATGAGCAGCTGTGAATGGGAAGTCTAAGAATCTAGTAGTTGCTAATTAAGTCCCATGAGGCTAGCTATTTCATTTGGTCTCCTGTGTAAGCCAGAGTCCTGAAGAACTCAGTTTCAACAGATGTTCTGGCAAGTACAAGCAGGCAGAGAAACAGCCTTCCTTTTTCCAATGTCCTTATATAAATCACCAGCAGAGGGTGTGTCCCAGATTAAAGCTGTGTACTACTACACCTGGATACAAAACTTGCTTTGTCCCTGGCTGGCTTTGAATTTAGAGATCTGTTTACCTCAGTCTCCTGGGATTAAAGGCATGTACTACCTTCCTTGGGCCGAATCTTTTTATGGCCAGTATGCCACACAATCTTCATATCAAGATCTGGATTACAGGTGTGCACTCTATGTCTGGATTTCATTCCAGATGGAGTCAAGTTCACAACTAGGAATTGTAATCACAAGCTATTACTAATTCCTAATTTTAAACTTTTCCTTATATTTGTGATTTTAATATAATTACACTATTTTGCCCTTTCTTTCTTCCCTCCACTCTTACATACTCTCCTTGTTTGTTATCTTTCAAATCCATGACATCCTTTTTTCATTAATCATTGTTACTTACATGCATTCATATATGTATGCATTTATATATTTAATTCACAACTGAAACTGTTTAGTCCACATAGCATTACATGTATGTATGGTTTTAGGGCTGATCATTTGGTATTAGATAGCCAATTGGTGAGTTTTTCCCTGGAGTATGAACTTTTGTCTCTCTCAACTTTCGTTAGCTTCCTGGACTTCCATGTGTGAATTTGAGGCTTCATGGGCTGTTCCCCATGTTGATTGTTGTTCATGTTTAGCTCACGTTTAGGGAGAGACTTTGGTGAGACTTCCTAGGTGTAGCCTCTTAAATTCTTAGGATACACATTTTCACAGCAGACTTCCTATACCATTTACTCTTAGAACCTTTCTACCCTATCTTCTGCAGTTTTTTCATGAACCTTAGTTGTGTTATATATAGAAGAACTGCTTGAAGCTGGATTCCACAATTCTGTGTTTTGTTTGGTTGTGTTAACTATAATGGTTTCTGTCTTTTACAAAAAGAAGATTCTTTGACAAGGAGTGTGAACTATGTTTATTTGTGCATATAAGAATGAATATTTAGAATGTGGTTAGCGATTATACTTCTTTAGTAAAAGTGGCCATTGTAGGTTCTCTAAAGTCCATAATTTCTCTAGCCCTGGGTAGCTGGCTAGGTTTCCAGTATCTATCATTATTTTATTCCTGTTGAATGGATCTTAAATCCATTAATAGAGATGTTGGTTACCACCTACTAATGTGTGCCACTAATGCACACATAGACCATTGCTGTGGTTTGTAGATATTGTAAGTGGGTAGAAATGTAGGTTACTTCCTTCCTTTGGAAGTTTGAATGGTATCTTCTGACATTATGAAAGCTAATTTTCAGGGAGGAAGTCTTTAGGGCAGTTGCATCTCTCAGGGTTCTGTGTTCTGTGTTTGAAGAATATGATGTTTTCATTAGAATGGTGTTACCTTCCATATCTTGGAGGAAAACAAGGGCAACAGTACTACCATGTCATATTTTGGACAGTCCTGATCCACAACTCAAAAGGAGGCTTCTCTGTGTCTACAGTTGAGAGGTCTTTTGGTTTTGGCCCTTTTGGGGAGCATGGTCAGCTAAGATAGAAAAATTCCATTTAAATTACTTGGATTATGACTTGTGCCATTGTATCAAATTTATTTTTGGTAAATTCCCTATGACTTCTTCAGACATCACTACTACTATTGTACGTCCTCCATCTTTTTTTCTGTGTTTATCTACCTTCCTGACTCTTAATTACAGGTTTCTCATTCTTAGCATTTCCCCATAGAACAATATGCACCTCGCTATTCTCCTCTCTAATGCTCTTTGATTTACTGCACACTGTTTTTATATACCACAGTTTCATTTTCTATTCATCAATTAAAGGAAATTCTGGTTTTTCACATTTCATGCTGCCATTACTATGACAGCAATGGCTATGGCTAAGCAAGTATCTGTGGAGTGGGATAGGAGTCCTTCAAGCACATGCCTATTACAAATTCCAAAGTTTTATTTTCAAATAATTTTAAACTAGGAATTTGAACTAGTAAACAAGGGAGCTGTATGATAGCATTGTATTCGTATGGAGGGCTTTTAGCAGAAAATTATCTAATAACAGCTAAATACACACTCAAAGCGGAAGAGAATCTTTGAAAGACGATTGTGATTTTTTTTTCTCACTTTTGTGTGCAAAAGATTTTCCTAAGCTCGGTCTTTAAAATAATGCTAAGGACATTGTTAATATCAGCAAGGAATAGAATACTGTGGTCATTTTATACTCTATGGTCCATGGTTTTCACAATGATAATGGTACTACATACTGACAATTTAAAAATAGTTCATTTACAAAAGTTAAATTTTCTTTAATTTGTGGTTTTGTGAAAATGATCTAACTCCCCTGAGCTTTGCTTTGCTCATTTATGGACTGGAAATGAATATCTAATATCCTATTTGTGGTGAATTTTAAAGAAATCAAGTAAAAGAAAAGCATGAGTAGCGAGTTAGATTTAGAAAAACATAGTTGTAAATTTAACTAAGTTAATATTAATGATAGTTTTACAGACCAAGCCCATCCCAGGTTTTTAATCACTATTTTCTTGTTTGTATATGTAACTAAGTGAGACTTGGATTTGTAAATCCGAGAGTACTTTTGTTCAGGGTTTCATAGACATTAGTATATGGAAGCCCGGATCCACTGCTTCTATGTCTATGATCATGGGAAAGATATACGTTTCAACTGGGCTTCCTTACTCCTCCACTAGTAGAACTTCCAGCACTTACAACATACCACTTTTCAATAGATCCACCCAGGGGAACAAGACTGGAATGCATACATCTTCATTGGTATTTTTCTATTCAAATGTAACAAATGTAATTTTTATAATGTTTTCCTGAAAGTTTCATCTATTTAAATTTTATAAGAGGAGTCTATATAGCCTAGTTCTTAATGTACACATACTTGCTTGTGAAAAAATACTCATAGATTGAAGTGGTTTAATTGGGTGTCAAAATGTCAGGAACCTGGCAGCTAAAAACTGTATAGTATGATAGTGTGGTAATTAGTTAAATCTCATAAGTTAAAATGTCACAAGCTTACTTTGCTTCATTGATAAGTCCTTGATTTGTTATTATTCGGTAACATTTCTCTGTAGTTTTATACACTAACTACTTAAAATGAGAATGGAATGGAAAAGAATAAAAGTTTTTTTTTATTCTAAGATGTGTCAAGTTTAAGATTTGTAGCACATTTGATAATTTGGTTCCTCTTCCTTTTGGAAAATTGTAAGATTGATGATCAATTTCTTTCATTTTCTTAATTATTTTATAATATTTAGCAATATTTAGCACCTCTTCTATGACTAATAGAGATTGTAAGCCATTTGTGTGCAAACAAACAAACAAACAAACAAACTAGAGGGTGTTTCTGCTATATTGTATTTGGTCCTTATTCTGATAATGGATTACTTTCAGATCTGAGGGTGTATAGAAAAACTTATATTTTATATTTTGATGGGGATAATATATTACTTTTATTAGCAAGTGACATAGGTACAGTGAGAAGGCTAAATGGTGGCTCCCCATTATAGTGTAGTTGTCACTATTGATACTTAGGTGTTTGGAATGTGAATTTTTGAATTTGAATTTATGTATAATTGGGGCCATTTCAAAACAATTTTCTTGGTTACTTTGTAACTTAAGTTGAATCTCAATTTCTACATGTGTGAAACCAGATAAGTGATTCATTCCTTTTTGGCTCCTTTCAGTAGTACATATCAACGAGCTCCTCTTGGTACATAGCTAGGAGGCTTTGAAGGCAAATGGCCCCAGTGGTCTCATATGTTTATTTGCTGGGTGAGCGTTTGGTGGAACTATTAAGTGCAATATGTGTCACTTTTCTGAGGCAAACCAAAGGTATATTCTCAAGGTTCTGCCACCTTCAGCAGCATTTGATGGAGGATTTTTTTTATACATTTGTAACAGATAAGAGATGAAGCAGATTGCAGTTTGGGTTTTTTTGTTATTTTTTTTTTATTGTAAACCATGTACCAAGTTTCTGGTCAAGACTGTATAGGATAAGTTGAACATGATTGCATTCTATTAACCAATATGGATGTGTTTCCTATGCATATAGTTACATTGAAATAAATTTCTAAACCATCAAAAGGAAAAGAAATAAAGGATTAGAACATGTGCACTTGTTGGAGGAGGTATGTCATTGGGAGACATTTAGTGTGCTTCTGTTAGAGACAGAGCTGTTCCTGACACCATGCCTTTGCTTACCTATCACCCATTCTAGCCTTCTGCAACTGAAAGTCAAATTAAGTGCTTTTTAAACAAGTTTCCTAGGTCAATGTGCTTTGTCACATCAATAGAAAAATAACCAATGTAATATCTATCACTGAGCATTAATTAAAAACAATGACTAGCTGTCCTTACCTCTCTCATTTGTACCTACTTCAGAGACTAGCAAGTTGCTTCTTTACCTGGGAGCCTGGACACAGATCATTGACTGATTATGTCATTGAAAAGATGCTATGCAGTCAGAGCCAAGTCACACAGAGGGACAAGACATGGACATAATTACTGAAAATCAAAATAGAAAGTCTTGGCTCACATTTCTAGTCTGCAAATCATAATCTATATGTATAAATTCGAACATCTTATATTGACCTGTCACTGAGAATTCTACCCCTGTCACAATTTAATTGTGTGACACTGATTGGGATTTCTTTCAGTCTCTGCAGAACTAGCCTCTATGTGCAAAAGGATGATCCATGACACAAACACTAGTTCACTGGCAGATGATTGAAAATGAAGAAAAGCAAGGGTTCAAAAGGGAACAGGTAGACAGATTAGTCACATCCTACAGAAATTGTATATGGGTTGGGGTAATGCAAAGAATAAAACAAAAGTGTTGAGAATACAAAAGTACTAATACTTGTGATTTTATGGAGTCTTTTACAAGGTCCCAGTGGTGAAATTGGTGGCCTACAAAAATATTAAATCATTCAATGTTGTTATAAAGACCTCCCAAAATTGCTCACAATACTGTAGATTGTTATTCATTTTTGTTAATATGAAACTATTTGGGTCATTATAACATTTTCAAACATGTATGTTATGGGCTATTCTAAATGTACATCTTTTCTCCATTTAGGAATTAAAAAAATAACAGCTTCAAGCATTTCTCTCATAGAACAAATGTCATTAAAACCAAAGCAAACAAACAAAAACAAAAACAATATCACCAACAAAAACAAATGTAGCTCCATCAGGCTGTTACTCTGGTGTGGCTAGTTAAGGGTTGAACTGGATATGCAAGTGTTCTTAAGAGTATAAAGCTGGCTTTGCAAGAGCAAGACCACCACAAATAGAACATAGGACTGATGAATGTAATTCTTTTTATTAAATTATCCTTATTTCTGATGTAAAGCAGGTTAAAAGGGAATTTTCCAGTTTTTGTTTTTCAAAGAATGAGCAATAAGACTACCCTGGGCTATAGAGTGGACCCAGTATAAAGCAAATGAACAAAAATACAAAATAACTAGTAGGAATGATATATTCCCTTGATCCAATTATCGTTGATTTATCACTGAATCAAGTACATATTCTTTATGATTATATGTATAAATACATTCATATTAGGATCCTATGTTACAGGTGTGTGAGAACATGAGTGTTACCCAGCATTACCTTGAATCTCTAGGAAGTTTCTTTTCTTTTTCTTTTTGTTAATTACATTTGGTTACATTACAAAAGTTGTCTCCCTTCCCAATTGAGGTCCTTGAACCACTTGGACTTGACCTTATTACAAGGAGATTAAAAAATGGATCAATTTTCATACTTCTACATGCAGACTTCCAGTTTGACCAGCACCATTTTTTCAAAATTCTGTCTATTTCCCACTTTATTATTTGTGCTTCTTTGTCCAAAATTAAGTAACCATACGTGTGTTGGTTGATTTCTGTGTCTTCCATTCTACCTATTTGTCTCTGTACCAATACCATGTGGTTTTTCTTACTATTGCTCTATAGTATAGCTTGAGGTCAGAGATGGTGATTTCCCAAGTTCTTCTATTGTTGACCATAGTTTTCTGCTATCTTAGGATTTTTGTTATTCCAGATGAGGTAGAGAATTGCTCTTCCTGTCTTTATCAATAGAGCAATAATAAATATAATTTTAAAGTGTTAGCACATCTTTCATCAATGTGGCTGCCTAAACATGAATTGAACATGGACTACACCAATAAATATGCTGAAATTCCTCAACCTTTACACTAAGTGGTTCAAGGACCTCCACATCAAACCAGACATACTGAATCTCATAGAAGAGAAAGTGGGAAAGAGCCACATCTGTACAGGGGGAAATTTCCTGAAAAAAAAAAAAAAACACCAATGGCTCAGGCTGTATGAGTAACAACTGACAAATGGGACCTCATAAAACTGAAAGGCAAAGGACTCTGTCAATAGGACAAAACAAAAACCCTACATCCGATAGAGGTCAAATATCCAAAGCATATAAAGAACTCAAGAAGTTAGACTCCAGAGAACCATATAACCCTATTAAAAATGGAGTAGAGAGCTAAACAAAGAATTCTCAACTGAGGAATCTCACATGTCCCAGAAACACCTAAAGGATGCTCAACATCCTTAGTCATCAGGGAAATGCAAACCAAAATGGCCCTGAGATTCCACCTTACACCAATCAGAAAGGCTAAGATCAAAATGTCAGGAAACAGCAGATGCAGGCAAGGACGTGGAGAAAGAACACTTTTCCATTGCTGGTGGGATCACAACGTGGTAAAACTACTAGGGACAAAGAGCTACAAGCAATTACAGAATGCTGAGAGCAGGAGAAATCATGTTTCTTGGACAAAACACAAATTTCTCCAGTTATACAATACCAAATGATGAGTCCTGAAAACACAAATACAAGTAACAATATGCATAATGAGCCGGTTATATTTAAATGTTTAGGAATGCATGCACAAACACATGCACAATGTAAGAAAACTTCAAGAAAATAGGAGATGAATTTATAAAAACAAGGAGGAGATACATGGGAGAGTCTGAAAATAAAAGTGTGGAAATGATACAATTAGAATCTCCAAAGGAAAAAACATGACTTTGAAAAAATTGTTATCACCATGAATCTTCCATTGTTGTGATGATGATGAATTAAGCAGTCACAATAACTATACAGTATGTTGTTCATACTTAATAAAAATTGTAAAACAATGCTCGTGGCAAATTAAATTATTAAATCACAAGTTATTACATAGAATGTAATAGGTATTTTAATTTGATATAACAAAACTGTATTTATACCCACTAATGATTTGTCTGTCTTGACAGCCACTCTCTAGAATTGTGTCTATATTGCCTGCATGTGGTATAAGTGTGAGTGAAACAAATGTGTGTCTGTGTGGGTCCCACAAAGGTCAGAAAAAGACAACTGGGTTTGATTCACTGGAACAGAAGATATGGATGTCTATGAGCTACCTTGTGTGTGCTCGGAACCAAACTAGGTCCTCTGAAAGAGCAATAAGTGTTCTTAATCTCTCTGCCCTCCATAGGGGCTAGTCTCATAAACATCAAAAGATATATCACTTCTGTGACACAAAGTCACATAAAATGACCTAAATAAACAAATTAAAAAACAATGGAGAAGTAGCTCCATAGCCCATTCAGGAACTGATGTATAACAATCATAAGAAATTGAGTAAGGTCCTAATAATCATATAAGGGGACAGAAATGCCAGTGCCTGTCTGTAGTCTCAGCTTTGGCAGAAAACACGATGTGAACATAGCTGGATTCTGGAGCTGACAGGAGAGGTTATGTCAGCACATCTTTGAGCTCCAGGTTCAGTGAGACTTTGAATCAAAAAATAAGGTGGAGAGTGATGGAGTGATTGAGTGACTGAGAAAGACAGTCAGCATGTGAACCTCTGATCTCCATATGCACACAAACCAATGTACATGTACCCTCCCAACCCATGCTCCCACAATCCCCACATCCAAACGTACTCACAAATTTACTGGATCTAACACTAAGAGTTGAGCATGTTCTTCTCTGTGCCATTTTGTTCTTCTGATAAAAGAAACACTTCTCACTTAGTCTGCTTTTTCTGAATTACTCCAATGTGTGAAATGTATGCCATCTTTTTTTTTTCAGTTTTTTTTTTTTTTATTTATTAACTTGAGTATTTCTTATTTACATTTCGAATGTTATTCCCTTTCCCAATTTCCGGGCAAACATCCCCCTAATCTGCCCCCTATCCTTCTTTTTTTATGGGTGTTCCCTCCCTACCCTCCCCATTGCCGCCCTCCCCCAACAATCACATTCACTGGGGGTTCAGTCTTAGCAGGACCAAGGGCTTCCCCTTCCACTGGTGATCTTACTAGGATATTCATTGCTACCTATGAGGTCAGAGTCCAGGATCAGTCCATTAGGTAGGGTCAGTCTTTAGGTAGTGGCTTAGTCCCTGGAAACTCTAGTTGCTTGGCATTGTTGTTCATAAGGGCCACGAGCCCTTCAAGCTCTTCAGTTCTTTTCTCTGGTTCCTTCAACGGGGTCCTATTCTCAGTTCAGTGGTTTGCTGCTGGCATTCGCCTCTGTATTTGCTGTATTCTGGCTGTGTCTCTCAGGAGAGATCTACATCCGGCTCATGTATGCCACCTTATGATCTAAAAATGCAAGGTTCGACAACCTGGCTAGTTCCTGTGATTTTTTAACATATAAAGCATTTCAGCAAAACCAATAATTCAACTTTTTTATATAACATGATTTCTCTAAAGCAAACTGCATGAGAGGAATAAGTACAGCCAAAGTAAAACTCGATGAGCTTTCCATTTGTTTACTAACAACATGCACACTCAATTCAAAGTGACAATTGATATATCTGCTTAAATTATTGTGAAAAGACAAATTAACTGGCATTATAGGATTGCAAATCTTTTGCCTTCTCCCTTCTGATTTCAAGGTTTGAAAACAAGCTTTGTCAGCCACGTTGTACACATTAAAATTTAATGATAGCATTAATGCCTATAATACTTCACATTTTACTCCCGCTACTGTAGGATATGATGCATATGTATATTTAGAAAGATTTGTAATCTAATTCAATTACAGGAACTAAACAGAAATTGTGTTTTCCTGGGACCATTTGTTGTACCTCAGGTCTCGGATGCAGACTTTTTAAATGTTATATTTGTTCTTCAATATTGTGAATAAAATGTGCACTTAAAACGGCTTCTTTCTCCAAACCACAATGGTCACAGTTAGTTAAATATTTAATGCCCCCAAGCACAAGGAGGGCATGCAATGAGCATGAACTGTACTGTAAAACTCCGGTAATGGGTTTAGATCCCTGGGGTCAACACTGTTCCACACTGATAGAGTAAATGGGGGGAAAGTCTCATCAAGATGCAAGTTTCAGTAGCAATCTGCCCTGCCATAGCTGCTGACAAGATTAATTATAGGTCTCTGAACCTGATGTGTTTTCTTAATATATTGCACCACTTTAGAAGCTGGTATCTAAGCTAAAATGTTAGGTGTAGCTTTGTATAATTCTGTGTAATTCTCCTTTCCAAAGTGACTCGTCCCTGCATATTTTAAGTTTTGATAACTTACTGAGGCTCTGCTAAAAGCTTCCATTACTGATTTGCCATTATTCATTACAGCTGTCTGTTGAAATTAGGATGATATGTGCAATAGTAGCAAAATGCTGAAGGCGACCGGGGCCATATAAACGTGTGTGTGTGTGTGTGTGTGTGTGTGTGTGTGTGTGTGTGTGTGTTTTTTTTTTCTCTCAGGGACATGTCCAAATAACATGTCCAAAGGAAAATGCAGCAAAATAGCTAAAATGCTTACCTTGGCATTTGGACCTAAGAATAATTATAAGATTTTAAAGAAAATCTATATGCTCTCTTCTTTAGCTACAGAATTACAGAGGGAGGATTACAATTTAGAGGTAGAGTGATGACCCAGCATGTGTAAGACTCCATGTTCAGTTCTTCACATTGAAAAACACACAGAATCATGACATTTTATGAGAGCCAATACAATTCAATACAATACAAAGAAAAATAATACATCTTGAAGAAGCCTAAAGCAAAAGTTTGTATTTAGGCATATACAGGGTGATTTGATATATTAGTGTATATTAACTACCTAAATGAAGCAATTCAGTGAATGAGAAATGTCTCCCACGGATGTCAGTATTAGAATGCTGATCCCAGTTGGGGACATTGTTTGAAGGGAAGGTTTTTAGTTTAATGGGAGTGGGAGCCTTGCAGCAGAAAGTAGATTGTTGAGAATGACTGTTGAGTTTATACTCTATCCTCATTTCCTCCTCATTCTCCTTACTTTCATTCTGCTGGGGATATGTGAACTTACAACTTCCTCCTTGTGCTGCTATGCCTGGAACTGCTTTCTGCCATTTTGGAACCACAAGCCAAACTAACAATTCTTCTATAAATCACATTTGGTCATGGTATTTTATTTGCACCAACAGGAAAACAGCAAATGCGACACACAAAAATGAATGTGGACAGTGTTATTTACCAATGGAGTAAAATGATTAAGATTTTTTATCTTTAATTTCTTTGTATGAAATAGAAAACATAATATGAAATTTGGAGTTTATTTTGAGGATTCTGTCATATTCTATATATAATGTTACTATCATAATCTTTGGTCCTACTTAGCCACCAAATATCAGTTAAAGTACAAAATGCAACTCCATACAATGCAAATTATCTGCCCAGTTCCCTTAGTTGTTCAGTTCACTAAGTACATTTAGTAATAGTTTTCAAAGGTCCTAATAAATGCTCAAACTTTTTGTTTTATAATCATCACTCATGGTGATGAACGTGTAGGGTGATATTTACAGGTACACTGCATTCAACATTTTCAATGAAAAAATGCTAAGCACAGGCAGATTCTTTTCTTATGATCTGCTATTGGTACCATAGTTATAATAGTATCCATATAAATTTTTGATCATTTTCATTACCACTTTTCCCTTACATTCAGATTTTCAATTCTGTGGCACTCAATAAAACCACATCTCTTCCTTGAAGGCTACATTGCAACAGGTTCCTGGGAGGAGAAGAAGAAGAAGAAGAAGAAGAAGAAGGAGAAGAAGAAGAAGAAGAAGAAGAAGAAGAAGAAGAAGAAGAAGAAGAAGAAGAAGAGGAAGAGGAGGAGGAGGAGGAGGAGGAGGAGGAGGAGGAGGAGGAGGAGGAGGAGGAGGAAGAGGAGGAGGAGGAGGAAGAAAGAGGAGAGGAGGAGGAGGAGGAGGAGGAGGAGAAAAGAAGAAGAAGAGGAAGAAGAAGAAATAGAGATATTAAAAATGTCCTTCTCTTCATCTAAGGATCAACTGTCCATCCGTAACTCAGGGTAGAGAGCCCAGAGTCATTGATGCTTACATAGAAGTCAGGTCAAGTTGATATTTGTAAGAAAACACAGGGTAAAGGAATAATCCAAGGAGAAACAAGTGGATAGAAAGAGTCTGAGGCACTGGAAACATGACTCGGAAGTTAACAGCACTTGAAAAATCAATCATGAGGATGGAGTTTCAATCACAGCACTCATGTTAGATGCCATACGACTACTTACCCCTCCAGCTCTAAAGAATCTGTTGTACACACACACACACACACACACACACAAATATAATATTAGAATCCAATATTAGGATTAAGTTGGGCAGGTATAAAAAAGAATGGAGGTTGGCTGAACATAGAAAGGAGGATGCTGGGAACAATAGACCAATGGTCAGAATCACATTCAATAATGAATATTTTATTTGGAAAAGTTATAACTTATTTTATTTGTTTAAATTGAAAAAAGGCCCTTACCAGAATTAATCTGAACAGTAAGACTGCAGCTATCAGCTTAATCAAAATTATTTTTTATCTTTATTAACTTGAGTATTTCTTATTTACATTTCGATTGTTATAACCTTTCCCAGTTTCCGGGCCAACATCCCCCTGACCCCTCCCCCTCCCCTTCTATATGGGTGTTCCCCTCCCCCTCCTCCCCCAATTACTGCCCTCCCACCAACAATCACGTTCACTGGGGGGTTCAGTCTTGGCAGGACCCATGGTCGTCCCCTTCCACTGGTGCCCTTACTAGGATATTCATTGCTACCTATGAGGTTGGAGCCCACGGTCAGTCCATGTATAGTCTTTGGGTAGTGGCTTAGTCCCTGGAAGCTCCGGTTGCTTGGTATTGTTGTACATATGGGGTCTCGAGCCCCTTCAAGCTCTTTCAGTCCTTTCTCTGATTCCTTCAACTGGGGTCCCATTCTCAGTTCAGTGGTTTGCTGCTGGCGTTTGCCTATATTTGCTGTATTCTGGTTGTGTCTATCAGGAGAGATCTACATCCGTTTCCTGTCGGCCTGCACTTCTTTGCTTCATCCATCTTATCTAATTGGGTGGCTGTATAACTATGGGCCACATGTGGGGCAGGCTCTGAATGGGTGTTCCTTCTGCCTCTGTTTTAAACTTTGCCTCCGTATTCCCTGCCAAGGGTATTCTTGTTCCCCTTTTAAAGAAGGAGTGAAGCATTCTCATTTTGGTCATCCCTCTTGAGTTTTATGTGTTCTGTGCATCTAGGGCAATTTGGGCTAATAGCCACTTATCAAGTGCATACCATGTGTGTTTTTCTGTGATTGGGTTACCTCACTCAGGATGATATTTTCCAGTTCCATCCAATTGCCTATGAATTTCATAAAGTCATTTTTTTTGATAGCTGAGTAATAGTCCATTGTGTAGATATACTACATTTTCTGTATCCATTCCTCTGTTGAAGGGCATCTGGGTTCTTTCCAGCTTCTGACTATTATAAATAAGGCTGCTATGAACATACTGAAGCCTCTGTCCTTGCCATATGTTGGAGCATCTTTTGGGTATATGCCCAGGAGTGGTATAGCTGGTCCTCTGTTAGTACTCTGTCCAATTTTCTGAGGAACCTTCAGACTGATTTCCAGAATGGTTGTACCAGTCTGCGATCCCACCAAAAATGGAGGAGTGTTCCTTTTTCTCCACATCCTCGCCAGCATTGGCTGTTACCTGAGTTTTTGATCTTAGCCATTCTCCCTGGTGTGAGGTGAAATCTCAGGGTTGTTTTAATTTGCATTTCCCTTGTGACTAAAGATGTTGAACAGTTCTTTAGGTGTTTCTCAGCCATTCGGCATTTCTCAGCTGTGAATTCTTTGTTTAGCTCTGAACCCCATTTTTTAATAGTGTTATTTGTCTCCCTGCAGTCTACCTTCTTGAGTTCTTTGTATATTTTGGATATAAGCCCTGTATCAGTTGTAGGATTGGTAAAGATCTTTTCCCAATCTGTTGGTTGCCGTTTTGCCCAAACCACAGTGTCCTTTGCAGTTTTATGAGATCCCATGTGTAGATTCTTGATCTTAGAGCATAAGCCATTGGTGTTTTGTTCAGGAAATTTTCTCCAGTGCCCATGTGTTCGAAATGCTTCCCCACTTTTTCTTCTATTAGTTTGAGTGTATCTGGTTTGATGTGGAGGTCCTTGATCCATTTGGACTTAAGCTTTGTACAGGGTAATAGGCATGGACCGATCTGTATTCTTCTACATGTTGACCTCCAGTTGAACCAGCACCATTTGCTGAAAATGCTATCTTTTTTCCATTGGATGGTTTTGGCTCCTTTGTCAAAAATCAAGTGACCATAGGTGTGTGGGTTCATTTCTGGGTCTTCAATTCTGTTTCATTGGTCTATCTGTCTGTCTCTGTACCAATACCATGCAGTTTTTATCACTATTGCTCTGTAATATTGCTTGAGTTCAGGGATAGTGATTCCCCCTGAAGTCCTTTTATTGTTGAGGATAGTTTTAGCTATCCTGGGTTTTTTGTTATTCCAGATGAATTTGCAAAACTCAAAACTATTTTAATCATCACAATCATCATCTTTTGATCAGAAACAAACCAAAGCTAATTGGCATTTTGCAAAAGTTGTTCAAACAAAAGTTCAAAGTAAAATTAATTATTTTTGTACAATCTTCATTTATTGATTTATACTTTGGTAATATAATTTATATAACATAGCATTGGGACATATTTTATATTGAATGAATAACATCATTGTAGTATTTCAAACATTTCTTTCTTACTCCCTTCCTCCATTGCCTCTTTCCTGAGTGTGTGTGTTTGTGTGTGTGCATGTGTGTGTGTGTGTGTGTGTGTGTGTTTGTGAATACATGCATACCCACTTCTGTGTGTGTGTCAGGGGGACACACATGTGTGAAAATCAGAAGACAATGCTGGTATCATTTCTCAATGCCCTTACTTTCCATCATGTTTAGACAGGATCTCATTTCACATAACATCAACTTTCATCAATTTCTGGGTAAGGTTTAATATCTTTGTCTTCCATTTTCCATCTACCACACAAATTAATCATGTGATAATTTTTCTTGTTATTTCGCCATTTGTTGAGAAAATGTGTGTATAGTTTCAATTTCAATAAAAAAGATTCCTGCTACAATAATGTTGTCAAGTTCTCATTGTTTTTGTAACAACTTAACAGAAATTGGTGTATTATTATTATTATTATTATTATTATTATTATTATTATTATTTACAATCTAATCATTTCCCCCATCCCATTCTACCCTCCCATAATTCCTCATTGCATCCTGCCTAACCCCTGCCTCCAACAGGATGCCCAGGGCCCCCTGCCTGGTTGGGGAGGCTCCAAGGCCTGACTCCATTATTGATGCTATATTGTACTTACAGACAGGAGGAGCCTTGCATGTCTGTCTTCTGAGAGGCTGAACAAGAAGTGGGCACCTTAATCAGCTGTTAAGTATTTTAATATTATGGAAGTCTTAATGAGACCAATTAGTTCTAGGAAGACTCCATTTCCAAAGAGGCCTTGATGAAGGAATCTTTTTTCTGTCTTTCTCATAGTCTATCAACTGCTCATTTAGTCACAGTTTCTTGTTTTTCCTTAAACCTGCAACATAGCATCTTCCAATTTCTTCTGGGCACTTTGGTTCTTAAATCCATCTTTAAATTAAAAAGATTTTTGGAACACTTTTGCACCCAAACAGATAGTCTTCACTATAGCTCTTGCCTATATCTCAACATGTTTAACATATGCACATTTTCCAAGCTCTTCCTCTGTGTATGTTTTTTTGTTTTTTGTTTTGGTTTTAGTTTTTGGTTTTTGTTTTTTGGGTATTTTTAGGGAATATTGTATTTATAGGTTCCAGAGACTGAGGTACCTACCTTGATAGGAAGAAAGGTTACATTTTGACCTGACCTGTTGGAAAGAATGTATTTAAAACATTATGGATAATGTCATCAATCTCTCTGTCTTTGTGTCTCTCTCTTTTTTACCTTCTTTTAGACAGGGTCTAATTTATAGTCTTTCTGTGCATCAAGAAAACTGGACTTGCAGAGTTGAGGCTTCTCCTCTCTTTGCCTCTCACCTGACCACAATAATCCTTAGGTTATGTATCCATGTGTCCTATGCACCTTTCCTGAGTTCTGAGGACCTGAACCCGGGTCTTTACACTTTCACTACAAGCAATTTCCTCCACTGGTACATACACCACACACCAGCCCTCACTGTGGTATATTATTTTTTAATGTTCTATCTTTCATGTTTTCTGAAATCTACTCCTAGATCTCTCAGGATTTCATAGTGTACAAAATTTAAAAGCTCTTCTTTTTGAAAGCCTATATTGATGTTTTGTCTACATGCATGTCTGTGTACCACATACCTGAGCTGGTGGAAGAGGGTATAAAATTCCGTGCAACTGGAAGTACAGACAGTGTGAGATTCCGTATGGCTGGTAGGCAGAACCTGTGTCCTCTGGAAGAGCACCTAGTGTTCTTAATCCGGAACCATTTTTCCCAGGCCCTGGAAACCCCTTCTTAAACCATATAATAGTTGTCATGGAGATTGTAAGTGCCCTCACTGTGTTCATCCCACCTGAAATTTAACAATTTCACAAAGATGCAAGACATCATGTTGTTGGTGACTTTGATTCTATGTTACTGAATGTTAAGAAATTTAATAGAATGGCTATCTCTTATTTCCATTTCTCATTCTTGCTGTATTCCTCCCTTTCGTAGTACACTGTTATCATTCCTTTTAAGAAGAATGGTTTAATTATAAAAATTAAAGAATTATACTGGGGCACACAGAGAGAAGAGTTTCTATTTATGTGTTGGGATCTACTGAAAACAGCCATAGGTGCCAAAATTATGTTGTTTATTCAATTATAAACATAATGTATAATGAATATTAAATGAAGATTATTGTAAATATTCAATTATCATGTTTAATTTCTTAGTTCTGCACATTCTTATACAAATACCTTAGTGTAGGTCAGTTATGACATTTTTCACTTGCTAATTCCATTAAGTATTCACTAGGTACAAGAAACTATTGCTAATTCATTGCTTCATATTTTATTGATCTTTTCTAGCCACTGTAACTTTGGATTGGCTTTTGTAAAATTGATTTCTTTAGCCCAAACCATGAGTAATATTAAAGATACTTTGATATAAGTAGAATGCTTAGATGCATTGGAAATTACCACTGTCCCGTTCAAGTTGCTATTAAAAATAGCAATTTAATAATTCTATTAAAATAGAAGTATTAGAATATTTTAAGGCAGAAAAATAACTTTGTTTATAGACTTCTTAAAGCCAAACACAATTCACTAAGCTCACAGACATTTTAGAAAATTTTTTCAATATGCCATGTATGTGCTATTTGACAACCAGAGTTAAAACATAGCAGGGGTGCCATCATTCTTATTGTCATTACATCTTTGTTGCATGAAATATAATTAGTGTTAAAATTGAGCAATTGAGTGAACAATTAAATGCATATCCACTACTCGAAGTATTTAGCAAAAATACCAACTTCTCCCGTTGTAATCATTTACCACATTACCACCTGCCAGGTTGTCCTCTGAACATTATAGCTGGCAGCAAGTCCCAGTGACCTGTCCAACCCACACCACTACCAAAGAGCTGGGAATGATCATATATGTGTTCTCCTTCCTATCAGACTTTTTATATGGATTCTGGAATCGAAACAGACCTCCACAGAGCTCATCTTTCCACTGAGCCATCTCTCTAGTCTTTCCATTATACACAAGGCCAAACCTCAGAGGATGAAAGCATCCCCCAAACACATAGACAGACTTTCTGATGCTCTTTTTCATTATTTTAATTCACATGACTTCTACCAAAACTAAATTACCTTTTGGTCTAATTATTTTAGACTATATCGTGATAATTAGACTTGGGCTATTCGAATGCATTGGGTTAATATATTAGAATATGAATTTGAAAATGTAATATAAGGTTTAAAAGACAATTCCTATTTCAGTGTACAAATCTCAGAATGTATTATAGAAAATGGTTACAATGACAGTTTGGGAGTTGACATGACTAAGTACCCAATTTTCATCCCATGCTACCACCAGCTCTCTGGACCCTACCGTGATCTTGCCACCATGGCTAGCCCCTGCAGAGATCTTGGTGCCATGGTTAGCCCCGTCAGCGGCCATCCATCTAGTTCCCAAGGCAGGTCACTGACATGCCAGTCCCATACAGAGACCGCCTATCTCGCAGCTCTCTTGCTGTGGACTCTGCTCACATTAAACTCAATAAGCTTGTAACCTCTCAATCAGATTTATATCAGTGAATTCTCACTCCACAAAATGTCGCCACAGTAAACTCAGAGCCAATCACTCTTGATATAAACTGCCCATCTAGTTAAGACAAATTGTCCTATAAAAATCCATCTCTTATATGATATTTGTATCTACCTGTGGCTGTTTAAAGCCACATGGGGGTGGGTCATCCTTCTCTTCCATTTTGGTTCTTCTCCCCTTCCTCTCTCTCTCCCTTCTCCAAAACTCTGTGCCCACCTTACTTTTTCTCTGCCCAATCAAAGGCCTTGCCTTACCTTGTGCCTGCCCTCACCAGCATATAAACATCAACTGACAACTTAAGGATGAAGAATCAGTCCAAGAGATATAGAGACTAGAAGAGCTGAACCTAGTTAGACCCAGAAGCAAAGAATGCTCTCATAATTGAGTTGTACAGAATACCCAGGTTCTTTTCTGCTTGATTTGGTAAGCTGCCAATGAATTCAGAAGAAAGGAAGCTCTATTTTGAATTTTGATATTAATTCCTAATGAAATACAAGCCACAAATCAAAACTGGCCATTTTCACCAACATTTATTTAGTGTGGACATTCACAAAGAGTTGTAGAGCAAATAATTCATATAATTTACACTGTATTCTACAGTTAAATGATTATTTCCTGATGAGTTTATCAAATGCCGGTATGAAAGTTCTCCTTTGGTGGATGTGAAGAGAAACAGACACTGCCACTCTCCATATCACCATTAAGATACAGCATATCCCACTGTGTTGAGTGTAGGTCCACTCCACTTTACAATAATGACCATGATAGTCACAGGACATAGATGGAAAAACATCAAGTCACATACTTAAGATATCTAGTGGAAGTTATTGGGGAAGTTAAGAAAATATTAATATCAGCTTCACCAAAATGGCAGGGGAAACCCTACTGCAACATTCATGTTGTCTTTCCTGATTGACAGATTCTCAGGTAAAACAGAGGGATTTCACCACAAGTGAGCTTCCAGCACCTCATTATCATTTTAGGCATTTTTATACCACGGGTTAAACAATATTAATTCTGTTAAAAGTGTTTACCTTCTAGCCAGTTTCAGGAGTGCAAATTTTCTAAAACCCCTGGCTGTTGATAGTCCCCTTTCTCTCTGTTATGTGACCAGGTGGCCAGGCTGTCACAGGACAGGAAGTCTTGTAGGACACTTTCAAAGAATATGCTGTCTGGGATGATAGAGCTCCATTTGCCACCACAGTTCTAGTTTCAATAAAAGTAAAAGCATTGGCAATTTACTAATGTAAGGCAAGTCATTCTGATATAACGCTGAGTAATTCTCATTCGAATACAGATTTTGACAATGTTAAATGATAAAGATCTGCATCCTTAAGCAGCACAGCTATACTATCCACAATATATAACAAGTGGCATATGCTTATGTAAGTGGTATATATAATAAACATGCATTTTATAAGCATGTTTCATAAGACACATGCACATAATAAAATTTACTATGTTCTCCATCGACCATCTGCTCTCTAGAAATATATCTTAAGGTTTGTAACAGGCTACTTCTACAGACCCTCCATAAACTGATTTCCATGAAGTCTTATTTTAAACCAAATTTAATTTGTTCAAATTTTATTTTTTCTCACACATTGAGATATTTTCCAATATATTAAAAATATTTACTTAATATAGAGTAATTAATAACATTTCATGTATCTTCCTTTCCAAACAATTGACAAAACAGTCACCCAGAGTAAAGATTAAATCTCCTCTTACATTTCATTTAGCATCTATTTATTTCAAAAATATTGTTCACTAATGAACTGGATTTCTCTTTTGTGCTTCTTGAGTCAACATGAAAGAAGTGTCATGGTATAAAGATACACAGGAAATGTTGTTGATTGACTGAAAAACATCCTATTATAGTGCCACCATTATTAAAGTTTGCAGGTTTCTTTCCCTAATTTCAAAATGTCTTTTTCATTTCAGATCACCCCAGGTAGCAGTCGCACAACATCAATCTATTGATTTTCACTGTATGGGGTGAAGAAGAAACCACCAAGTCAGGTATGACTTTCAGACTCAAAAATTATCCACTTGAAATTAAACATATATAATGCACTACAGACTGAAGCTTTTAAAATCCTCTTACAATGGAGATTGAAGCAAGGGCTTTGAAAATTGCTAGAAGAAATCTTTATTATTTCTATCTCTAATGAACCATATCTTTTGTAGAAAGGAAACCATACAAGCACTTGTTAAGACTTCTAGATTGTATTGTACCCCACCTAATAATTAGCCTATCAAAAACATATTCCGCCTAAATGTCCCTAGCCACATTTCCAATGTAATCTGATGTTCATTGTTCTTCCTTTTGATATGCACTGGAAGTCCACAGTATCTTCTTATTCTAATCAGTATTTCAATGCCTTGTCTGTTGAAATGAAAGTTGCAGTGATTAGTGGCACAGATGTTTCCCTGAAATTAAAAATGTATGGGTTAAAACCACAAATTAAACCGAGTACAGTCTTTGCATGCATATTCATGCTTTGTTTGTGGGGGATGGGTGGTTGGGTAAACATTTCTGTCAAGTGAAAGTGGTACAGACTAAAGTTGTGAAACTCTGACTTGGAAAAGAGGGGACATCTGAAAATAGGTCAGCGTCATTCTGATGAATGCTTATACAATTTTAATGTGTTGGTAAAATAAAGTATTACATGTCTTCACTTATGGTGCTTGGAGAGACCTGGGAAAGAGAAATGGGACTACCAAAGTTGTATACCAATTGAAAATTGCAGAGAGATTTTTAAAAGTCCATGAAGGACTCATCATTACTTATTGATATATTAATATTATGTGGAATTTATCTGCCTGACCCAAAATGCTATAAATATCAGCATATAACGTTTATTTGACAAATGCAATTATTTATAACCCCTGAAAATTACCATATTAGGTGTATTTTTCTTCTAGTCTATTCCTTTTTATTTGAATTTTGATCAATTATAATATGAAGATAAGTATCCTTGAATTAGATTGATCCCTCTAACATCTGCCACAATTAAAACAAAACAAAACAAAACAAAAAAACAAACAAACCTAGTATCTAGGCTTCCTGAGGCCCTAGGCCATGTTATCAACTACTTGAAACTGTAAACTACTGAAGCTTTATTTTCAAAGACTTAGGCAAGTGCAGTAATTGTCCCCTGGTGTTAATATGTATGATTATGAGGTTTTTGTTGCTTTTAGTTGAGGTAGAAGTCCCACAGTGTGATTCAATGTATCTGGACAGTAGTCCTACTCCATCTCCTATGTCTCTCCATGCTGATGCAGGGAGTAACTGCTGTTCCTCACCATATTAAATAAATTATGGCTCCCTTTACTCTCATCATAATTGCTGAAACCTTTCAAGCAAGTTCTCAATGAACAAAGAAATATATACACAAATGCATATGAATATGCATATCACAGCGTTCATCTTTATGGAAAACCCATAACCCCTTCCTTCCCATTTAACTAGAGAAGTTACTTGTGCTATGTGTTGAACAGGGTTTTTCCTACAGAGTTTTACTACCTTTGTTCAATTAATTAATAAATTTGATGGGATAAAATGCACACACACATGCACGTACACTCGCACACATGCATGCACGCACGCACGCACATGCATGCATGAATGAGGGATTCTCAAACAAGAATTTCTTCCTTCTTCATTTTAGTATAACCAAATTTAATTTAATGACACATTTGTTAACCCTTGATCAGGATGTTCTCTCTATAGTCTAAAGAAATCACAAACTTAGAGACATACTTTTAAAGCCAAGTTATCTTTCCACTTTGGCTCTCCATGGCTCATTGGTAGGTTAAATTTTTCCTTGCTGCAAGTTACACATTAGTAAGTTGAGAAATTATCTTTTCTAAAGAGATTGACTTCCTAAGGATTTGACTATAAAATATATTACAAGCTCTAACTCTATCATTACTATGGTAACACAAAGTAAGGGCACCAAATATTACCTATATTCTGCAACTGTTTAGATTATTCGAGGGAAGTAACTAAAAGTAATAATGGCTTACCTGTTACTTTTTGTAAAATATGTTAAATTCAAAAATATTAAGACATCTCAGCAAAATATCAGTATCGTCACAAGCTATGGTAAAACATTTTCAGAAGTCTCTAGTGTTTACAGACTGCAGTTGAAAGTTTGCCTTCATTTCTTCTGATTTCCTAGACGGCATTATACCATGGGAAAGAGTTGTAGCAGGAGAGCTAAGCTGCATGAAACTGTACACATTCTGTAATAATTATAGAATTAATTGATCATTAATTCTATAATGAGCAATCATCTTTTGAATTGTTCTGACTGCCTTTCTAAATGAACTTTCAGGAAAAAAAATGCAAGGGCTTAATCTCTACAATTTTGGGAGACAGGAGTAGACACAAATACAGGGGTGACATTCCCAAGAAAGTACACCAACAGAACAGGCTGAGATATAGTTCTTGATTGTGTGGACTTTTCCATAGAATGAGTTAAGAGTATGGGGTGATGCTCATGACAATTTTTCTTAGTTTCACATGAGTTACATCAGCAGTGCTCAAAATTCGCTCTTTCCCAGCCATCAGTATCAGCATCATTGCCTGTTGGAAACACAAAGTCTTAGGCCTTTTCAAGGTACAGAGAACCCAAGTATCTGATGGTATCTGTTAGCATTGCACATTCCCTTAGAACTTCAGGTGATTCTATTTGCTAATTTTCAAAAAACTTCATATTAAGGAGACATTTCCTGGGCGTAGAGTTCTATTCAAGTGATTCAGTGTTTGCTTAGCATATTCTAAAGCCTGTGGTTGAACTCCCAAACATCAAAGGCGAGCTATCAAAATTACTTTGAGGAAACTAACTTATCCTACCCCAGCAGATAATCAGTTTCTAATAGCCCTATGAATGCGCATACACCAGCAACACTAAGTAAACTTCATGATTTACACCAGCAACACTAAATAAACTTCATGATTTTAAAAGCTTGGAGAAAAAGTGGTGGGAGGAGGTGTGGAAAGGGTCGGAGATAAAAAGGGGTGAGAGTGGATTTCATCAAAACATTGTGTATTTCTTAGGATTTCCATCACTATTCAGAGACACCATGGCCAGAAAACTCTTATAATTACAAACATTTAATTGGGGCTGGGTTAGAGGCTCGGAGTGTTTGTCCATTATCATCATGGCAGGAAGCATGGTGATGAGCAGGTAGACGTGGGGCGGGAGGAGGAACATATGGAATGTCAGACAGCAGTTTATGAAACCTCAAATCCTTCCCCCAGTGACACACTTCCTGCAGCAAGGTGACACCTACTCCCTACAATGGCATTGATGTTAATCCTTTTAAATAATGCCACTCCCTAGGAGCCCATGGAGCCCATTTGCATTCACGTGACCACAGTGCATTAATATGTATTCTCAAACAAATATTGTTGACATTTCTTTCAAAAACAACTTTACTTATGAAATCATCTTGCTAACCAATGGTCAAAACCCACTCTGAGTATTTGTTCAATATTTTTGGAGAAAAGCACTGTCAGGAAATAATAGCTAAATTTTGATGATCATGTAGCATATATAAGGCACTCAAATGTCTGTTTGTTACTGTATTCGATCATGTAACAGTGTCCAAAGGACTCTTTATTATCTCAACCTTACTTGTAGTAAGAGTTAGCCAAGAGAGATTACATGTTCATCTAAAATGTTTATCAAAAACTCACAGATATAGGATTTGACTTGGAGGACTTTGGTGGCAAAGTTCTTTCAATTGCATTAAAACCAGGTCTCACAGCACGTCTATGGGAAAAAATGTGTACTTCATTTCTGTTGACTTTCTGAAGTTCTTCTAAGTTGGTCATTTTAGGTGAATCATATATGTTTATCCTGACAATAAACAAGGACAGTAAGATAGAACTCTGAAATGTGTGTATGTTCTTGACTCTTTTCAATGTGATTAATATACCATTCTACATATTTGTTTAATGATGATAGACTAATAACTACAAATTTGTGTTAATGTTTATGTATGTGTACTTGGACTTTCCCCTCCATGAATAAAAATAGTTACAGAGTGTCCTATTTAGGTGGATTTAAACAAAGAGTTACTGAAACCCGAATCTTCACCTTAGATATTATGTAAATAAGATCATGTATTACATAAATATAACTACAAGTGAAAGTAAAAGCATGCAGTGCAAACCTTTGAGCTGTAATATGGTGAATTTTAGGAGATTGTAATTATGTATCACGGTCTCTAAGTCTTCAGCATTTGGAAAGAAGGTCAGTGCTTTCTATGTTTTGATAATACAACAAAATTTTTATTGTGTTCTGTAAAGTATCTGATGGCTGGGTGTTTGCATTAGTGAGATGCAGGATGGAAAGAATTGTTGAGCCCGAAAAAGTTCTCATCAAATCTCTGCTCCAATGTACTTATGATTAGGTGTCAATTATAAGTCACATTGATCTTTCCAAGAGACAGAAAGGATACATTACCTTTGTTAGCCCCATAGTCTAGTGTATTTCTTATAAAGCTATCAGCTGCATGGACTATTATCACATATAGTTCAGGAATTTTAAATTGATTGGGCGGGTTATGAGAGTAGCTGCTAGATTATAACAAAGCAAAGAGAGAAGTGTACAAAATAGAACAAACAGGCAGGTAGCTGCGAGATCAGCACTTGTAGGTCTTTGTTACAGATATTCTGTGTGAGGGATGACAGTGTATGTATATACAAAAAAGAAAATGAAACAGAAATAAGTATGGAAGGTCAGCTCTGAAAAATAAACAAAAGAAAAAGTTCAGGTATTCCAGTGTTCTTGAGAAAACTGCTTGAAGCTAGACCAAACTTTAAGACTCAGGGATCAGTGGACTATTTCCCCTCTCTGAGATAAATACAGCAATTGCCCGACTAAAGTTCTGTATCCTCTTCTAGGTCAGACCTGATCATTTTCTTCTAAGCAGATGGCTCTGCAGTTTCTTTGCCCTGTTTACCCCCAGTGTCTTCACCATACTGCAAAGCTTCCACCATCTCCATGTCGGAAAGTTGTCAATTACCTCCTAGATGCCAGATTCTCTGCTTCTTATTTTCCCTAAAGTCTGTTTTTCACCCTGTAGCCAATGTGATTAAACCTCCGATGAGTTCGCAGCACTTTTAAGGAAATTACTAGCATCATTAACATGACCTAGGAGGTTCTTCATGCTGCTATCTGTGCTTGTTTCTGCAGCGCCAGCTGAACCTTCTCTCGCTTATGGTTTCTTTACAACCCTACACTGTCTGTACTCATCTTCCCTCATGACATGTCTGCCTCTGCCCACATAAGTTCTGTCTCAAAAGCATCCTCCCTTGGATTTTTAACTTTCAGACTTGCATATCGCAGCTACAACTAAAATTATAATTAATTATAATAAAACATAATGTTTATAATTTATTATAATATAATGTATAATATTATGCAAACATAGTGTAAAAATAAATAATAACATAATTATAATACAATTCATTATAATTGATCTAGTGAGGCCAGGTAAGAACACACAAGATTAGATTAAGAACACATCTATCAAGTACAAATGTCACATTTAATATATTTATATAATTAAAAAGAAGTACAAAGCAAACAAACAAATAAACAAAAAGCAATAAAAACCCTTGGAAAAAATATATACCATGTTCCCATTAATCTAGAAGGCTAATATTGTCAAAGTTGATTTTAAGAAGAAAGAATATTAGCAAGAATAAATTGACTTATAATTTTATAATCAGTAAGGGGATCAATTAATTAAAATATGCAAAATAACCATCCATTCTTATGTCCGAAGTAAACAGCATAATTGTTTAGTGAAAAAGTGGCCCAATGCCACTAGAATTCAAACATGCTTTAGGAAGGTGATAGCACTCTATTGGAAGCTGAAATTTACACATTAAATAACATTTGAAATGTAGACCTATCTCACAGAAATGATACAAGAACTGTGCCTTGAGAACAAAGTATTTTTTGATCATTAAATATAAAATAGGGCCAACAGCACAAGTATGAGAAATTCAATTTGGTTCCATAGACTCCATACAAAAACCACAGATGCTGCTGTACTCTCATACATAAGCCCATCACAGGGCGGCGATAGGAGGGCAGAGAAAAAAGACCCTTGAAGTCACATCAGCTTAGCAAAACAATAAACAACAAAAGTAGTGGCTCCAATCAAGAAAAGTCATCTAACACTGGCACACATGCATACATCCACATGAAGAAGGACATGTACATATATCACCACAGATTACATGCACACAATTAGAAATGAAAAATAATGAGGGAATAATCTGTGTCCTTGAAAATGAGTTAGTATTAAAATCTCTACCTTCCCCAAACTTATCTGTATGTTCAATATTACTGACCTCCACCAGAAAAAAAAATCTCATTATTATTTTTGGTAAAAATTGAAGAGCTTATAATAAAATCCACACAACAAGAGAAGCACCTAGAATAGCTAAGGCAGTGCTTCAAAGAAATGAGACCATAGAAGAACTATAATACCCAAGGCCACATCTTGTGATATCAGTACATGTAACAAGCACTGTAGTGGCGCCATCAAAATTAATGGTGGAACCCATGAACAGAAGACAATTCTAAACAATTGATACTTGAATGCAAAACCTCAGTGAATGCCAGGCAGTACTTTTTTAGTTATATATTTATGTACTTATTTTTACACTCCAGATTTTATTCCCCTCCAGGTCCAGCCCCCAACTGTTCCACATCCCATATCTCCTCACCCCTATCTCCACAAGGATGCCCTCACCCCACCCATTCCACCAGACCTCTAATCTTCCTAGGGCCTCCAGTCTCTTCAGGGTTAGGTACATCTTCTCTGACTGAATCCAGACCTGGGAGTCCTTTGCTGTATATATTTTGGAGGCCTCCTTTCAACTGATGTATGCTGCCTGGTTGGTGATCCAGTGTCTGAGAGATCTCAGGAGTCCAGGTTGATCGAGACTGCTGGTCCTCCTACAGGGTTGCCCTCTTCATCAGCTTTCTCCAGCTTTCCCCCAATTCAATCGGAGGGGGTCAGCAGCTTTTGCTCAGTGGATGAGTGCATACATATTTGCATCTTGCTCTTTCAGCTGCTTGTTGGGTCTTTTGGAAAACAGTCAGGATAGGTCTCTTTTTGTGAATGTCCCATAGCCTCAGTAATGGTGCTAGGGCTTAGGGCCTCCTCATGAGTTGGAACCCACTTTGGGCCTGTCTCTGGACCTTCTTCACCTCAGGCTCTTCTCCATTTCCATCCCTGCATTTCTTTCAGACAGGAAGAGTTATGGGTCAGATCTATGACTCTGAGATAGCAACCCTATCTCTTACTTGATGCCCTATCTTTCTGCTGGGGGTGGGTTCAACAAATTCCCTCTCCCTACTGTAAGGCATTTCATCTAGGGTCCTCCCCCTACATTCTCTGATACATTCTAGAGCATCCTCCCAATCTCCTTCCTCCCAATGTTGCCTGTTTCCATTCTTTCTGCTGGCCCTCAGGGCTTCAGTCCTTTTCCTCCACCCAATACCAGATCATGTTCTCCTCTCCCTTTATGCCACCCCCTTTCTCTCCCATGTCTATCCCTCCCTTCTCCCTTGTAGTTGCTTTATTCGCCCTCCCAAGTGGAACAGAGGCATCCACATCCTCCCTGACATGTGTTGTCACATGAGGTTTTGATCTTAGCCATTCTGACTGCTGTTAGGTGGAATCTCAGGGTCGTTTTGATTTGCATTTCTCTGATCACTAAAGACTTTGAACATTTCATTGGGTGCTTATCAGCCACTGGAGATTCCTCTGTTGGGAATTCTCAGTTTATTTCTATACCCCATTTTTTGATTGAGTTGTTTGGTGTTTTGGTGGTTAGCTTCTTGGGGTCTAATATTTTGGGTAGCCTCTATTGAATGTGGAGTTAGTGAAAAAATTTTCCCCATCTGTAAGATGCTGATTTGTCTTATTGACTATGTCCTTTGCCTTACAGAAACTTTTGAGTTTCATGAGGTACCATTTATCAGTTCTTGATTTTGGAACCTGAGCCAATGGAGTTCTGTTTAGGAAAATCCCCCCCTGTACCAGTGAGTTCACGGCTCTTTCTACTTTCTCTTCTATTAGATTCAGTGTATCTGGTTTTATGTTGATGTACTTGATCCACGTGGACTTGAACTTTGTGCATGATGACAAATATGGGTCTATTTTCATTTTTCTGTGAACAGACTGCCAGTAAGACAAGCACCATTTATTGAAGATGCGTTCTTTTTTCCACTGTATATTTTTGGCTTCTTTGTCAAAGATCAAATGTGCATATGTGTGTGGCTTTATTTCTGGGTCTTCACTTTTATTCCATTGATCAATTTGCCAGTCTCTGTACCAATACCATACAGATTTTATCACTATTGCTTGTAGTAGAGTTTGAGGTCAGGAATGGTGATTCCCCTGCCATTCTTATATTGTTAAGACTTGTTTTTGCTATTCTGTGTTTTTTGCCTTTCCAGACCAATTTGAAAATTGTTCTTGCCATGTCTTTGAAGAATTGTGTTGGGATTTTTTTCAGCATTGCATTGAATCTGCAGATTGGCTTTGTTAGGATGGCAATTTTTACTGTTAATTCTGGAAATCCATGAGAATGGGGGATTTCTCCATTTTCTGAGATCTTCTTTGATTTCTTTTTTGAGAGACTTGAAGTTCTTATCATAAAAATCTTTCACTTGTTTGGTTAGAGTTACCCCAAAATATTTTATAATATCTGTAGTTGTTGTGAATGGAGTTGTTTCCCTAATTTCTTTCTCAGCCTGTTAATCATATGTATAAAGGAAGACTACTGATTTATTTGAGTTACTTTTTCTTTTCTTTTCTTTTTTTTTTTTTTTATTATTAACTTGAATATTTCTTATATACATTTTGAGTGTTATTCCCTTTCCCGGTTTCCGGGCAAACATCCCCCTCCCCCCTCCCCTTCCTTATGGGTGTTCCCCTCCCCACCCTCCCCCTATTGCCGCCCTCCCCCCAACTGTCTAGTTCACTGGGGGTTCAGTCTTAGCAGGACCCAGGGCTTCCTCTTCCACTGGTGCTCTTACTAGGATATTCATTGCTACCTATGAGGTCAGAGTCCAGGGTCAGTCCATGTATAGTCTTTAGGTAGTGGCTTAGTCCCTGGAAGCTCTGGTTGCTTGGCATTGTTGTACATATGGGGTCTTGAGCCCCTTCAAGCTCTTCCAGTTCTTTCTCTGATTCCTTCAACGGGGGTCCTATTCTCAGTTCAGTGGTTTGCTGCTGACATTCGCCTCTGTATTTGCTGTATTCTGGCTGTGTCTCTCAGGAGCGATCTACACTTCTGCACTTCTTTGCTTCATCCATCTTGTCTAATTGGGTGGCTGTATATATATGGGCCACATGTGGGGCAGGCTCTGAATGGGTGTCCCTTCAGTCTCTGTTTTAATCTTTGCCTCTCTCTTCCCTGCCAAGGGTATTCTTGTTCCCCTTTTAAAGAAGGAGTGAAGCATTCACATTTTGATCATCCGTCTTGAGTTTCATTTGTTCTAGGCATCTAGGGTAATTCAGGCATGGTTCAACTGGAGGTCAACTTATCAATGAGTGCATACCATGTTACTGTCTCTTATACACATCAGATGTGTATAAGAGACAGCATCAAACCAGACACACTCAAACTAATAGAAGAAAAACTAGGGAAGCATCTGGAACACATGGGCACTGGAAAAATTTCCTGAACAAAACACCAATGGCTTATGCTCTAAGATCAAGAATCGACAAATGGGATCTCATAAAACTGCAAAAGCTTCTGTAAGGCAAAGGACACTGTGGTTAGGACAAAAGCAACCAACAGATTGGGAAAAGATCTTTACCAATCCTACAACAGATAGAGGCCTTATATCCAAAATATACAAAGAACTCAAAAAGTTAGACCGCAGGGAGACAAATAACCCTATTAAAAAATGGGGTTCAGAGCTAAACAAAGAATTCACAGCTGAGGAATGCCGAATGGCTGAGAAACACCTAAAGAAATGTTCAACATCTTTAGTCATCAGGGAAATGCAAATCAAAACAACCCTGAGATTTCACCTCACACCAGTGAGAATGGCTAAGATCAAAAACTCAGGTGACAGCAAATGCTGGCGAGGATGCGGAGAAAGAGGAACACTCCTCCATTGTTGGTGGGATTGCAGACTGGTACAACCATTCTGGAAATCAGTCTGGAGGTTCCTCAGAAAATTGGACATTGAACTGCCTGAGGATCCAGCTATACCTCTCTTGGGCATATACCCAAAAGATGCCCCAACATATAAAAAAGACACATGCTCCACTATGTTCATCGCAGCCTTATTTATAATAGCCAGAAGCTGGAAAGAACCTAGATGCCCTTCAACAGAGGAATGGATACAGAAAATGTGGTACATCTACAAAATGGAATATTACTCAGCTATAAAAAACAACGACTTTATGAAATTCGTAGGCAAATGGTTGGAACTGGAAAATATCATCCTGAGTGAGCTAACCCAATCACAGAAAGACATACATGGTATGCACTCATTGAGTTACTTTTATATCTGGCCACTTTGCTCAAGTTGTTTGTCAGTTGGCAAAGTTCTCTAGTAGAATTTTTGGGGTCGCTTATATAGACTATCATATCATCTGCAAATAGTGGTAACTTGCCACTATTTTTCCTTGCCAATTTATATCCATTTGATCTTTTTGTTGTTGTTGTTGTTGTTGTCTTATTGTTCTAGCTAGGACTTTGAGTACTGAATACTGTATTGAATAGATATGGGGAAAGTAGGCATCATTTTCTCGTCCTAGATTTTAGTGGGATTACTTCAAGTATCTCTTCATTTAATTTGATATTGACTGTTGGTTTACAGTAAATTGCTTTTATTATGTTCAGATATGGGCCTTGAGTTCCTGATATTTCTAATACTTTTACCATGATGGAGTGTTGTATTTTGTCAAATGATTTTTCTGTATCTAAGGAGACGATTGTGTGATTTTTTTTCTTTGAGTTTGTTTATATGGTGGATTACATTAATGGATTTTTATATATTGAACCAACCTTTCATCCCTGGGTTGAAGCCTACTTGATCGTGGTGAATGAGAGTTTTGATGTGTTCTTGGATTCAGTTTGCTAAAATTTTATTGCGTATTTTTGCATTGATATTCATTAGCGAGACTGGTCTGAAATTCTCTTTTTTGGTACGATGCTTGTGTGGTTTAGGTATCAGAGTAATCATAGAATGAATTTGGTAGTGTTTTTTTCTGGCATACCATTTTGTATAAAAATGTGAATTTGCATCCACATTTATTTCTATAAATTGAACACTAACCAAAATGCACTATGCATCTAAATTGAAAATGTAAGACTATAAGACTTCTAGAGCTTAAAATAGAAAATATCTCTGTGATTTTGGGTTAAGAAAAATTATTTAGGCAAAGCAATGTCAGTCCATTCTGTAAATGAAAGCACCGAGAAACTGGAATTTACAAATTTCTCTGCCCCCCCATAGCTCCCTTCCCTTCCCTCAGGGAAGAGGAACAGCACTGGGGATTGCCTCACTCTGGGTCATCTAGTTCCAGGAGAAGGAGGCACATCTTCTCCCACTGAAGCCCAAGCAGATAGTCCAGGTAGGTAGAAGGGAATCTGATGTCAGGGAACAGAGACAGAGATAACTCCTGCACCACTCCTTAGAGGACCCCCTTGAACACCAAGCTGCACATTTGCTTTGGCCCCTGATTGTTCCCTGGTTAGTAGCCCAGGCTATGTGATCCTCCATTGTCCCAGGTTGGTGGACTCTGTGGGTCTTCTTGTGATGTTCTTGATCCCTCTGACTTGCTCACTACCCTATTCTTTCACAAAACTCCTCAGTTTGGTCTACGTATCTGTTTCCATCTCCTGTTAGATGAAACCTCTCAGGAGACAGTTATACAAGATTCCTGTGTACAAACATAATAGAGTGTTAATGATGTCAGAGAGGGTGTATGATCAGATGTGAAATGAGAGAGAGAGAGAGAGAGAGAGAGAGAGAGAGAGAGAGAGAGAGAGAGAGAGAGAACTGAGGGAATGGCCAACCAAAGACTGGTTTAACTTGGGACACATTACATGGGAGAGAGCTAATCCTTGACACCATATTACATAATTTATCAGACATAATATTTAGAAATAGATTAAGATGAAGAATAAGATTACATTGAGTACAAGATTGAGGAATGGCAGAGAACAGAGGAGAATAAAAAGGAAGAGGAGAAAGAAAAAAGAGTGGTAGAAGGAGGATGGAAGATGAGAGGTTGTGTGGGGACTGGAGGCCATTAAAAATGGTTCACATCAGTCTACAAAATCATAAATGTCAGACTCATGGCTTAGGTCAATGCTGTCTAACTTTCAAGCCACTTCATCAATTCTCAAAACTAATGGTGAAGCACATGTAGGCTAGATGTTCATTACCATTGCTCTTGCTGTGGCAGTTATTAATAGAAGCAAACAGATGGTCTCTTCGTTTGACTAGAACATGCTTGCTTCTCTGAGATTACAGCTGTATGTCTCTGCTTGAAGTTATAATACAAATTCCCAGACTGTCCCCTGAACGACAGATTCAAAGACATAACAATGGCATTTCATTGCCTTGCTTGAGGACAGTGACTTAATGAGGCCACAGTGCTATAGCTGGATGCTGTGCTCCATGCTGGTTCCAGAGAAGTTGCCCTAACCTAATGCTAATTATATTGTTTTTCAGACGAATGCTAAAAGAGGAGAGAGTGACAAGCGAGAAGATTAAACTTAACATTAATTTGGCAGGGGAGAGGTTAAACTCTAAAATTAAACAGACTCTCTGCAAACATGAAAAGCAATCCCATCTAATCTATGTTGTGTGGAAGGAAACCCTTGAAGAAACTCAACATTCTGATAATCTGAAGTGTCCGTCATTCAGTTTGTGAGGAATATATGTGAATCTACATTTAATGTGTCCATTTCATTTTCAACACTAGTGAACAAAAACCTGCTTTGGATGATGGATAATAGAACTAATGAAAACTTTAAAAATAGTCTTTCTATTTACCATTTTTATTGTAATTTGGATGTTTCTGGAGGAAGGCCACTTGTATAGTTTTTATACAGAATGATCAGTGGGTGTTTCAATCTTGTGAAGATACAGCACAGAATAAAAGGCAATGAAACCATGCTTCGAGAAAAGGAAACACGTTTCTGATTTAGCCACATTTTACCCAATGTGACAAAAAATGTCTTCAGTAGTTCATGTGACTCCATCAGCTACTTAGAAAAACATTTTTGCATTACTGGACAGTAAGCAGAATGTTAGGGATACAGTATGATGACACATACCCTGATGTGTTTTTCATAGGATTCACAGGGAAAATTAATGGAACAGTGATATTAAAATATATGACATGGCTTCAGAGAAATGCCAATTCAAATCTTGACTTCCCAATGATGACTTTCAAAAAAGTATTTTCATACTTATCTTTAACAAAATTGAAATGAACATTCACATAACAGCAATGGTAGCATGACAACAGTAATAGGTAAACATACTTAAGTAAACATGCATTTCCTTGAGCTTCACATGATACTGTGTATCCAACATTTTAAACTTGGCAGCACAGGCTTATAGGTATCCCAATGTCTTCAAGATAGTGAAGAAAACATGACTTTGTTGAACAATGAGATTAGCCAAGGATCAGGTACTTTGTGTGTGTATGTGAGTGTGCACATGTATGGGTGTGGTTTCACTGAGTTTTCACAACGAACAAATTGTACCCCATTTGGCAAAATTCCCTCAATCACTTAGTAAATAAAGGAGGCTTAATCTCTCTGATGATCAAATCAACACATTCTCTTTTTTGAAAGATAGCTTTCTACAGTAAAATTGAACCAAAATTTGGTACAGCAAGAAATATCTATTAGTAAATTTTGATATGTTGCACTGTTGATTAAATATGGATATTTTATCAATATGCAAATATTAAGTTAAACTTAAAAACAAATGTGTATTTACTTATTCAGTGCAATGATTTACTAAAGAATTTCCCAATGATTATGTCCTTTTATATCTTTTGTATAGATAAGTATGTGTTGAATTTTCAAGAAATACATATTAGAACAACTCAAATGCTATGAAAACAAGTTATGAGTTATTACAACTTATATACAAAACTTTATATACTAAAAACAAATAATTTTAATGTATATGAAGCATGTTTTTCTGAGAACACAGTTCCTTTTTAAGCTTATACTAGACACTGGTTAAGAGAGGTTGTATGAGCAGAACACTAAGGGGTGAGGTCACAAACAGTCCTGCAAGATGTCTATGAAAGCTAGTCTTTAGTTTGTGAGTTATGCTAAACAAATATTTTAGCTTCATCTTACTGGATGTTAAAGTATAAATATCACCTATGTGTAGACTGTGTTTAGTGAATAAAGGGGGCCACTAGAGCAGGTGAATTAGCTCAGGTACTGGTAAGTAACACTATTCTAAATATACTGAATGTACTTGTTATTTCTACCAAGTCACTAGAATAGAGAAATGTGTGAGGCAATCTTATGATGGAAGATGTCCTGAGAAAGCATCCATTTTCAATGCTAGGCAATCTCCTATTGAACCAAGGAGGGCTCAGTGTAAAAGATAAACATATAGCTAGCCTTTTTCTGTCTACAGTAGAAATAGGAGTGAGAAATAGGGGGCAAAATGTGAAACTTAAGAGATAACAAATTAGAAGCTAGTCTATACATTTATAAAAGATGACAGGACATTCCATCAAAAGATAATAGAACATAGATCCCAGAAACTTGACCTCTAATAGAATTTTCCAACAAAATATACCAAGGAAGACAAACCAGATTTTAGAGGGAAAGCATGACATTTACAAGATGAGTCTAGGCAATCTTGCACGGCAAAATCTAAGGGACTGACTAGAAGTCAAAATGATGACACTCTGTCAAAGGGATACTGCATGTGGAAAGAGCTCGTTGACACCAAATCTGGGGAAGACTGGGCAAAAAATAAGTATTACATAACTGATAACTACCTAGAGTATAGATAAAATTCACATTAAATTTTTAAAAGGTGATAAAATACAAATAAAGAGGAGAGGAAGAGGAAACTCCCCAATATAGAGGAATTTAAATAATATACAAAAGTTCTCTTCAATCATAATTATGTCCTATATGTAGGGAATTAGAGAAGTTATGTCAGTATAATTGGTGAGACAAGATTTGCTCTGGGGCATCCTGGTAAAGGCCACATTGCACAGATGATTAAGATCAGCAAGGGTTGTTTTCACAACATGTGATGATGTTGAAAGCACTTCATCATTTTTCCCTGTATTCCATATCCCATCACAACCATATGCCCCACTAGTAGTTTTTAAAACTCTCAGAATTATGAAAGAAGCTATTATCAGACCTACTTAATAAAATATTATATAGTATATTAAAAGTAACATGATGTCATAAGTACATTCTTGTATAGATGGAAATGGTTTTTTTGATAGTAGAGCATTTCCCAAAATTTCTCAAAGCCTGAGTTTGACTTCCAGAACTGAAAAAATAAAAATCACTAACTGGAATCATGGAGCAGGAAAATAACATTAAGGAAAACTAATGAAATCCGAATGAAATATGGCATTGAAAATGATGTATTAATTGGTCTGTGGAGAAGAGTTTGTGGATAAAGTATCTGTCAGGCAAGCATGAGGACATGGTCCCCAGCATCCACATAAAAAGACAAAAAGAAGCTAAGGTACGAAGTGCTTAGGTGTAGTATATAGGGCATAATGTGAATATATGTGGAGCTCGAGAATTTCATTGACAAGCCAGCCTTACACCAAAGAATAAAATGCACACATACTCACATGCAAACACTCTTGTGAACATATTTGTAAAATAGATGCACACAAATATACATATGTAAAAGGAATATATTAATATGGGCATACTGTTTATGATAAATGCACAATGTTAAAAGATATCAACAGAAAAGCTTTATATAGAGTATACAGAAACACTAACATTTTTGAACCCTTTCTGCATGTAAACACATGTATTACAAAACTAGACAAATATATAAGATATGCAATTTACCTGGAATTTTTAATATTTTCTTATATTCTTTTCAGTATCCAAAACTGTAGTTGGATACGACCGTAGTTGACTACTGATCTCTTCTAATGTTACAAGCCTAATCATAAAGTATATAGTGATTTGATCAATTTATTCACATATAAGAATAAGGTGAAAATATTCTCAGGAGTCATTTTCGTATTGAAATGATAATGTGTAAGATATATTGGATTAAGTAAAAAGCATTAGATTACTATAGTTGATCTCACCTGCTTCCTTTTAGTTTTTCAATGTAGCTACCAAAAAGTTCAAAGTATATGCATGGCTTGAGTCACATTTCATTAATTAAAAAGAAATGCACCACATTACCTATTTGTGATTTATGAGGAAATAATTGCACTAAAACTTACATACAAAATATCACAATGCAAAGTCCTAACCACTGTAGTTACTGGAAGAGAGTCTAAACACTGGAGGAAGTATGAGAATGCTTAGCTAATGGAGCCTTAACTCAGGTGTTCTGAGAAAATTGTTACCATTGGTAGTATACTGTCACAAGCACTCTAATGAAAACTTCGCATGCCCTATATCTTTTAAACCTCACAAGAAATGAAACCTGCTTGATTGGCCAAAGATAGTGATATAATCAGACGCATGACCATTCTCTCTGATTTCTGAATCTGACCTTTTACTTACCATGCCACATTAATTTTTCTGTTTTCATTATTAATTTGGATTTCTTGCAACTCACAGGAAGACTTAGTAGAGAGAGTTTTTGTCTGGCAGTTAACTATGGGTCTCTCTGTAAAGTTAGCACCACATCAGTTTGGAGTTACAGTATGGGATCTGTGAAGCAAGTTATCTGTGCTCCTGAAATATGATTGGGTTATGACACTGGTATAATCCACACTGTCAACTAGGAATCAGTGTCGCATGGGATGCACATCAGGCAAGTCAACACTGATGGCCTCTGTGAGAGAAAGAGCCTTTGGATTATACAGGAAAAGTTGGATGAGATTCTGTTTTTCAGTCATAAATTTGTACATGGATTTGATATGTTTCTTCTGAGCCTCATGCTTTGTAGCTGAAAATGGGAAGGCCATCCCATTGTGCTTGGAGAAGTTTGGCGTCATGACAAAAGGGGGACAAAGAAATGCAATGGCCCAGGACTTTCAAGAGGAAAGATATCACAGTCTCCAAGAGAATAGTATCCATAGACGTGCAATGATAAAAAATATAATTTTGCCAACCATTATATGGACTTGGTCTTTAAACTCAGAGTCACGTTGGTCCTAATCTAAGTATCTACAGAAGCTTCCCGCACCAAAGAATCTGTAAGATCTTAGATTTAGCTTGTTTTATGGTCCTCAGATATTTACGGGTCTTTGTAATTTCATGTGCAGCCGTGGAATACCAACTTCATCAGGTAAACAAAAACGAGCAGCCACTGTGCTACCCTTTGAAACTCAGAGCTATAAAAGTATCACCTCTGAAATCATCACATGGAAAACTGACTCGATGTAGTAGTTTTAGGCTTGTCTAAATGTCGCTGCAGAATGTATTGTGAGTACAACTGTTCTAATGTCAAGTGCAGGTGGAAACTGAAGTTGTGTTTCAGGGAACATCATCCCTTGTATGAGTTTAATTTTTTTCTCATGATACCAGAATGGGCCAGTGCAATCCCCAAGATTTCAGCAGCACATTCATTGCCTCATTTGATGTTTGGAAACAGTGCATGAGCCTAGTCAGCCTGCATTTTTTATCATTTCAAAGTGGACCGCATTTGAGTATCTCCTTTCCCATGACACAGTTGTAGGAGGGAGGATCATAAGCACTCAGAACATCTCTATTCTCTTCAATTAACTACACCTGAAAACAGGAACATTCTTGACCTGGGAGTTTTCATTTAGAACCCACTGATTCAATAGAAAGACATCAAATTACATCCACTGTTAATTTTAAATTAACTCAAAGTATTTAATTAACACCTCTTCAAACAGAAAAGAAATAAGAATACTTTACAGTAAAGCCAATGAAGGCCACTTAAGAGATTTTTTTAAATCAAATTTAAACACTGTATCTCTTCAAACTCTTGCACAATTAGAATATTCAGGGTAGTGCTATATATAAGGTAATTATCAGCTCTGGGAAATGAGAGAGGGAAGGATTCCAATGACGATTTGATTAAATGTTGAAGCAATACTGTTTTACTATCATTGTAGAGATGCCTGGTCTCTCAAGTACACGTTGAAATAAAAAAAGTAAAACAAAAGAAAATAATTAAACCAAACCAAAATCTTCCAAAAGTAACAAGCTTAGTTCAGACCAGTAGATTACAGTGAAAGCACTGGAAGCCTGGTCTAATGTTTCATTCTGAGGTTTTTATATTGTGGAGAAAACAAGAGGCTATACCAGTGACCCTCAAGCTTGTGATATTTTTCAGGCCAAGTCATTCAATATATTTGGGCCTCATTGCCACCCCCCTCCATAATGTGTGCCACTTATGTTGATTCAACAGCCTTCAAAGGTACTCACAATGACTCTGCAGTATTTATGTGTCATTAAAAGGATCATGCGTTTGAAACTGTCCTCTTGATAAGAGTTAGAGATTGGAGGCAGCAAGATAGATCAGTGATTAAGGTCATGAAGCAGACAGGCCCGAGGACCTGAGATACACCTGGACACAACAGAACAGAGAGTAAGAGGCTCTGTTTTCATTGTGCTCCAACACTCAGTGAAGCAAAAGCACAGCGCGTAATTAAAATTCAAAAGAAAGTATTGAGTCATGGTAGAAAATGGCTAGATCTCAGAAACTCCAACTTTTGGAGTGATTGACGCTGTCCTTCCTGGAGTTCATTTTTGGGAAAAAGTCTCAGGAAAGTGAACTATTTTTACTAAGTAACTGTGAATATCTTCTTCATGATATTGTTTATCCTCCCTTTTTGAGTCTTTCCCATACAACTAAAAAGTCACTTAGCCATTTCCCCAAGAGACTACCCTGTGGTATTTCAATTTCTAAAAGTATTAGCAAGATATTTTTCTTTTCTTCCTAATTCAAACATTAGTATTTTGTTATAGAGGCAGAAAATGGGGTAAGTCAGCATTCTAAGTGCAACCTGTTGGTCTAAGCTAAAGTACAGAGATTAGTTTTTAATGGAAATAGCAGTTTTATGAATGGCTGGTTAAGTAGATTTAATTAGGCTTTGTTCTTGATGTTTTTACTCACTAATGGGCCATGGGAGGCACCTAAGTGATTGCCCTCATTGCCCCTTTGACAAAACGATCTCTTGTTCTTAGACAAGACCTGGGAGCTCTGTTGAACAGAGCACATGTCAGGAAGCCCCGGATGAAATGATCTCTAAGGAACTCACTGGCTCAACATCCTTTGAATTTTGATAGTTTTGTCTGTTCTTTAGCTCTAGGTACATTTATGAGCTGTAAAGATACTAATCGGAAGAACATTTTTGACAGTAATTTACTAAGTCTCCTTGATGAGGATATTTAATTAAATGTGCATTAGTTTCAAGGCTAAGCCTTGTTAACCATGGATTGATTTCAAGTGTGCATTGAACAGCCTTCATTTTAAAAATTCTCTTTATTCTTGCAAATCTGTGGATTCACTTAAGTCCAAAAAGTAAGGATGATGAAAGAGGCAAAATACCTCCAATCGCTTTGGTTTAATTGATCCTTTTTCTTTCTGTAATTAGTTTACCTGGTAAGAGCAAACTGTTAGGCTGATACAGAATTAGGACCCACTTACATGATAAAGTATACTACATAAAGGACAGAGAGTGTAGTGTAATGATTTACAAATATTATTTTAAGGATATAGTCTGGATTCAGTTTAGCTTTGCTGACATAGCTATTAGACCTGGGGAGCTTATTTAAATGCTCTAAAGTGCTTAGTTCTCAGTTCCAAGCTGTATATTTACTGAGACATAACAAAAGTTGTAAGTATAACATAGCCTTTGCTCTTCCCACATATATCCTAGTTTATTAAGTTAACCTCTCCAACCTACTGACAATTAATAGCTTAATTAATTAAGTATACCAGATTCTCCTCAAGTTAATAGACACACATTTTATTTGGAGTGATTCAATTCATATAAAAATGGAGTCTCTACAAATTATGTTCTGATTTCTTCCATTAAGGGCAATATTTGGTCACTAGAATTATCATACTTACATTACCTCTATTTACCAATGACCAAATTACCAGCTTACTTTAAGTCATTTTTTTATTAGTCATTTTATTTATATTTCAAATGTTATTCCCTTTCTCAGTCTTCCCTCCATGAATACCCCACCTCATCTGTCTCCCCTTTGCCTCTAAGAAGGTACTCCTCATTCACTCACCTACTCCTGCTTTACCCTCTAACATCCCCCTTCTCTGGGGCATCAAGCCTCCATAGGACCAAGCATATCCCCTCTCACTGATGCTTGGATGTACAATTATTTTAAAATACATGCTTACTTTGTGTACCTTAGAAAGATGGCTTTGCTCCTCAGTATCTCCTGACAAACTTTCTTATACTCTTTAGTTTATGTTTTGTATTTCATGTTACTTTCTTTTCCACAAGGTATCTTGGTTTTTGAACCACATTGCTCCATATACAGAGCTTCTCCATGTGAAGCAAAAATATTTAAAGTAAAATTCTGCCCACGGAAGAGGCTCTCAACAATTCTGGTATGCTCAGAAGTTCCCATGTACTCTGGTGCTCCTTTGACACCTTTTTTTTTCTAGACTGAGAGGGAGAAAATGAGGACGTACTCATCCATAGCCTTCCTTGTCCTCTCATTTCTGCTGCTTTATGGTTAAGGTCAATAGCAAGTTTCTTGACGTTTCCTGTTGGAATATTCCTCATGCTGTATCTTCTTTTGTATCATCAATTCTTTTTATCAGTTCTATGATAGCAGGAGACACACGGCAAGGGTTAACTTTAAAGCTTAATATAATTTATTTTGGCAGCTGCGTTATTTGAGCACGAAAATGGGGACTATTAAATGCTCTCTGTGATGGTTTGCATATGCTTGGCCCAGGGAGTGGTACTATTAGAAGGTATGGCCATGTTGGAGGAAGCGTGTCACTGTGGGGTGATCTTGCAGATCCTCCTCCTCGCTCCTACTAGGATGTTCAGTCTGTTCTTGGCTTCCTTCAGGTGAAGATATAGAACTCAGCTCCTCTTGCACCATGCCTGCCTAGATGCTGTCATGCTCCTACCTTGAAGATAATGGACTGAACCTCTGAACCCTTAATATATCCCTTATAAGGATATAAAGGATGTAAATATCATCCTTTATAAAACTTACATTGGTCATGGTGTGTGTTCACAGCAATAAGACCCTAACAAGACACTCTCCTTAAAAAAAAGCTCAAGAACTCAAGTCTACCAGGGCTGATGAATACTGGTTGCCAACCATATCACTCTTAAGAAATATGGCTTCATTTAAGGAAGGTCAACTAATTTGACACCATATCCTTTTTCTGAACCCATTGCCCAGTCAAACATGCCAACGTTTGTTCCAACCTCCACTCAGTGATGTTTCCACTTCAAAGTTCTGCATCTCCTTGTTGGGACTCAAGTGAGACTGCAGTACAGATTCCTCTTCCTTATGCCCAATCCTGCTTCTTCTTCCACACAGGTGCAGGTCTCAGGATAGTTCTTAGACAACTTCCCTTACACATAGCTCTCTCATTCAGGTTGCTAAATTACAACGTGGAGACCTCAATTAGCTGGGAAATGTAGTCTTACTGATAGCTGATAGGATGACGTGAAAAAAGTTTATGGGCAGCTTAGTATACGAATTATACCTTAGATGAAATTAATCATAAGCATATAGTTTTTTTTAAGATTTAAAATTAAATTACAACATTCTCTCCTTCCTCCCACCAAATCCTTCCCTTTTACTTCTTCCTGCTCTTCTTCTAGTGCTTGACATTTTTCTACTAATTCTAATTCCAGGCATATATGTACTAATATATATATATATATTAGTATATATACGTGTGTGTGTGTGTGTGTGTGTGTGTGTGTGTGTGTGTGTGTGTATGTATGTGTATAACCAAATGTAAGCTGTTTGGTTTATATAATGTTGCCTCTAAGTATGATTTTAGGGCTGACCATTTGTCATTGGACAACCAATTGGGGAAGATAACACAACTCACTATCATTTTTATAATGTGGCCAAAGTCAATATTGAAACAATCCTTATTACTTCGAGAAGTAACTTTAAAATGAGTGAGATTGGCACCAAAGAGTGAGTCTAACACTCAATAACAGGGGAAGTAGCCAGTCATTTCTTTTTCATAATTTCTTCTCATTTGTCATTTTTTTTAAAAAATGAACTGTACTCCTTATGAAAATGTGATTTTACTCTTCATATTTATGAAATATCTTCTGGTATTTCTCAGATATCCTGGAACTTAATGGTACCATTAGCAATTACAGAATGGACCACATAGAATAGCTAAAGAATTAGAAGTGAAAAGATTACACTAATCATAGCACATTTTATAAAAGATGTATCTGTTGCCAGAACCAACTAAAGCAATACTATGCAGTTCTCCCCTAGCACAAGGATATCAAGTTTGTTTTAAAAAAGATTTCTTGAGCTGTTCACCCATCCTTTTATTTCACATACATGTAATTATTGAATTTCTACTATAAACAAGCTACTTGTTTATGTAACATTATGGAATTGTCTTTGAAACCAAATAAATTGTGTGTCTGGGCAAAGTCAGACATATAAGTAAGCATTTAAAACTCTGTCACACTTTCTGATAGCACACCTAGATGTTATGTTGTGGCCAAGAAGAGCAATTAGTCAGCAGCAATCGAGATCTTTCAAAAGAGCTAGAGGCAGATCTGATCTTGATTCCAAAAGAAAAGCCAAAGACTTTTCAAAACTATAAAAGATTTGAAGATAATTCTAAGGCAATATAAAGAACAATGAAGGTATGTAAGCATTTCAGAGCCCATATTATCCAAGATACCACAAATAATTTTGCAGCTTGATCCAACATCTTTGTGCTTTAAGGAAACAGTGGTAGGAAATACATGGAGCAGAAGTGATTAAACTCACAACTAGGTGAGTTTTCCACAACTGCTCCAGGGATATTGGATGATGGATTTTTTTCAATTCTCTTATTTAAGAACTATGACAATCCAAGTCACAAAGTGATGGAACAACTTGTAAAGGTCACACTTTACAGCAAATGACTATACAGAGAATTTACTCAATGGAGCCAGGCCATACACTCTCTTCTCTGTCATTAATTTAAGATGTTTGTTTAAACCATAACTTAAATTTATCAAAAACAGTTCTTTCAAAAAAAAACAGTTCTTTCAATTTCATGTGTATTGATGGTTAAAAGAAAATAATTTGGTCATGTGAGATCAAAAAGTGGGGAAGAAAAAAGAGGCTGATCTAGGAAAATAACTATTACAGCAAGGTGAAAAGTCCAACATTAAGTACATCTCTGTGTAATAAACAGTAACATAAATTAAAAACTGCAAATTATAAATCAATTTTCTATAAACTTATTACGATTATAATTACAAATTCTTAATTTTCTGTATGTGTATGTGTTGGGGACATGTATGTATGTATGTATGTGGATACAGGTATGTGCTCTGGTGCTCAAATAATTGGTAAAATCAGAAGCTGATATCAGATATCCTCCTTGATATGGTGCACTCTATTTACTGACAAGTTTGTCTCTCTACTTAGTGTGATTTTTGTTTGTTTGTTTGTTTTTGTTTTTCATTTTGTTTTGTTTTTGATCTGATAAAATACCTCAACAAACACAACTTAAGGGATCAGGAATTTATTCTTGCTCTCAGTTCTAGAGTACAGGAGCTTGAAGCAACCAGCGAGGGATATACACACTCAGGAGAAAGAGAAGAGAAGGAGGAGTGCCTTCTACCTTCTAGCCCATTTTCTCGGTTCCCGCAGTCCAGGATTCCTCTACTTAGTAGATGACCTTGAATACAACAAAGATGGATCTTTTCACCTTAGTCAATTCAATCAGTTATTACCTATAGGAGTGTCTAGGGGCCCATTCCCAAGGTGTCTCTAGACTCTTTTAAACTGAAAGTTAACATTAGCAATCTAATTTAGGGAACTCAGATCTACTATAGCTAGCTAGCTATGTTTCCCCAGAGCTACCCAGTCTCTGTCTTTCAATCATTGTGATTACAGGCAGGCTTCTTCATCAACAAAGATTTCTTATTTGCTTTCTGGGATCTGAACTCTGACACTCACATTTATAAGGCAAGTGCTTCATACACTGAGTCTTCATGCTAGAACTCAAATATTTACTTTAAATTATAACCTGACTTCCTAACTCTAAGACTTACTAGAGATAGTCTACTTAGCCATACCATGTTTCTGTTTTAAATGGAGATATGTGAGTAAATAGATAAAAGGTAGATAGATCACATTATCCTCTCCTTATAATATTAATAATGATTAAATTGATTAATTTAACTACTGAAATGCTACAGTTCTTCATAAAATCTAGTTGTCTTCTCCCTTTACCTTAGTGGGTTTTGATAATACAGTTGTGTGCCCACAGATTACAATGCTAATGATTGGCAAGCTAGAGTTTTTTTTTCCTGAAAAACATCCATTTCCTTTTTTGATGTGCATTGAAAATATTCCTTCCACCGAAGTCATTTTGTTTAAAACTCTGTAACTTTGACCTTGCAAAGTCAATATTGCAGTTTGTATGCCATGAATTTGGCAAGAAATGAGGTCTCAAGTGCTGAAGCAAATCTTTGTCTGTCTCCTTTGAGCTATTTTTCCAACCTTCCAGAAAATGTTCTGTGGATTTGACTCCCCTAGTCATATCTCAATTCACACTGTTACCAGATTTGCATGTTCACAGTCATGTTCTCTTTGTCAGATATATAGAACATAGCCTTCATGTACATGTGTAACAGAAAATAAAGGCTGTTTATAAATAATAAGATGTATTTCTTATCTATAACTGTGTGAGCACAACTATAAATTTAATGGTGAAACTCCACCAAGAAAAATTCTAACTGTTGGAGAACTGTGTGTGTGTGTGTGTGTGTGTGTGTGTGTGTGTGTGTGTGTGTGTGTGTGTGTGTGGCAGGAATAGGGGTAGTGGAGACTGAAATCCTGAAATCTTCAAAGCAATACTCTCCAATTGGTCAAGGCTTTTAGGAGAATGACATTGCTAAGGTTTGGAAGATAAAGGGCAGATGGTGCTAGTCACGCTGAAGGAGGTAGCCACTGATAGTGGCTGATGGTGGCATTCTGTGAAGTGCCAAATAACTCACAGCTGGCTGAACATGAGTTTATCACTAAGTTACCTTAGGACACAGAGAGCCAAGTCATCAGGTGTTAACAGGGGAAACCTGACAGATCCTGAAGAGAAGGTAAGTATCTCCTGATCCCCAAATATCTACCATGTGAGCATGGACATTTCTAATTTAGCTGAGCCTGTCTCCTGAAGAAGGACTTGGTGACTCTTAGTGGATTGGGTTGTTCTGCGTGTTACAGTGATTATAACATGTAATGTTCAGCAAGGTATAATAGTAAATGGAAAAGATTCACTTCAAATATTGTTTCCAGAGTCCATAATTTTGTTTTATATACAAATAGTGAGGACTATATTTGTGTGTGTGTGTGTGTGTGTGTGTGTATGTGTGTGTGTGTGTGTGTGTGTGTTAGAGAAAGAGAGAGAGAGGGGGAGAGAGAGAGGAAGAGAGAGAGAAAGAACAATCTACATTTGACTTGATTGCTTACATCAAGTAACTCAAAATCTGCAAGAATTTATTTTTTTTAAATATTTCTATTAAACACAACACAACTTTTGGCATAATACCAAAATACCTTACCTTCTCCCAAATTTTCTGTCTCTCTTTTTCTGTCTGTCTGTCATTCTCTCACTAGGTGTGATGTGTACTAGCATGCATGTCTACATTTAACAATTCAAAGCAGTTTCTAATTCTTCCTAATTTCCCAAATGGTTTAAACTTGTCAGTTGGAAATTATCTAATTATTTTCTAAAAGCAAAGTATATTATAGTATTTTGGTCTCCCTCAAGAAACTAAAATGAAACCAAAAGCAACAAAACAAAAACAAACCCCATCAAAAAGTTTGGCTTATGTAGACGTAAATTGGGCATCTTTGAAAATGTCATTCATAGCTCATAATCTGTTTAGTGCATCAGAAACTATTGTAAAGAATAAATACTAGTCTGACACAAGAGAAGTCTGTTTCTTATTCATTTACTGAAAAATAAGCAGAGTTGGGGGAGGTGGTTGATAGTCCCCCACCCCCAATATATGAATGACAATGTCTAGGTAGCAGCCTCTCTTTTAGTATCTGACCTCTTATAACATACTTCAACATGACAGCCAAAGATGCATCACCAGGCCTGTCTTGGAAGCATTCTACAATTCTAGTTCATATAATGTAGCTGTTCTAAGTTTGAGAAGATCAGGGTCAACTGATGTGGATCTCGTTTTATATTTGAATCTGCTGAACATCATATGCAAATGTCTGTATGGCTGGGTGTGAATGGCACTTTTTTATTGAATTTTTATGTATTCAAATGATATTTCCCTTTCCGGTTTTCTCTCTAGAACCCTCCTTTCTCATGACCCCTCCCCCTGCTTCTATGAAGGCATTCCTCCTCCCACCCATTCACTCCCATCTCACCACCCTGGCATTCTCCTACACGGGCAGATTGAGCCTTCACAGAACAAGGGCTTCTCCTATTGATGCCAACCAAGGCCATCCTCTGCTACATATGCGGCTAGAGCCAAGGGTCCCTCCATGTATACTCTTTGGCTGGTGCTTCAGTCCCTAGGAGCTCTGGGTCTTCTGGTTGGTTATTGTTCTTCCTATGGGGTTGCAAACCTCTTCAGCTCCTTCAGTACTTTCTCTAACTCGGGCCCCGTGCAGATATTTGCAGCGAATCAATGGCCAGAAGATGCTGACCCCTGTGGTTTAACTAGGGACAAGCTGTAAGAAACTGAGGAGGATGGCCACCCTGTAAGAGGACAAGCAGTCTCAATTAACTTGGACCCCCGAGATATCTCACTGACCACTAACCAGGCAGCATACATCAACTGATATGAGGCCTCCAACATATACACAGCAGAGGACTGCAGGGTCTGGCTTCAGTCAGAGAAGATGCACCTAACCCTCAAGAGACTGGGGGCCCCAGGGTGTTTAAAGGTCTGTTGAGGTGACAGGTGGAGGTGGGGATATCGTTGTGAAGACAGGAGATGGGGAGGAGGTATGGGATTTGGAACAGTAGGAGTGTGAACCGGCAGGGAAATAAAATCTGGAATGTTAAAAAAAAGAGAGAGAATATCTACTTTATCCCACCAAAATTATAAATTACTAAAAAAATGGATGGTTTAAATATTTATTGTCTAGCCCAAAATAGATGCACTCTAGTTGTTATCCTAAATAATTTCAAATTCTTTTACATGCATCTTACCAATGGCAAAGGCTAATTTCCAAAGATTGGAAACATGGCTAATGCTCCTATAATAACGTGGTGGCTACACATCTCATCATACCCTTAAATCCCCTTGGGGTGATTTGATGGCAAGTTTATCAGAAGCCTCTTCAATTATGGTAGCTTTCATAGCTCAAATGGTTGGTTTATCCAAACACAGGAAAATCCATCAAATCTATACTGTAGCTGTGTTTTACAATCACATCTCCCAATAACTAGATTTAATGAATTTTCAGAGTTAATACATCTTCAAGAATATACAAGAAACTTAACATTTTCACTATTATTTGACACACAAAATAATTTAAGAGTTGGAGGGAAAATTTAAGGCTATTTAGATCTATTCTCTAAAACATTTTGTAGAATTGACGTTTCTACAGGTGAAAGGAAGTGGCAGATAACTTCAAAGTTCTATTTCCACTCTATCGCAGGAAAACCATCCAATCCACCCTTAGTAGTAGTCTACAAAGTGGACCAATAGCATCTTTCATAGGGAATGGGCCCCTGGAGGCACCTGAGGGGCAAATCAACACTACCGTGTATGGCATTCCTATTTGAATCTAAGTCTGAAGATTCATTCTATGGCGACATACGAAATTTCATTTTAGAGTATTTTGCATTTCTTTGTCAATGTGATTACCTTCTCTAAGTCACTAAGTATAGAATTCAAACAGAGCCCCCTCCCGAGAAATCCGTCCGGGCAGTTTGCTTGCTCCTATTGACACATGTTTTCTGACACAGTTTACTGGGGAATGAGATGAGATAAGTGGACATGTTTGTTACTAAACTCTGTTCCTTGCATTTCAGCTACATCAGTGAAAGCAGTTTTCTGGATTCTAAGTGCTTAGAAAATGAATTATTGAAGTGTGAAAGTGGAACAGTGTACTGAAAATTGCAAAACAGGCAGAGGCTGGCTGGCGGGTCTGCTTTATCAGAGAAGCTCTTCTTTCTTTCTCTCTCTTCCTCTTTTCTTAGAAATTTAGAAGTAACCCTTAAAGGGACCTCCACCACATTATTCGAAGTTAATATCCCCCCATATCTCCTCTGTCTTTCCTGTCTCTTGCCCCTGGATAACACATCCTGTACCTAATATGCTGTAAATGTTAATGAATTCAGTGTCCTTTCTTCTACTATCTCCTGCATTTTAATTGCCATATTCTCTATAGTAGTGACTATATTTTTCAAACCCCAAGCCTGGGTACCATCTCTGACAAATACTTAGCCATGCACTGTACACTACACCAGGATAAATAAACTTGCTGAACCAAAGACTGAAGGCACACTTACTCCACACATTATGGTCTTAATCAGTCCTTCCTTTCCTCCCTCTTTCCTTCTTTCCCTCTCTCTCTTCTTCCTCCCTCCCTTGTCATCTATATAATGAGGAGATTACATAGGAAATCTGGGATTGTAATTAGAATGGTATCTTTTTCTTTGCACTTCTGAATGTGTACAATGTCAGGAATGCCTCAGTCCTAAGAATTTTCCCGGGCTATTATAGAGCCAGGTTTTGGACTTAAATAGAAGCAGATAAAAAAAAAGGAAATGAGCTTGAAACTGAGGATTCATCAGATAATCTGTGTCTGCTATTGAGGAAAATATTATATTTACAATTAGTAATTTAATTTTTCCAACAGTGATCATTTGAGTATTTTATTTGCTTTATGGGTAGGGAAATATACCTGAAGAAGATCACACAGATTCTGAATGGCAAGACGAGAATTTACAGCCGTTCGGGATTTGGTGAGGGCAAGGCAAAGACTTCTTCTCATTTTAAGGGTTATCTAAATAGTCTACATGCATTGTTTCAACACCAGACAGTTTTATCAGCCTCTGACTTCCCACTTAATTAAATCATAAAAGTGATTGTTCTTAATTAGTTGATGCCAAAACCCATCATATACGATCACTGCCTAGCTCAAATTCAGAAGCAAAATGAATGGTCTGGACACTCACATTTCTTTTCCAACCAACTTCGGCCAGATAAAATTATGCTAGAAAAGATCAGAACGTCTGAGGGAATTCTATAATTATTATTGCAATTTTATTATAAATGAGACAATGCAGAGCCAAACAAGTACTAGTGACCCATGGGGAAGGGACAGGAGATTGTCACACGGTACCTTCTTTTTCTATTGAGATATTTTATACTCACTTAAATCATGGTTCACAAAGCTCCCAGGCATACTTTTAAATCCATCAAACAGGGATCTGTAGTTCAGAGACAAGAAACTATTTAAGGAACAATAAAGTATATTAGTTCAGGCAGCCCAGTCCTCAGACCTGCAAAGACATTTACTACAATGGAGTGTTGTTGTAAGTCAATTCAGGGCCATTTGTCTACAAGAAAAATATTTATACAGCAACACAGTGTTATAATTTAAACTTAAATGTAGACTATTAGTCTAATACTAAAGAGTGAGTTATGTCTGAACATATCAAAAAATTAATTGTAGGGTCAGGGATTGTGGCACATACCTATACATCTAGCAATCAGGAGGGTAATGTGAGAAGATTATGAGTTCAAGAAAATGTAGGAAATGCTACATATCTAACTCAACACAGGATTGGATGCATTCAAACCCTCTCTTAAAATAAATAAATTACTTTAAGACAAAATAGAAAAAATTCATTATTCCATACGATCTTATTAAATTGTCTATCAGAATGCAAATAATTTGGGAATATATTTTTATTTTTTATTTAAAATATTGTCATATACTATAACTTGATTCATATCTTTCCCTACCCACCTCTATATCTACCCAACTTCTTGATATTTCTTTCAAAAGAAAAAGAAAACACACAAGCAAAAACAAAGAAATGAAGCACACACAAACATGAAATCTATTGGTTTTTATATCCAGTGTCACTTGATTGGAGAAAATATTTTTCTACTCCTAGCAAATGTCAGTTGTAAATATCTTCTTGGTTAGTGGCAGGACTTTGTGCCAACGTCCCCTGCACCACTCTGGAATAATGTTTGACTTGAAATTGTGCAGGTCTTGGGAAACTGTCGCGATCTCCATGAGTTCATATGTGCATCAGACCTCATGTATCTAGAAAGCATTGTTTCCTAGGATGTACTTAGCACCTCTGGCTCTTATAATTTTTGGCATATATTATGTTAAAAAAGAGTATGAACACACAGTTGGATCAGTCATAAATATGTTGATCTTACAAGCCTGAAGTCCTGAGTCATTCCTTGGAACATATATAATGTTAGGTAAAGAGAACCTACTTTACAAAATTATTCACTGACTTCTATATGTGGGCTGTGCCATGAATAAATATATCTTCTTCACATCACAGAAGTGTATAATCATAAAATAATGATTAATAATAGTAATAATAATAATAATAATAATAGAGAATAAAAGCACCATTCTTTATCCTGGATCACATAAATATTTAACTATAATTAAACACCCTTTGATAACAAAACAGAAGTAATTAATCATTTGCATGCTACATGTCTTAATTTGTGCTAAGTAATAAATTTACACACATAAAGACTAAAACTATTGATCACCTATATTCCTAGCATTAGTAGAATTTGACATGTTGCTAGAACTTAATAAACCTGGTTCACCAGATAAATTAATAAACCAGAGAAACCTACTTTTGAATCTAGACTTCAATTTTATTTTCAAAAATCTTGTGTAACATTTCCAAGTCTCTTTTCCCTAAATACTTATAATAGCACTAACTACCTAGAGTTCTAGGAATATTTTAAAGAAGATAATGCTTGCAGAGCACTTAGAAGCATAACAATTAGTACAGATTCAATCAAATTAGTTTCTATCAGTACATAAACTACAGTTAAATGTTACAAACTATCGAAAACGGAATGTACATTGGTATAACTTAAACCACACATAGTATTCTTTCATCAGATATTTAAATAAAATGGACCTGATTCTGATGATTATCTTTTTTTATTGGATTTTTTATGTGCATTTCAAATCTTATCTCCTTTCCTCCACCCAATAACCACCCATTCCTACCTCCTCACCCTGATTTTCCCCTACAATGGGCAGTCCAGCCTTGGAAGGACCCAGGGCTTCTCCTCCCTTTGGTGCCCAATAAGGACATCCTCTGCTACATATGCAGCTGGAGACATGGGTCTGTCCATGTGTTCTCTTTGGATGGTGGGTTAGTCCGTGGGAGCTCTGGTTGTTTGGTATTGTTGTTCTTATGGGGTTGCAAACCCTTCAGCTCATTCAATCCTTTTGCTCCTCCAATGGAGACCCTGTTCTCAGTTCAATCGTTGGCTGTGAGTATTTGCCTCGATCTTTGTTATGCTCTGGCAGAGCCTCTCAGGAAACAGTTATATCAGGCTCCTGTCAGCATGTACTTCTTGGCATCTGATGGTTATCTTATATAGGTACTCATGTACTTTAAGGAATACATAAGTGCATAAATAGAAATGCATTTTTAAATCTCAATACATACATGCTGAATACACATATGAAATATATTCTGGTGAAGAGAATATAATCTAGCACTAAAGGCATGAAAATATGTTTATGGCAAGTATTTAAATAGATCTTTTCAACAAATAAGAAAAACCCATTGGCAGACTTTATCTAACCATTAACAGTCACACATTTACGTGAGCAGGCTCAACAAAGGAGGCCCTTATTGTGGTCTACAGCATGGCAGGGTTGAGTTTTAGAAGTTTATTTACAGTCTGGTTCCTCTTATTATTTGAGGGTATGTATGTCTAACATAGTTTTGCTACCATTTCTCATGTGTGGAGAGGCTAGAGGCTAAGGAAATTCCAGTGATTTTTCTTAGCACTTTGTAACTCTAGATATCACATGCGTGCTTCTCAGCCCTTTTTCCATTGTCGCTAATACATTTTGTTTTTCTTTAGTTCACCCTTTTAGCACTGTATTAGGGTTTTACTGCTATGAACAGACACCATGACCAAAGCAACTCATATAAAGATAACATTTAATTGGGGTTGGCTTAGAGGTTCAGTCCCTTACTATAAAGGTGGGCATATGGCAGCACTTGAGCAAGCATGATGCAGGAGGAGCTGAATGTTTTATATCTTCACCTGAAAGCTGCTAGCAGAAGGACAGGAGTATTAAAGCCCTCACACACAGTGACACACCTATTCCAATACAGCTACACCTTCGAATAGTGCCACTTCCTGGGTCAGGCATATACAAACTATTACAAGCACCCTGTGAGTTTAAAAGTACTTTAAATTATTCTTATCAAGTGATAGACGTTATCCGATTTATTTACAGTTGGAAGTTGCAATGGGGATTTTCATTGTAAGAGCAGTCAGACTGTATAGATGAGAATCACCTTTTGAAGAATCACTAAAATTGTGCTAACTTTCTTACCTCATCACACTGCTGTGAAAATTAAGAACTGTGATACATATCTAAATTCAAAAACACTCTCAAGCAAAATCTGGGTACTCAGTATCAGTTGTCTCCTGCTTTCCTATTGAGTATGTCTACACATGAATCTTTTATTTTTCTCAGTCTAGATTCATTTAGTTTATTTGCGTGACTGTTCTGGCTACACATGTGTATACCATGTGTCCTGTGTGCCTGTCAAGGTTTTTAAAGGATGATGGATTTCCTGGTACTGGAGTAACAGATTGGTTGTAACAAAGTAGCTGTTAGCCACTTTGTGGGTTCTGGGAATTGAACCCAAATCTTTTTCAAGATCAACTAGGACTCTAAAATGCTGAGCCTTCTCCCTGACCCCAAGCATCAGCCATTTCTACCAGCTCCACTCTAAGTTGTACTGAACAACTTTAATTTCTGAGGAAATGGCTCCAGAACTCCCCAGATAGAATTTGGAAATAGCACTGCAAGAAACACACAGAGAGCAGGACTAAAGACATATTGTGTTGTGTTTATATAAGAGAGTTAATAGCTTCCTTTACGTCTGTGTCAACTGCCCTCCCAGTTCTGACACCGAAGCTCAGCCTGTATTACAGAGCAGACACTTTGCCATCCCAAAGGTTTTTCAAACTGTTACAAATTAGAAACCGCGAGGGAAAGGCTCACTAGAGGACACATCACACACAAGCTATCAGGGTTTTTTTTTCCTTTTGAAGTTGGGCTTCATATCTTTTTCTCATTACAATCATTACTTTGAAATATGATTTTTTTAAACAGTAATTTTCTAGAACAAAGGGGATAATACCATATTTCAAAAGCTTTACTGTGAAATTAAACCTTTGAACTACTGTGAAAGAAATTATTCCCTCAAGGCTGCAAGGCTTAAAGGTTATTAAAAATTTAAGTTTAAAGAAGGCATCCAGGAAAAAAGTATATAAATGCTACTTAGAACCCAGATTGCCCAATTTAATAACTCCCATTGCTTCTTATTTTTAAATAATCGGGAAATGTGAACAAATGATCTCCTTTTTTTTTTTTAGTGGCAAATCAGTATGTCAGTGTCAACAGATGCTAGTACTCTGTCGTCCATCATTTGTTTTCAACTAAAAGTGCATGCAGGGCAATGGCTCAGCTCACACTTCCGGCTCCCTCATTTAGCATCGATATCTCCATCCAGAAGGCCCATCATATCCACATAGAGGTATTGGAAAGACCCTTCATTAACTGAGATGATGGCTCAGGGTGTAAAACATCTGCTGCACAAGCAAGCATGAGGACGCTCGTTAAGATTCCTAGCACCTAACTTCCCCAGGCACAGCAGTGCATGTATAAGACCCCCTGCACCACAGTTCTTAGGGCTAGAAATAAGATTTGGAGAGTTTTTTGTTTAGACAGTCTGGCAAGTCCAAAGTCCCAGGTTCTTTGAAAAACTCCATCTTGAAAAATGAGATGCAAATGCAATTAAGGAATACACAGTGAAACAAATATTTGGCCTACACATAAGCATGGGCCTATGCAGGCAAGCACACATACATGCATGGATACACACACACACACACACACACACACACACACACACACACACACACACACACGATAGTTCATTGTCCCCATTTCATTCTCATAGTGATTATTGTGAAGGAAAAAATGTAAACAACAACATATCTAATCACCATTAAAAGACTAATGCAATTAAATACATTTCACTCTACCTTGCAAAATCAAGCACATTCTCTCGCTCAATGGCCATGCTACCAACACATGCATCCTGCAGTAAGAATGGCATCAAATGACTTAAGCTCTGTGTGCTCTGGTTTCCCCATCTATAAATATAAACAATAACAATAACTGTATAACTTACTTCCCTTGGTTATTAGGTAAACTGAGTCAGTTCACGAATACAGAATTTGTGGAACTCTTGATGCAATATAAGCAAGTGCATTTTTACTGTTGCACTGTCTGTCTGTCTGTCTGTCTGTCTGTCTGTCGTCTATTTATCTATTCATCATTTTGAAAAGATACAGTTCTCTCATTAAAATTGTATTTCCAATGATATTATTTTTATATAGTTTGTGTTTGTTAGTTGGTTTTTGAGACAAAGATTCACTATAAAGCTTTGGGTGGCCTGCAACTCACTGTTTAGCACTTAGCCTAAAACTCCCATAGTTCCTCCCTCTGCCTATGAATGGTAGGGTTAAAGTGGTATGCTAACATGCCAGATTCATATATTGTTGCCATATATGTTGCACCATTATTAGCACTCCATGTGTTTGGAAAATGCAATAAATTGTTAAGGCTTAAGGTTGGTTAGATAGTCTATGCTTTAAGGAATTCAAAAGCAACTTGGAAAGAGATCTATATATTTAAGCAGAAATGAAAGAATACAGTAATATGGCAAAGTTAGGGTATATACAATGTACTCATGTGTAATTTGAATATTCTGGATAGTGTTTTTACATGAGAGATTCTCCAAGGAGGTTTCTCAGGAGAAGCATTGTGAACAAAAATATGAAAGTCCACTAGAAGTGAATAAATCCTATTTCTAAGGATGCCTCATAAAAAACAAGCTACATAATCCACAAAATTCAGACTCTCTGCAAATCAAAATATCCAAGAAGCTACATAAAATTACCATCCCATGACCTACATGCATATGACCTAAGAGCAGATCAAGGCGACAACCTCTATGTATCAATGTCATGCACACCCATGATAGGAAACCACCTAAAAAGAAAACAATGAGGCAGACTACATACTGCTTTATTTCAGTGTTTTGTTCAGATACTTCCTCACAGAGAGCTGATGTCTCTTTCTTTACATATATACTTTTCCTTGTTTTGAGTCAATTTTATTTGTATACTGGAATAACAGATGGAAAACATGACTGTTATCAACAAACTGAAGAGGTTAGCATTATGACAATGTTTTCAAACACATTGGGAAAATGATCAGGCCTCATCTATATCATGCTCTACAGATCCATCTGGAACAGCTTGCAATGTCACAAAACCTTCAGAAGGTTAACATTCATTTACAATAGACGAAGAATCAGAGTTTCTCAATCGCACATATACTAACCCTGAGCCTACTGAAAATGCAACAGCTTTTTATTTGCACCAGCAAATATTTATTTAGTACAAGTTAATTTGTTAATTTTTGCAATCCTATGGGCCTAAATGGAAGGCTATTTGGTTCTTTATTTAATTGCCTTTAGGAATGAGCTGTAATGCAGTATTCAGAATTGGTAGCTTATTCTAAATGATGTTTTTGAGGACACATGACATTTCCTGGTATGGCTATAAACAGTTATTTTTGGAAAGATGTTTAAATTCTGCTTTGTACTTTCCTACAAGGCCATGGAAACTGCCTCTTAATACATTTGGGTCAACCTAGATTATTCCTCATGAGCTGTCAAATTCCTCATGAGCCTGTAATAATGGAAACATCTGATAGTTTACTAAGTGTTCTAGTGTATTCATGTGAGTAATTATGTATAATAAAATATTTATAATGAAAAGCTGCATCTTCCTCTTCTTCTTATCTAGAGTTAAACCAAACCATGTGCCTTATTTTCTGAAGAAAAGTTGCAAAGACTGTGCAGTGTGTGTAACATGCAATTCCTTATTAGTGTGACTTGCTCTCCTAAACGCCTGGTATGTCACTGAAAATAAATTTTCTCATTAACCTCAAACATGCCAACTTGTCAAATTATGATGAAGCAAATAAGACTGCACCGAGAAATTGAGCTGCCACCATTGCACTTACATGGCTGTGCCAATTAGTCTATAAATAACATACTTTTGAACACGCTTCAGAGTTTTGAAAAACTAAAGTGCCTCTGGATATTCTGAAATACAAGAAGAGCAAAGATTATTCAAAGGAAAGAAATCATTGTACTATGTTACAAAAAAGGAAAATTTATTTAAAGAAGCTGAAATGCGGATGACCAGGGAGGCATTTAACTATTAATTGTTCTCTGTGTACACCAGGTATAAGTTTTCTTCACGAAAATATTTTGATCTTCTGAACAATTTACTAGGAGTTGCTCCTTTCGAGGCAAAATTATCATTTAGCAATTATGCCTTGGACCTGTGTAATACAGCGTGCAAGACTACTATAACATAGAAAAATAAAAATACGCTAAACCACAGTGATCTAGAATTCAGATCTCTGAAAGAAGGCAGTTGAGTATGGAGCTGGGAGATGGTATTTGAAACAGACTGAGGAAAGGGGGTGACAGAGGATAGAACAGTAGGGGCCTGATAGGAAACCATGTGACGTAATTTAGAAGTTTGTGCTATGCCTTAAGAGGCAGGAAGAAGCTGAAGAGGAGAGCAACACCATAGAAGGACCAGTAGTCTCAGCTAACCTGGAACCCTGAGATCTCTCGGACACTGAGCCACCAACCAGGCAGCATACACAGCTAGTTTTAGGTCCCTGATACATAGACAGCAGTGACTCTCTGGTCTTGTCTAAGTTGTAGAAGATTTGCCTAACCCTTAAGAGACTTGAGGTCCCAGGGTTTGGGGAGGCCTGGTGTGTGGTGGGGAACACTCTCTTGAAGACGGAGATGAAGTACTGGGATGAAGCACTGTGGGAGGGAGGACCTGGAGATGGGCAACAACTGTACTGTAAAAAATCATAAAATTATTTTAAAAGGAATGGAGTTTAATGCCATGATGCTTTGTCTGAAACAGAAATATTTGTATATTTTCTCCTACATATGTTTAGAGGAATCTAAAAAGGGCACATAGATAAATGTCACGGCGCACTGAAGGCAGAATTCAGTGTGCCATCTCTCATGGAAAGTAGTCCATTTTGGGTACCACCATGCCCATCTCTCTGACAGGCAGAAGAAAAGGGAGTACCCAACAGCACCCATCTTTCTATATTTAAGCAAAATAGTAAATCTCATGGTACAGTTAGTTTTTGCCTCTGAAGATTCTCACCCTCATAGCCTCCATTCTGGAAACTATTTTTAGCACATATTTCTCTCTAGGAAGAGTTTTGAAAACGTACAGTTTTCTCATTAAGATTTTATTTCCAATGATATTGTTTTTATATGGTTTGTGATTGTTGGTTGGCTCTTGATACAGAGATTCCCTATGTAGCTTTGGATGGTCTGTAACTCACTCTTTAGCACTTTGCCTAGGACTCACAGAGTCGCTTTTCTCTGCCTCTTGAATGGTGTTATTAGTGGTAAGATACTGTGTTAGGCTCAGTGATGCCTGTTGCCCCATTACACTCTAAAGTCCTTTGTTGTCCAGCTAAAGAAGAACTACCAAACACTTAAAACAAGCTACCCTCATAATTTATCAGATTCACTAAATGAGCTTATGGACACAGGGTGAGTAGGATAATGTTGACGTATAATAAGCATTAAACACAGAAACAACAACTACTACACAACCGCAGCTACTACTAGGACTCTTATTCACACAGGAAACTAGGCTGACAAAAACTCTACTTCCCAACAATTAAATGGAAAGTTGGATTCCATTTTCCCTGAAAATGTATGACCCATGGGATCAGAAATCTCAACCCTCATGTTGATTGACATATGTCCAGTGCTTAACATTGCTCAATAAAAAGGCATGAAGCAAATTAAAGATTAATTTAACTTAATGCTTAAAGCACTTACTCTTTTTTGATATTTTATTTATTTAAATTTAAAATGTTATATTCTTTCCCATTTTCCCCCTCTGGAAACCCCCTGTCTCATCCTCCCTCCTCTTGCTTCTATGAGGGTGCTCCCCTACCCACCCACCTATTCCTGCCTCCCCACCCTGGCATTCCCCTATCCTGGAACACTGAGCCATCACAGGACCAAGGGCCTCTTCTCCCATTGATGCATGACAAGGCCAGCTTCTGCTACATATGTGCCTGGAGCCTAAGGTGGCTCCATGTGTACTCTTTGATTCGTGGTTTTGTCCTGGGGAGATCTGGGGTGCCTGGTTTCTTAATATTATTGTTCTTCCTATGGGGTTACTACCCCTCAAGCTCCTTCAGTCCTTTCTATAACTCCTCCATTGGGGTCTCCATGCTCAGTCCAATGGTTATCTATGAGCATCTTCCTCTGTGTTGTTCAGGCTCTGGCAGAGCCTCTCAGGAAACAGCTATATCAGGTTCCTGTCAGCATCCACTTCTTGGCATCCACAGTAGTATCTGGGTTTGGTATGGTATGGGCAGTCTATGGATGGCCTTCCCTTCAGTCAATGCTCCACACTTTGTCTCAATATTTCCTTTAGACAGGAGCAATTCTGGGTTAAAAATTTGGAGATGAGTCGGTGGCACTATCCCCCAACTGGAGGCCTTGTCCAGTAAAGGGAAGGGAGAACCTATAGAGACCATATGCAGAGGTTAGGTAAAGCTACTCACTCTTGTCTTAAGATTGCATAACAAACTCATACCATTTTCCCAGAGTGAGGTTGCTCCTCACTTACAGTTTATAAAGATTTTACTTATGGATGTAGATTACCATCATAGACTGTGAAATGAAACATGTGGGTACATGTGGAACTAGGGAGGAAGAGGAAGAAAAAAAGGGTGTGTGTGTGTGTGTGTGTGTGTGTGTAGGATAGAAGAGAAAGAGTGGCAGTTTTTCCATTAAATTAGTAGGTGATGTAGATTATTTTATCCCTGTTGTTTCAATAAAATGCCTCATCCTTATCTGTCATCAAGAGTAAAGGAGAGTAACTGCAGGTTCCATTGGTTTAAGAAAGCAAAGAGGTATAAGGAAGAGGCACCTGGGTGTATGGATATATATCCACAAAGTCTTAAACTGACAGAGTTTAAGACAGAACCAGTGCCTCACCTAACTAACTAAAGCCAAATTTTGCTCTCCAAATGTGGTGTTTATTTACAATTTTAAATTTAATTTTAATTTTAAAGGATAATAATATAATTTTCTATGACAAAGGTTGTGCAAGTAATCAACCAATATCTGCTGTGACTTAAGAACCACTCCACAGGGTGGAACTTGGTATTGCTTGGGTAACCAAAACCTGGGAAATATAACCTGTGGAACTAGGATAAAACCAAATGCTACTATTCTAAAAACAAAAACACATGACAAAAAAAATGCAAGTCCCACAAATGTTGTGCCACCAATACAGAAGCATATCTTGAAGGCAGAACACCATTGTAGATCAAAAAGGGTTTTGTGGCTGTTTGGATGAGTATGTTTCTCTTTTGGTAGTATACAGAGTAGCTTCTTATACCAAAGATGCTAGAATGAAGGGGTTAAAGCTCTATGTTGGCACCAGCTCATGCCCATGTTCAATGACTTATTTGCTCACATTTTCAGAAGCAACAAGATGAACCAAAGATTTTGAATGTGTGCCTAGAGTCACATTCCTAGAAGGCTCTGGTGTTTGACAGTGACCCTACTCGTGTACAGTAATCAGTGTGAAGGTGAGTTCCAAAGTGCAATGAAGATGGAAATCTTACTCTTAAGATCATCACCACTCTATCCCCAAAGCTGAGGAACTGGACCTTTAAGAAAACATCTCTATAGATTCCAGAGTGGAAAAACTTTTTCTATTTTCATAATGAGAGATGGATGTGCCTCAGGTCCAGTTTTTCTGGATACTAAGCATCCTTGGCGGCTCCTGTGCCAAGGTCAATAGATGAGAGGCTGGGGTAAGAGAAGTTGGAATTCAGAATACTGTTACCTAGATTCGCACGAAGTGAGGTGGAGGTATAACAAGTCTGTGGTAGAGACGTCTGTCATCTTCTTCTGCTTTTCCACCACCTACTAAAACCTCATGGTAGCTGCATCAGCACTAAGACAAGCCCTTAGGGTTTGCCCAGAGCAGCTTCTCCGAAAATGCCTCAGGCTCCCCTGACTGCAGAAAGGAGGGAGGGAGAAACTTTTATGTGTACATGCTTCTGAGAAGCTAGTTCTATAAATATCTTTGTGTCTATAAGTAATTCCCCGAACAAATCTGTTGCAGATGCAGATGGGATTAATTTTCCACACTGAAGCTGCAAATGCCCTGACATCCTCAAATGTTTGATGGATGCCAGAAAAGGCTGCTATTGAGAGGAGTTCACTCACGCTGCCTCTGTCTTATAAATATGAAACCTTTGTTTTGATTATTATTTTCTAGAGTCTAGAATCATTCTCAGAAGTTCTCAGAACTCCATTAAGATTATTTTCTACTCCCCCAAAGTCCAGAGGGATTTCAATATGATTAGCAATGTTTTCTAAATAATAAGTAAAATGTCACAAAGAACCCAAGAAGTTAGACTCCAGAGAATCAAATAACCCTATTAAAAAATGCATTGGAGAGCTAAACAAAGAATTGTCAACTGCGTAATACCAAATGGCTGAGAAGCACCTAAAGAAATGTTCAGCATCCTTAGTCATCAGGGAAATGGAAATCAAAACAACACTGAGATTCTACCCCACACCAGTCAGAATGGCTAAGATCAAAAACTCAGGTGACAACAGATGCTGGTGAGGATATGGAGAAAGAGGAACACTCCTCTATTGTTGGTGGGATTGCAAACTGGTACAACCACTCTGGAAATGAGTCTGGAGGTTCCTCAGAAAATTGGATACAGTACTACCAGAGGACCAGCTATACCACTCCTGGGCATATACCCAAAAGATGTTCCAACATATAACAAGGACAGATGCTTCAGTATGTTCATAGCAGCCTTATTTATAATAGTCAGAAGCTGGAAAGAACCCAGATGCCCCTCAACAGAGGAATGGATACAGAAAATGTGGTACAGTTACACAATAGAGTACTACTCAGCTATCAAAAACAATGACTTCATGAAATTCCTAGGCAAGTGTATAGAATTAGAAAATATAATCCTGAGTGAGGTAACCCAATCAAAACACACACACACGCACACACACACAGGCACACACACACACAGGCACACACACACACACACACACACACACACACACACACACACGGTATGCACTCTCTGATAAGTGGATATTAGCCCAAAAGCTCGGATTACCCAAGGTACAATCCACAGACCACATGAAGCTCAAGAAGAACGAATAAAGTGAGGATGCTTCATGCTTCAGTCCTTCTTTGAAGGGGGAACAAAGATATTCAAAAGAGGAGATATGAAGACAAAGTTTGGAGCAGAAACTGAAGAAAAGGCCATTCAGAGACTGCCTCACCTTGGGAACCAACCTATATACATATAACCACCAAACCCAGACAATATTGCTGATGCCAAGAACCGCATGCTGACAGGAGCCTGATATGGATGTCTCCTGAGAGGTTCTGCCAGAGTGTGACAAATATAGGGGCGAATGTTCACAGTCAACCTTTGAACTGAGGACAGGGTCTCCATTGGAAGAGTTAGAGAAAGAAATGAAGTAGCTGAAGCGGTTTGCAACCCCATAAGAACAACAATATCAACCATCCAGAACTCCCAGGGACTAAACCATTAACCAAAGAGTACACATGGTCACTCATAGCTCTAGCTACATATGTAGCAAAGGATGGACTTGTCAGGCACCAATGAAAGGAAAGGAGAAGCCTTTGGTCCTTCCAAGGCTTGACCCGCAGTGTAAGGGAATGTCAGGGCAGGGAGGTAGGAAGGGGCAGATTGATGGGTGGAAGAACATCCTCATAGAACAAAGGAGAAGGGTATGGGATAGGGGCTTTATGGGCAAGTTACTGGGAAATGGGATAACATTTGAAATGTAAATACAAAAAGTATAATAAAAAAGAAATATCTCTCAACCCTTTGAACACATTATCACTTATTAGGCCAGTTATCTAAATCGATGCATTTCTTTTCATTTGGATGATTAATCAGATAAAAATTGGTAATGGCAACTCTCTGCTTGACATCAACTATGATTCATGATGTGCCAATTTTTAATTCAACTTACATAGTCTTTGCCAACATTAACAAGTAAAAAAAAATGATTTTAGCCACATGTCAAATTTTGTTATTGTGAACCTTTCTTGTGACTTTTTACAGCATACCAATTTGCTACAAGATGTTATTTTCATTAAATGTTTCTTCATTTGTTTCTGCATTCTAGTTGTGATTCTAATGTTCATAATTAGGCAACTTTGGATAGATCATTAACTATATTGATTCTAAGATCCTTAAAATCCCAGAAAGAGACATAATTTGAGTGATATAAGTATCTAAGCACTGTCCCTTTTCTTCTTAATTAAATGAAATTAAACTTGTGTTTATTGGATAATTATTCATTCAGCATTATATATAAAGTGTTTTGTTTTTTCTCAATTACCATGAAATTTCCAGTTATATGAATGAAAATCTGTACTTCAGAGACTTCCCAATTCTCCCAGTCATTTTTCACAAGTAAATGGAACAATGCAAATAATTATGACTCTAGAACCTTGGATGCATTCCAAGATATAAGATGATCTTTAACAGATTATTTATTTTATATATTTAAATAAGGCCTTTTATTAGAAAAATGCATCTTCATCATGACTTTTTCAATTTTGATTTTACCTTTTTTTAATTTTTGGTGACAGAGTCTTGCTAGGCAGTCATGTAATATGTGTCATGGAGTTAATGTAGTTTGCTAAATGTCAAGTAAGATACACAGCAGAGAGAAGAAATGATCAATGGTTTTTAAAATATCACAAAGCAATGAGGGAGAGTTTGTTTAAAAAACAACGTAAAGGGGGCTGGAGAGATGGCTCAGTGGTTAAGAGTAATGGTTGCTCTTCCAGAGTTTCTGAGTTAAATTCCTTCAACTTCATGGTGAAATACAACCATCTATAATGAGATCTGATGTCCTCTTCTGGTGTGTCTGAAGACAGCGACAGTGTACTCATATACATACAATAAAAATAAATCTAAAAAAAGAGAGAGAAGAAACAATGTAAAATGAACATGTACCATTGTACAACATGCATTCTGGCATGGGTCAGTAGTATAATTACAGAAAACTATGTTTCAGTTGAGAATTACACACACACACACACACACACACACACACACACACACACACACACACACACACACACAAAATAAGTTTTAATGAGTTTTATCTCATTCCTACCCTACGATTCTATTTTTTTTTTTTTGGTTCTTTTTTTCGGAGCTGGGGACGATTCTATTTTTAATGTATTGTTTGTAAATTCCAGATTTTATTCCTCTCCCGGTCCATCCTCCCCAACATCCCCCTTTCCCCCCTGTCCAAACCCCATCCACCCCACCAGACCTTTACATTTCCAGGGGCTTCCAGTCTCTTGAGGGTTAGGTGCATATTCTCTTACTGAACCCAGACCCAGCAGTCCTCTGCTGTATATGTGTTGGGGGCGTCATATCAGCTGGTGTATGCTGCCTGGGTGTTGATCCATTGTCTGAGAGACCCAGGGGGTTCAAGTTGAGACTGCCGGTCCTCTTAGAGTGTGGCCCTCCTCTACAGCTTCTTACAGTTTTTTCCTATTTTAACCACAGAAGTCAGCAGCTCCTGTTCATTGCTTGGGTGCAAATATCTGCATCTGACTCTTTCAGCCACTTGTGGGGTCTTTCACAAGGCAGACATGATTGTTCCATTTTTGTGAGCACTCCATAGCCTCAGTAATAATGTCAGGCCTTGGGCCTACCCCTTGAGATGGATCCCACTTTGGGCCTGTCCCTGGACCTTCTTTTCCTCAGGACCTTCTCCATTTCCATCTTCTCCTCCCGTTCCCCACCATTTCTTCCCAATTTCATGTACTTTACTTGGTAAAGTCACAGAATCCATTTACTGGTATCTATAAAGGTGTGTAAGACCAGCCATTGTTTCTGGCACAGCCAGTAAGGGGACATATGCCTGAGAGAAATGTACTCTCTTTTCCCCAACAGCCATGAGTTGTCAGCAACTTATCAGGTAGCAGGACTTCATGGTTCCCTCCACTGTGCATTATGGGATTTTGAACGGCATGATCTTATGAAGGCCTTGCATGTGCAGTCACTGGTCCTTACTGACATAAATTCCTGTGTTCGACAATAATTTCTTGTTCAGAAAATAGTGTTTCTTTACAGATGCCTATTTTTTTCTAACTCTTGAAGTCTTTCTGATCCCCTCTTATAAAATCATTCCTGAGCTTTGAGTGGTAGAGAAGGTTATATAAATGTTCCACTATGTCACATTCAGTATCCTAACACCTCTTATTCTCTGCATGTTAACCAACAGCAGTAGGGTTTCCTATGCCATTGTCAAAGTTCTTTCATGTATACTATACCTTGCCCCATTACCACTTTTACCTAAGCCATACTACCAGCCTTATTTAACCCTTTCTTTTCTTCATTACTCCCTTTTTTTGTTTGCACAATTATAATATTACTGTTTTCCTTTTCCTTTACCAACCCCACTTCTCCAAAATAACCCATTAATCTTTATATAATCTTTCCTTTGCTTTGGTAAACTGGCTGTTTCTCAAGAGCTGGCTTTGTCAGTTTTCACATAACTAAATTTCATTCACAACAGAGTTGTTGTGTCCACAATGTGAGGCCTCTCTGACAAGTACTGTAGCAGAAAAGAAACTATGGAACTATTCACAATAATGACCATAGGAGAAAAATCGTTACACTGAGGGTGATTCACTTGTTCTGTTAACTTTTAGGTAAATGAAGGTAATTTTTTACAATGTATTCCACAGTCCAAGGTGCTGGCATTCAATTCATAATGATGGTAAAATATAATGTGGGTAATGATAAAATTGCATCATTAACTACTATAAGAAGACCCAGAGAGATTTACTGATAATATAATATTAGAACAAAGCAGAGTATGAGATTATACAAAAAGAAAATGGAAATTTAAGAGTATAAGATGAAGCCGCATATGGACATATTTAGAGTAATATAAAAATTAGGAAATTTTACATATTTGTTCCTATGTGGTATTTATATTTATTAAAATCAATAAAATGTTCCTACATAAAAAGCAACTATTTTTGAGTCAAATGCAATTCTTTATATATTATACCATCAGCGAGTATATCTACCCGTTCATTCAGTATTAACTGCTGTTTAGTAGTTCCTCTGAACACTTAGGCATCTACTGAGGCTTCAGCAAGGAGTAAGTAGACATGATTCATGGATCATACACTGATGAATTTTACCACTGCCTAATACATGAAAAGATATGAGATAACAGCAAAACTAAATATCCTATATAAAACTTCTACTGTGGTCTACTTATCTGATAAAATACAGTTGCATGAAGAGAAGCAGGGTGATTCAACCTGTGATGTACTGTCTATTCAATGAATAAGTCTCAGTAAAGAACATTAATTCAAATATATTTAATAAAATCTCTCTCTCCCTCCCCCCCTGCTCTGTGTGTGTGTGTGTGTGTGTGTGTGTATGCGTGTGTGTATGTGGATGCGTGTGTGTGTGTATAACTATGAGCAATAAAGAGAATGCTTAAAATTAAAAAGTACCCTGACTGTTTTGTTAGCACAGTGTAAGACAATGTTAGAAGCATTTTATGTTTCTTAAAGAAGAGAGTGATAAGATCAAGAATCAAGAAATGGGATCTCATAAAACTGCAAAGCTTCTCTAAGGCAAAGGACACTGTTGTTAGGACAAAACGACAACCAACAGTTTGGGAAAAGATCTTTACCAATCCTACAACTGATACAGGGCTTATATCCAAAATATACAAAGAACTCACAAAGTTAGACTACAGGGAGACAAATAACCCTATCAAAAAATAGGGTTCAGAGCTAAATAAAAAATTCACAGCTAAGGAATGCCGAATGGCTGAGAAACACCTAAAGAAATGTTCAACATCTTTAGTCATAAGGGAAATACAAATCAAAACAACCCTGAGATTTCACCTCACACCAGTGAGAATGGCTAAGATCAAAAACTCAGGTGACAGGAGATGCTGGCAAGGATGTGGAGAAAGAGGAACACTCCTCCATTGTTGGTGGGATTGCAAACTGATACAACCATTCTGGAAATCAGTCTGGAGGTTCCTCAGAAAATTGGACATTGAACTACCTGAGGACCCAGAAATACCTCTCTTGGGCATATACCCAAAAGATGCCCCAACATATAACAAAGACATGTGCTCCACTATGTTCATAGCAGCCTTATTTATAATAGCCAGAAGCTAGAAAGAACCCAGATGCCCTTCAACAGAAGAATGGATACAGAAAATGTGGTACATCTACACAATGGAATCTTACTCAGCTATCAAAAACAACGACTTTATGAAATTCGTAGGCAAATGGTTGGAACTGGAAAATATCATCCTGAGTGAGCTAACCCAATCACAGAAAGACATACATGGTATGCACTCATTGATAAGTGGCTATTAGCCCAAATGCTCGAATTAACCTAGATGCACAGAACACATGAAACTCAAGGATGACCAAAATGCGAATACTTCACTCCTTCTTTAAAAGGGGAACAAGAATACCCTTTAGAGGTAATAGGGAAGCAAAGTTTAGAACAGAGGCGAAGGAACACCCATTCAGAGCCTGTCCCACATGTGGCCCATACATATACAGCCACCCAATTAGACAAGATGGATGAAGCAAAGAAGTGTAGGCTGACAGGAACCGGATGTAGGTCTCTCCTGAGACACACAGCCAGAATACAGCAAATTCATAGGCGAATGCCAGCAACAAACCACTGAACAGAAAACGGAAGGAATCAGAGAAAGGAATGAAAGAGCTTGAAGGGGCTTGAGACCCCATATGAACAACAATGCCAACCAACCAGAGCTTCCAGGGACTAAGCCACTACCCAAAGACTATACATGGACTGACCCTGGGCTCCAACCTCATAGGTAGCAATGAATAGTGTAGTAAGAGCACCAGTGGAAAGGGAAGCCCTTGGTCCTGCCAAGACTGAACCCCCAGTGAATGTAATTATTGGGGGTAGGGCGGTGATGGGAGGGGTAACACCCATATAGAAGGGGAGGTTGAGGGGTTATGGGAATGTTGGCCTGGAAACCGGGATAGGGAATAACAATTGAAATGTAAATAAGAAATACCCAAGTTAATAAAGATGGAGAAAAAAAAAAGAAGAGAGTGAACAGAATCAATTGCCCTGATGTTACTCTTTGTTTCAAATTAGTCCAGTGGCTACATTAAAATAACAGTGCCATTTTAATTTCTAATATTTACACCCAAATTTTAGATATACATTTAAATCTGACATATATGTCACCTTGACAAATTTCATGTCTTTTACTGAAAATAATAATGAAACACATTTTTCACGATTATGATGAATGTTTAAAAACACAAGTCTGTGCATAATGCTAAAAGAAACTCAGTGTTACTCAGAGTTCTTGATTCGTCTTGACTATGCTACATGCATTCATAATCTGAAAATTATAATATTTTCCTCCTACAGTTCCTTGGGTGTGTTTCCAGCTATAACCCTGTAATTCTTCTATAATCCTCAACTCCGTTCTCATCTTGCAGATGCCTACATGAAGCCTATCCCCTAAGCCTAGGCGCAGATCTCTTAATGCTCCAACATCCTGACCAGTGATTTTCTGAGTGGACAAGTAAACATCCCTGCACAACACTGTTCCCTCTGTGGTGTTTCATATAAGCTTCAAGAACCTTTTGTTCTTCAGATACAGTTGTATAACTTAGGAGTTCTGATACCCATGAGTATCAACACATGATAGATCCTGATGAAGTTTTATCAGCTGCTTAACAGGAATGAAGTAGAAAGATGTAAAGTCAGCATCCTGGATAGAAAGGCTTCGGACACAATTTCTGAGAGCGCCAGAGCCGCTCTAGTGCCTGCGGCTCCTCCTTTCCTGGAATGTCTAGTGTCCTGCCTCGTAATTTTCCGTGCTGCGTAAGGAATTTGGCTTAGATGTTTCTTGTATGAAATTGAAAGAATCATAACTAATATTGTCTCTGCTGTTATAATGGTCACCAGGGATTAACCATCAAGAAGCATACTAGGGAACTCCAGTATCCTCAGTAAATGTTTTGGAATGAAATGAGTTCAGGGGGTGAATTTTACAAACCAAAGAATTTAGATATGGTGTCTAAATTACCACATGGTTATAAAGAATGCTGAAAAGTGATTGTATTTAGAATTAAAAGATAAAGTTTATAAAGTCACAATACGTGTGAGCATGGAAGAAACAGTCAAGATTTTCAAAGGAATTCAACTTAAACTCAAATTTCTGGTTTTTACCAGTTATCAATTCTGTGACCATGAGGAAATACCTTTAGTTTGTCTGAGGTTAACTTTTCCAACTGTAAAGAAAATAAGCACTCTTCTACATTGTCATATTATATTAGTATAAGCCTTTTTGGCATTGTGTAACTATTCTTTACAAAAGAAAGTTGATATCAATACCACAAATCTTTAAAAACAAATAAAATCAATGTTAAAGGACACATATTAGATGCACATTTGATTTTTCTTTTAAAAACATCCATTTACAATGGTTTGTTGCATGCACGGTGTATGCGCACTGCCCATAGAAGCCAGAAGTGGGTGGTGCTCCACTGGAAGTGGAAGTATATTTGGATGTGAGCCACCATGTGGGCACAAGGAAGCAAGGGATCTTTACTACAGAGCCATCACTCCAAAATGAAATTTTACTCTTCTTTCTTTCAGAAGTTTTTGTGCAAACTTAATTCTAATGTGCCATGGTCTCAAATTTCATTTCAAACAATGGCTTTTTCCAGTAGAGAATACCCCTTAAGTATATGTGATATTCCTTTATAAAAATAGTAAACATCCATCCCAACAGTCTTTCTTTTCTCATTGCCCCATGAAGCACTCTTCTACCTTTTCTGTGAAGTTTTAAATGTACTTCATTAATAACAGTTTTTTTTTTACATACTGAAATATCACTTACAGTTTTTGGTATAGCCAGGCACCAAAACACCTAAGTTGGGATTGAAAATCCTTGGACTCTCCCCTCCCTTTGAATTCATATCTTTCCTGATTATCAGCAGTATTATTTCTCATAGACAGCCTCATGTGTCTGAAACATATTAGAAACCATCTTTAACAATCATTTTTATTACCAAGGGAGTTTGGGATAATGGAATGTGTAGTCACTTTCAATTTATGTCAGATTTTCTGATGCGTTTGTACCACCAACATTTTATCAGCTTGTCACTGGAACAAATGAAGTTGCAAATTGCATTGACTTTTTTTCATGAAATCTTTAAAACTGTTTATTTTTAACATGACTTCCCTCCTCTCTCTAAATTTCTATAGTGTAACAGGCTTGGTTTGCAGCTCTTGGTGTCTTTGTTGCTTAGTGAGCATGGCAGTTAGGCACAGTTTCCTGGGGCCCTGGCGGATTGGAGGAAAGGATGCAGGCATTCAGGGCCTATTATAGCTGGATGCAGATTGAAGCAATAAGCATGGGGCTATTTGATGAACTAGGTTCAGGCAAGGGTGGAGAATATTCTGACACACTAGGAAATCCTTTATGTTTCTATGATGTGCAATAGTACAGTTGGCCTAAAAGGTTACAAGTGATGCATGTTTTCATTATCTTCTATGGGTTTGATACTCAGATGATCCAGATGGCCTTTCCCCAGTGATATTCCCTCATTTACACTATGACAAGGTCTGTCAGATCAAGCCAATATGTGGGTGAGGGTCAGTTTGCTTTGAGAAATATTATCCATATCTTTAATACTCTTCTGCCTGAAAATCTTCAAGCAGAGAGTAACAGGACAGTCTTTACTGGTGTGTACTTTTAAAATCTAGTTTGCAGCTGTCACTATGAAAGCAATAATATCAGCACAGAAGTGTCAGCAGCATTAGTTATCATTCATTGGACATAATTATGAATCAAACATACATTACCTACTTCTTTATCATACGTTTTGTTATCTTTTAGGTAGCCAAATACCATGCCTTCTATTCTATACATTTTTAGAAACAACAACAATGAACACACCATGAAAGATTATGTAACATATTCAAAAAGACTTTCTAGAAAATATTAAAAACACTTAACATGAGGCTCCCTGACCCTTAAGTTTCTAGAAATTACCTATCTTCTTTAGTTTAATATGATGCCCACCCTGAATGTAGTTGAGAAAAGTATGTGTGATTAATAGATAATATTTTCATTAGCATGTTTATATGCTTGAAAACAAGGAGAATAATGTATTCCATGCTGTTATATCTGACTTTAGGAGAAGTGATTTAAATCTACAAAATATAGGTAAGAGCATAATGAGGTAATGAGGTCCACAATAGGGAACACATTGCAATTCATGGCACAAAGTGATCCTAACACAAGCATTGCATTCTGTGGTAGCAGGAATATAGTTAAGGGTGGAGTAAGAAAGGAAATACTCCCAAATTCTCAAGCTCAAGAATTAGTCAAAAAAAATCAGGCTGTTTGTATGTTATAGGGGTAAATATGCTAATGTTTTATGGCAAAATTTCTAAAACATCAAACTATACAGAGTGGATGAGAGGTACTTTTCAATTAGTTAAAGACTATTACCTGCCTTGCACATCACTTAAAGCTATTATAATGTTGACATATCACACAGGTCACACCCATTATTACAATATGAAGTGTGACTGTCCTGATTGAGGCTGAATCTCATTGCCTTAAAATTGCATTAAAAGTCTTTTAAAGAAGCAAGTTAAAACAACACAATCAATTTTTAGTTGTTTCTTGTTTATTAACTTGACCTTATCTTATTTGTCGACATATTCCATATAGTAAGAAATTATGCAAAAGATACCATGGAATATGGCACAAGTTGTGAGAAAAAAAACTCTCTGGATGCTAAGTAATTGAGTCAAATTGCAGCATCTTCTGAAACAAATATTATGAAATTTAATAATTAGTAATAAAATACTTAGTCACTTAATAGTTTGTTTTGTCTTTTGAGATAGCAAAAAACATTCTTTTAAACTGAAAGTGTATCATAAATGATAATAAATTGACACTTGGGGAATTAGGGGCATCCCTTTATATGTTGATGAAATGCATTTATTTTAGAAGAAGGATTACTGCTTCATTATCTACACTGTTATTTGTTTTGTCAAATTTCTCCTGGACTTTAACTCATCATAGAAAAAGAAGTAGGTGATTCTAAGTGTGTTCTATTAAACATAACACTCATATTACAGGATTGCAGGAGATAGTGTTCTACTGTTAGGGACTTGGAAGAAATTACATCAATCTTGAAATGGAAGTTTAATTCAGATCGTGCCAGGTACTATTTTTCAGTAGTTCATGCAGTACAATATGACTTATTTCTTCTGTTTTGGGAACATAGCAATAAATATAATATCCTTTGCTTTTATTGATTTACAGAAACTGCTTTGCTGAGATACAACAGACACATAATGAGACACAGATGTTAAAATATGTGATTTGGCAGTTTAGATAGATGTATTTAATCATGAATCCATGACAACAGTCAAGACACTAAGCACATCTACTCTCGCCCTGTCAAGCCTGAAAGTTTTCCAGTGTCTTTTTGTATT